>NC_053391.1:146814916-147154082 GCF_905171765.1 Bufo bufo | reverse complement strand
CATCAGGGGAGGAGCTGGGCACCAACGGCGGCGGCGGCGGGCGGCAGCTTGAGACCAACAGAAACGCCCTGGGCACCTTATCAAGAAGATTGACAGGTTAGATAAAAGCTCTTTTTATCAAAAGGAGACGGCGAATTTATCTTCTAACAACACCTTTGTAATCACAGGGGCGCCATGGAGATAACAATACTTTTAAAAGGGGGGGTTAGAAAGTGGTGACAGAGTCCCTTTAACACTATATATTCCCACAATATGGGAACTCTTGGCTATATACCGAGAGAAATATCTTATTAATATCACGAGTAGTAAACAAAATATACGTTAGGGTCAAAGGTAGACAGAGTTCAGATGGGACCAGTTCTGAAGAATTTTCCTAGTATTCCAAAAAGAATAATCCAAGTTTCTTCTGGTAAAGTTTTTCTTTTTGATTGAATCAATGGATGGATGGATCTATATGGATTTTCTGGATCTTTGGATCTCTCATGCTACTCCGCACACGAGTAATTATTCCCCCCCCTTATCTAAGAATCATCCCCTTTAGATTAGGGATTCCCAATCAGGTAAGGTGGGTGTATTCACATGCTAATAACACCATGATGTCACATCAACTCCTAATATGGTATAGAACAAATAATGAAATAATATAATATTGTCCATCTGCCTCCAGATGGCACTGCGGTATCGTAGATGAACATCACAACTTTTAAGCATTAAAATTAAATATCTAATAATACGTTCTTAGGACCTCGTTGACCTTTTTTAATATAAATCATTGAGGAAGGTCTTTTCCTGACACTTTTAATTACCTATATCCTGGATTTGTTGGAGTTGACTGTCTTCTCCTATCTTTTTGAAATATAGGTTGACTTGATGAAAATTTTATATAGCGGCTTTGATGCTTGGCATCGGAACTTGTACATTTCACTTATCCATGAATAACTATTGTTTTGAAATAACATTTACTCTTCCCAGAAATCCAATTAACATAAACTTACTTGTTTCTGTACCTTCTACAATACCTTCTAAATGGTAAATACATGGTATAACATATATGTATAAATCGATACATTGTTACACATAGATAATATTGTATACGTATGAGAATGCACAACACAAACCATGAATAACCGCTGTTATAACTGTGGACAGGAGGGACATTGGGCTAGACAGTGCACAGTGCCCAGGAGAGACACGCAGAATTGGGGAGCACACAGCCAACAACAGCCTATGATACAAAGAGGACAGAATACAGATAGACAGGGTACGCAGACTCAGCCCAGGTTCCCCATTGATTGGAATCATCAACAACCCTACTGACGGGGCCCGGAGAGATACACTGGAGAGATACACCGATTATTTTGCTTAAAGTTGCGGGAAGGAAGGTAGGATTCATGGTAGACAGCGGCGCCACCTCCAGTGTGCTAAACAAAGATATGTACAAGGGACCTTTAAGAAAGTCTGACCCCTCTATGGGAATCAACGGGGTATTAACTAAAACATATAAAACGAGTGCCCTCCCAATAGAGACAGTGGACGGTGAATACATTCCTGACCATACTTTCAGCATCATACCGGATTGCCCTGTAAGTTTACTAGGAAGGGACCTGTTTGTGAAGTTGGACTTGGGGGTGACAGTAAAAAATGACGGACTAAGTATTCACTCAGCCACCATGCCCATAGTGACCCCGGCTATATGTACTTTTGTTAGTTTACAGGACCACCCTGAGCTAGGAGACATAAACCCTTCACTATAGTCACAGGGCGATTATGACACGGGCCTGATTGATTGCACACCTTATCAAGCCAATCTTAAACCCGGTGCCACACCGGTGTATCAAAAGCAATACCCACTGTCCAAGGAAAAGATTGAGGGGCTACGGCCAATGATAGAAGAATTTCTGAAAAAAGGAATCCTCGAGGAGGTGATTTCACCTTACTCCACCCCTATCAATCCTGTGACAAAGGCAGATGGTACTACCCGCTTTGTCCAGGATTTGAGGGCAATCAACAATCTCATTGTGCTCATAGCCCCGGTGGTTCCTGATGTCACAACTCTCCTTTCCTCCATCCCCGCGGAAGCCGTCTGTTTTAGCGTGATTGATTTGAAAAATGCTTTCTTCTCAGTCCCAGTTAATAAGAGTACCCGACTCCTTTTTGCTTTTTCCTTTGAGGGACGTTAACTGACCTGGGGTAGAATGCCACAGGGGTATGCTGATTAACCTGTTGTGTACAGCATTGTCCTCCAAGCCACTTTGAAACCCTGGCACCCCCCCCCCCCCCAAGGTTCCATCCTGATACAGTATGTTTATGATCTACTGTTGTGCAGCATGTCAGTGGAGGAAAGTGTACATGATGGTATATCCTTGTTGAAATGGTTGTCAGAATGTGGTCATAAAGTGTCGTTAAAGAAACTGCAGTGGTGCAAACAGCAGGTTGAATACTTGGGCTTTGTCCTCACACAGGGGGAAAGAAGAATCAGTCCCAGGAGAATCCAATCTATTGCGGGCCTGGTCACCCCGCGCACCAAGAAGGAAATGCTGTCCTTTCTTGGTATGATAAACTACTGTAGACAATGGATCCCCGACTGTTCTTATTATGACAATATTTTGAGGCAAGCCACTCTGGAAGAATCCCCAGAGCTAATAAGATGGTCAAAAGAAATGTTGAATGCTTTCGTTACTCTGAAATGTTCATTGATGTGTAGCCCAGGATTGGGCCTTCCTGATTATAACCTACCATTCCACATGTTTGCAAGACAAAACTGTAAAACCATGGCGGGGGTACTCACTCAAGAACATGGGGGAAAGTTGCGTCCTTGTGCCTTTTTCTCAAAGGTAATGCCTGTCCCTGTACAAGGGATGCCGGCATGTCTACGTACTCTTCAGCCTGTGCGATGATGGTGGAATTGGCCACAACCTTTACACTGGGACACCACACTGTCTTGCATACTACCCATGACGTAGTGGGACTACTCAGAGGTATTCATACGCAGCACATGTCAGCACAAAGATTGTCAGGATATGAAGTCCTTTTACTCAGTGATCCATCATTACAGATTAAATATGCCTCACATACGGCAGGACCAGCACCTATACTAAATGCATTACTAGGACTAAAAGGGACAGAAGACTTTTTACCAGACGAACATGACTGTCTCAAGGTACTTGAATACGAAACCTCCCCCAGACTAGACTTGTCAGCCACCCCCACACCAGATGCACCAGAAGTGTTTGTAGACGGTTCATGTTCACGTCCACTCGACACCGTCTACTGTGCAGCATATGCAGTAGTGATGCTGCCAGATATTATCCTTTAATCACGACACGTTCATGTGCAATCAGCCCAAGCTGTAGAATTGATAGCACTTACAAGGGCATGTCAAATACACAAAAACAAACCTGTCACAATATACACAGACAGCAGATATGCACACGGGGTTGTGTGGGACCATGGGGTAATCTGGCAACGCAGGGGTTTCACCACAGCTGACGGTATGAAAATATCACATTCCCAGCTTATAGATGATCTGTTGGCCGCCCTCCAGCTTCCCTCACAAATAGCTGTTATACATTGCAAAGCACATACTCGAGGAAAAGACGAGATTTCCCAGGGCAATGCCCTGGCTGACAAGGTGGCAAAAGAAACGGCCCAAAAATATCCCAATCGGATTCATGAACCAGACCCTTGGGCAATGGCTTGCCTGAAGCCTCCATCCTTAAGCTCCACACACATGCTGACAGAGCTCCAGAGATATGCCACAGAGGAAGAAGAAAAAGACTGGGTTTACCCTGTTTTGCAGAAAAATCCACAAACTGGATTGATCTGCAAAGAGGGGAAACCATGTATACCCCAGCACAGCGCTGCACTTTTCATAGCACATTTTCACGGAGTAGGGCACAACAGCATCAAAACAACATGCACCCTTTTGAGCCAAAATTTCTATATAACAGACATGCAACATTTGGCTGCAGACTACATAGGCAGATGCCTGATCTGCCTTCGAGCTAATCCTGGTAATCCACATAGGATATTACACCAACATCTTGATTATCCCACGACTCCATTCACCTATTTACAGGTTGACTACACACATATTCCCAAGACAAAGGGTAAGCAAGAATACGCTCTGGTCATAGTGGACATTTTTTCTAGATGGCCAGAGGTATTCCCTACAAAGGCAGAAGATGCCAAGACCACAGCAAGGATTATCACACAGCAGATAATTCCAAGATGGGGATGTCCCCTGGTCATTGAATCAGATCGGGGGCCAGCATTTACATCCAAGTTAAATAGAGAAATAGCCAGATTGCTACAGGTGGAATGGAGATTTCATATCCCGTATCACCCCCAAAGCTCCGGAATTGTAGAACGCATGAATCGAACAGTTAAAGACAAACTTAGGAAAGCCACAGCAGGTACTTTTGAGAAATGGAAACAAATCCTACCTATTATATTGGCAGAAATAAGAATGACTCCCAATAAGAGGTTAGGACTGTCACCCTTTGAAATCCTTATGGGTAGGCCCTTTCCAACTCCTTGGGCAAGTCACCCCCTAGTGGTACAGGAAGGCGACATAGACCAGATTAGGGAAGGATATGTCACAAAACTGATCAAAGTTCTTAGCAAAACTGAAAAAAAAGTTGCTTGTAAGTCTCCCTCTCTTCCACAGGAACCAACGCACCCATTCAGAGCTGGGGACACGGTGGTGGTCAGGGTACTACGTAAAGGAAAAGATCCCAAGGAGCTGGCATTGGGACCCCCTATCACGGTGGTAGCAGTCACTAGAACAGCGATTCTCACAGAGGAGGCTCCGATCTGGATTCATGCTAGCAGAGTGAAAAGGGTCCCTGAGGCTTCTTCTCCGGTGTCCAACAAAGACAAAGAGGGTGAAGCAGGTGTGAAATCCCTGAACAAAGAGGGGAGCTCAGAAGAAGCCTTGCCACAGGCTGAAGATGAACACCCCACAATATTCTGGGAGATTTGTCTGTTGCTGATTATTAATCTTTGTGTTTTCTTGCCAATCGGACTCATTACCACTTGTATTTATCATCCAGAGGAGATGAGTTTATTATGTGGTGCACCAAATAATCACACGGTCTCTAAAAGAGCTCAGGGGCAAGATCCTTTTGTTCCTGGCCCCTTTTATTCTGAACAGAATAGTATAATCAGGATAGTGAAGGCCCTAAATGTTAGCTCATTGTGCCTTAAAGATTTACAGAGTCCACAAGACCTTATACAAACATGTGTTGTTGCTGTGCCTACACCCGATGAATCCCTCCTTGAAGTCTGGTCAATGGTTAACAATACACAATCTTTAACAAAATGAAAAAAACACATTATATAGAAATATGTAGATGGTTTTTAAGAGTGGATTGAAGGGTTCTATTACAGTCCAAAGTCTATTTCGTATATAAGCTTTAAATTCCATCACTATCTATACATCAGTACATCACGTACACAGGAACACATAGGGGTAAAGAGTTCTTGGAAAACTATTTCATAAGAACTAAGTGTTTTGCCCACATATAGCCTTGACTCTGATAAAAGATAAGATAACTGAAATATGTAGCTGGCTAAGACGTGTGTTACTCTGTGATTGGTTAACTTAAACATAATGTCATTGGATTAGGACTATATATGTCTCACGAGATCAATAAAAACTTAGAGTGACTTTGAACAACACCAGAAGTGTGTCTTGTGTCAATGTTGCTCTCTCTGGCGCCAGATAAGAATCAAATCAAGCTGAATACTGAAGTCTGGTACCAGGGGTACCAATAAGAGGGGAAGAAAAGAATATTCCTAACAGTCAGGTTCCATTGTGGAGGCCTGGTGGTGAGTTCTTCAATCCTGCCTTTGCTGTGAAGTGACACACTGCCCTAACTGCTGCTGTGATAATCTGGAGAGCCATCGCATACGACAGTCGGTCACCCCTAGAAGAGATATCAGGGACACTTAACAGCTCAGCAATATGTGCAGGACAACCTAAGACCACATTTGTTGCAACACTTCCTTCGCCTGATTAATCGCCAGATTTATCGCCAATCGAGAATTTATTGGACCTGGTGGGAGTGTGCAGGATTTATAGGCGCAACATCTGTGGGCAAATGTGCCTCAAGATACCATACAGAATATGTATACCTCCATGTCCAACAGAATCTCATCTTGGATCCAGGCTGGAGGTGGCCCTAACAGAGTACGAGAGCCTCCTGGTGACAGGACTTTGTTTTCAGTCCTGCATAACGGAAACCAGATTAATCCGTTATGCTTGCCCATTGACTTCTATTATGATGGATCAAAACGGAATGCCTCTTAAAGGCTTCCGTTTTGCATTCCGTCCGGGAATTCCGTTATATTCTGTTATAAACTAAACCTATAAAGGAATGCCATAACGCAAGTGCGAACCTACTCTTAGATTGATAAGCTGTTTATACTGGGTGCTGAAATGCCATAAATGTGGAAGTAAACTGCAGTTTGGGTTTTTGGCTTTTGCAGCGTAGATTTTGTTGGATTGGTGTATCGGCACCATGTTGCTTTCGCAGCCTCTGGGGTACCAGTACAGCTATTTTATGAAAACCATCCATTTTTCTCATGACTGAGCTGTGTGAGAGCTTATTTTTTGCAGGATGAGTTTCCATTATCATTGGTTCTATTTTGGGGTACGTACAACTTTTTGAATGCTTTTTATTTTACTTTTTAGGATGCAGGATGAAGAAAAGACAGCATTTTTTTCTTCTGGCTATGGTCTTGTGTGAGGGCTAGTTTTTTGTGGGATGAGGAGATGTTTTCATTGGTACCATTTTAGGGTACATATAAACTTTTTGATTGCATGATATTATGATTTTTGGGAGACGAGGTGACCAAAAAATGGCTTTTCTGGCATAGTTTTTATGTTTTTTTTAAATGCCATTTACCCAACGGATATTCTTATAGAGACGGTAATTTTAGGCTCTATTATGGACTGGTTAGGTGGCGATACCTAATATGCCTAGTTTGTTTGTTTTTTCTAATTGTTACAATGTTAAAGGGGTACTTTTTTTTACTCGAAACTTTTATTTTTATAAAACATTTATTTACAATGCATTACAATATATAGTTCAATGCATTGTTACTGTCCGCATTGGAGTATTCATTGCTGCAGTAACAGCCAGGTCTCTGCTCTTATTGGGCAAGCACAGCTCCTGTGCCTGCCTGATCTCCACGCCGCGATAGTATGGTGCAGGTCATTAACTCTCTTAGTGCTGTACTGTATATGTATGGCGAAGGGGTTAAAACATGTTTTGCTCTGTTATGTTTTTCAGGGTTTGCTCCGTGTGCCACACTGACCCCCTGCAGTAGCCTCACCCCTTTCACCTCTCCTCTCCATGTTATTTAGGCAGAGCAAGCCCTGGGAAACATTACAGAGCAAAGCATGCTGGGTTTAGCAGGAGGACGGTAAAAACAGGAGGTAAGTCTTGGCCATGTAAACATCCTATAAGTATGCAGCTATACTGAGAGCAGGGGAAGGACAATGCTTACATAAAAAAATCAGGTAAACAGGGCAAAAATATGTAGGTTTTAGGGTACTATGGATAGATTAAAAAAATGAATTCACACATCACATGAACTAGCAGGATCAATCAGAACGCAGATAACTTCCCACAGTATCTAGAGCAGTGTGTATCCTCACATACAGCTAGCCAGAGACAAGCCCTGCAATTACATTAAATCAGTAAGCATTTCTTTTAACCTCTTAATAGCCAACTGTTCCTCATTCTCTTTCAGACTTACAGGGAGGGAGGGGGTGGATGTTTTAGCTGCTTATATCTCTGGTTTGGTACCAGCTAGAAATATTCCAAGCTTTCAGACAACACCAGAATGACATAAATCTGTTTAGTACAAGGGAAGCTATCAATGATAGAAATCGGGATGCTGTGAATGAAGCTGAAAGTAAAAGCAGATTTTACCTGCGATAATTCCCAACTCTATTTCTAAGGGTCCATTCACACGTCCGCAATTTCGTTCCGCATTTTGCGGAACGGAATTGCGGACCCATTCATTTCTATGGGGCAGCACTATGTGCTGCCAGGATCCGGAATTGCGGATCCGCACTTCCGGGTCCGCAATTCCGATCCCGAAAATTATAGAACATGTCCTATTCTTGTCCGCAATTGCGGACAAGAAAAGGCATTTTCTATTAAGTGCCGGCGCTGTGCGGACCGCAAAATGCGGAATGCACATCGCCGATGTCCGTGTTTTGCGGATCCGCGGATCCGCAAAACACACACGGACGTGTGAATGCAGCCTAAAAGTGATTTCTCCTTGTATGAAAGCCTGGACTGTCAGCTTTCAAACAAGACCAGTTGCATATTTCTAGCTGCTACCATTGAGAATATATCATCATCTAAAGCAGCCCTCCCCCCTCCACTTTCTGCCTCAGCCCAGCTCCAGATTGTCAGGACTGAGCTCCTCCTCCCAGAGCTCATCCGTCTCTTGTTATAATACTGAGAAGACAGACTGCACATGGCAACGCTGTGAGATGAGAGCTGCTGAATAGGAAAGTAGCATGCATTTGTGGGAGTTATTAGCAGGTAAAACTGAAAATGATAAAATTTTAAATCACAAAAGCACTTATACAGCAGGGTGTACTATACCATTAGGGAATAAAGAATGAAACGGCAGTTACACTTTAAGTTGCCCATACACATTAGATTAAAGGGGTTGTCCCATCTGGATATTTATGGCATATTTATAGGATATGGTCCCTAACACTAGTTCCTACCTGTTTATGGGCCATGACAGCCACACAAAGTCCAGGGAATGCAGGTGCAGCATGCACGCAAAGCACACTCTGCTTTTAACCCCGTCCGGTGCCATTACAGCTTTCATCGGATCCAGGGATGCAAGTACCAACATGCATGCTGAGCCCACTATATACTTTTCCTGGAGCCAAATGGCTACTGGTAGGTGCTATATAAGCACTCAGTTTTATACTGACTTTAAAACCAGCCTCCAGGACAGATTGACTGGTCAGGTGTGCATGACTGCATGGAGATCGCCACGCCTCCAATATATACTACAAAGAAAAAATGTGGGTGATTCAGTCAGCACAACCCTGTATGCAGGTGCACATCGCTATGGCGAAATACATATACAAACGCAAAATACAAATGCAATAGCACTCTGCAACCAGCATTCTACCCTGCCTCTATGCTGGATGAGGCATTGGTGTACATTTTGGCCAAAGCGTAATAAGCCACTCACCACGTCAAGGTCGCCTCTAAGGAGTGGTCCCTAACACTAGTTCCTACCTGTTTATGGGCCATGACAGCCACACAAAGTCCAGGGAATGCAGGTGCAGCATGGTTGCATTGCATGGGTGCTATTGCATTTGTATTTTGCGTTTGTATATGTATTTCGCCATAGCGATGTGCACCTGCATACAGGGTTGTGCTGACTGAATCACCCACATTTTTTCTTTGTAGTACAAACCGGATTCCAAAAAAGTTGGGACACTAAACAAATTGTGAATAAAGAGTTAATGCAAAAGTGTAGAGAGGGCTCACCTACTGTTCAAGAAAGGGGTGGGTGCACCTACAAAAAGGATTCACCCAATCCTTTAGAAAGATTAAGAAAACAATTTAAAAATAGTAGGGCACACCACCATTTGATGTCACACGGATAATTGGTACAAGAATTTTTATTTATAACATATAATATTTATGACATATACAATAAAAGTGGCTAAAACATATAATTTATTACTATAAAATTGATAAAAATATGGACATCAATGCTATGGTCAGCTAAGATATGAACAAATTATATGTTCAACTGGACTGTAAACTTGCAATTATACTGAAGGGTTAATAACTCAGATACAATGTCCCAAAGTAAAAATTGCAACCTATCTTGAGGGTTAGTGAAAGTTTTTTGGAGGCTGCGGTATTCAATTGCGGCAAAAAAAAGTTTTTTGAAGAAAACTTTTGAAGAAAACTTTGAAGAAAATTTGCGGGATCCTCGGTGGTTGTAGTTAGCTGTACCGTCTCGGAGGTCACCTGGAGGTAAATACCTTCTGCGTTGTCTGTTCACATATGCAGGGTTACCTTTCACCAGGAAATAACGGACTCAGCATAAATAGACGGATATCCAGCTTTTCTTTACAACAGACTGCAGATTCACCGATCCCTTCCTTAAAGCGCTTGTTCGTCTTCGGTTCTATATTTTTAAATCATGGGATTGATTACCATACGCGTTTCGGAGACTAAGGCTCCTTCTTCAGTGGTTAAATTTCCCATGAAAATAGTCTATCCTTATATACCTGTACAGGTGTGGTTTTAATTAGTTAATTGGCTTGACCCGTTTTGTAGGAAGTGACGTAAATTTATGTTCAAATTCATGATGACAAACCATATAAGTGTTTAAAAACATTTGTTTCTTATTTAAAAGGCATATTAAATCAATATATCACTTTATATATCACATATGTTATAAGTTGTTTAAAAATATAAAATAAAAAGTAAAATAAAAAGTATAGCAAACGGAATCGCTGCTGCAAAATACATAAACTCATACTTTATACCATATATATTCCACATTCTATAATATTCATGTCATATCAGTTGACTATATTATAGTGTTCATGGTATCGCTGATCTAAATTTGCAGATAGAGCGCAAAAATGAATTTATCAACCGCCATGCGGTAAATGTGCGGTTTTTTAATGCGGTAATTATTCGCATTGCGTTTTCACTGTATTCTTGTTCTCTGTCTGCGCCAGTGCAGCTACGCACTGGTTAGACCCCACAATTTCACATTGATCACATATAATTCATATAAAAAAGTATAAAAGTGCATAAAATATAAATATATAAAAATATTATGTCTAAATACATGTTTATTATTTTAATTTCAAACTGAATTGTTCAAATTCCATACATAAAACAGTAGTATGATAAACTGATAGATAGAAGACTCGGAATGCAATACGGAGTAGAATACGTAATGGGAAGGGTGTCCACCAGGGGAAGGCCCGGAAAATCTCTAATAGCTCACGGGTCTCTCCCTGGTGAAGACCCCCCCCCACCCGAACAAATCACAGGAACCCATAAATTTCTATTTCTGCGTTTAATCCCGCAGGAAGTAGGGTATTAAAATCAAAGATATGTCTCGACTCAATTCTCGACATTCTTTTTATGTGATCTCCGCCTCTCCAATCTGCTTCTACCTTTTCAAGAGCTGAAAAGGTAAGTCCCTTAGGGTCTTGATTGTGCATAATTTTAAAGTGATTTGACAGAGTATGCTTTTCATACCCCTTTTTTATATTTGAAATATGCTCAGCTATACGGACTTTAAGTTGTCTCTTAGTTCTCCCCACATATTGTCTTTTGCAGGGACATTGTATAATATAAATAACGCTGTTGGAGTTACAGGTAAGGAAATCTTTGATTGTGTGTTCATGGGGATTTGTCATAGATTTTACCGTCAATGTTCTCTTGGGAAATATGGTATTTTTACATCCCATACATTTGCCGCACCGAAAGAAGACTGTGGTATTTGTCCATTCCTGTATGGACAAACCTACTTTATTTTTATTTCTTTTTGGAATTGTAGGTGCTACCATTAATGCTAGATTGGGTGCTTTAGTGAACGTAATTTGGGGAAATTGAGGAATTAGATGGCCTATCACTTTATCTTTATTTATAAAGTGCCAGTGCTTATTTATTATATACTTCACTTTTTTATGATGAATATTAAAAGGTAGTATTAATCTTGTATTACCATCTTTCTGTTCCTTTTTAGTTTTTGTATCAAAAAAAGATTTTCGATCTATTTGTCTGACTGCATTTATAGCTGGATATATTCAGGATATCGTTTTTCTAAAAACTGGTCTTTCAATATTACAGCCTCTTCCTCGAAATCTTCCAATTTTGAACAATTTCTCCTAATTCGTCTAAACTGCCCTGTTGGTATATTTAGGAGCCATTGCGGTAGGTGACAGCTATCATATAAAATATAACTGTTTTTTGAAGTTGGTTTGCGTTATGTATTACAAACCAGTTTTTTGTCTTCTACTTTAATTTGTAGATCTAAAAATTCAACCATCAACTGACTGGTCTTCCCTGCAAATCGTAAGTTACAGTCGTTTTTATTTATATCCTCCAAAAAACCATCCAAAGATTCCTGGTCCCCCTTCCATATGAAGAGGACGTCATCTATATACCTTTTCCAGAGCACCAGGTTTGACCCCAGCTTGGGATCAATATTTTTCTGTTCCCAATTTGCCATAAATAAATTGGCATAGCTGGGGGCAAACCTGGAGCCCATCGCAGTGCCACAAATTTGTAAATATATATCAGAATTAAACCAAAAATAATTATGATCCAAAATATATTGTGTAACTTTCTGTAAATATTGGATCTGTTCTATGGGTAGTTGATTATTTTCTTGTAATTGATATCCCATCGCTTCTATCCCCTGTTTATGATTTATCACGGTATATAGGGACTGTACATCCAATGTCCCTATAAACCATTCAGGGTTATACTGTAATTTTTCTATTATTTGTATTATAGAAGTGGTATCTTTTATATAGGATCCAATGGTTTTAACTGCTGGCTGTAACAACTTGTCTATATAATGTGAAAGGTTTGCTGTAAGCGAACCTATACCAGAAATTATTGGCCGTCCTGGTGGATTTAACGGATCCTTATGCAATTTAGGGATGCAGTAAAATACTGGCAGCCTACATGGACTATTGGTAATGTAGTGATATTCCTGTTGAGTTAAAATGCCAGATTTTTGACCATCTTCACATAAATTTATTAATTGTTTATGAAATTCTACTGTGGGGTCAGTACGTAAACGTTTATATGTAGTTGCGTCGGACAATTGTCTGACACATTCTTTATTGTAAGTATCTACATCCCATATTACAATAGCTCCGCCCTTATCGGCTGGACGTATTATTATATTCTGGTCTTTTTGTAATTGTTTTATCGCCTGTATCTCTATTTTAGACAAGTTATTTTCTCTATTATTATTTGTTTTTATTTTTCTGATATCAAATTCCACTGCTTGTCTGAAAGCCATCATTTCCTCACTGGTCTCTTGTCGTGGATATTTTACCGATTTACTTTTTACATCCGTATGTACATATTTCCTTCCTTCTATTGGGTTTATTCCATTTATAACCGGATTTTTAATTAAGTATTTCTTTAAACAAAGCTTCCTTATATATTTTTCTATGCCTATTAATGTGTCAAACTTATTTAGTTGGTTTGAGGGCGCAAATTTAAGACCTTTATTTAACAGGTGAATTTGGGGAGGAGTGAGAGTGGACGTGCTCAAATTTACAATTGAATCTGAATCATTCAATTGTGGTGATTGTTGTGTTTTCTTCTGTTTACGTCCCCGGCGTAATTTCCTTTTTCGTGTCTTTGTGGTTTGTACTGGTGTCTCTGTGTGTTCTGGGGTTCCTCGTACCGTGTTCTCGATTGTGGTGTTTTGTGCTGTTGGTGAGACTTGTGATAATAGTGATCCCGACTGGTATCCTTGTGACGTAAATTGTATCGGTGTGCCGGGGACTCTATTTGTGCTGAATATAACTGAGGTGATTGTCTCGGTGTTCTCTGTCGTGATCTTACTTTGTGATGGGGTGGGGTTTGGTCTAAAAAATGGTTCTCTGTAAATACTTCATATCTATTGGAGGTCGGAATCTTAAATTCTCCTTGGTCTATATTTTGGGGTACCTGTGATTCTATGGTTGGTTTTATATGTTGATTATTGGTCTTTTTTTGGGTTTCTTTTCTTGGCTCCTTTTTTGCATTCCGAATTTTCTTACTTTTCTTAGTAATTATATCATATTCAATTTTATCAATATTTTTATAAACTCTTTCTTGCCATAATTTATATTCTTCATTTTTGGGTAAATTTGCCATTACTGTTTTTAATTCCTCTATCTGGTTTGTTAATTGCTCCAAAATCTGTGATCTTCTTTTAATGATCATTTCCATTAGAGTAATGGATTGTGTCTGTAGAGAATTATTCCATTCTGTATCAAATTCTACACTATAAAGATCATAAGCAGGGATTTTGGTCAATAACAATCCTGATGGTATTGTCCCTTGTATAATATATTGTCTTAGGGCCCTAATTTCCCAACGTTGCTTTAACTGCTTTTGTAGTAAATTTTCCAATTCTCTAAAAGTATCAGCTATTGATTTCTCATTAGACTGATTTACTTGTTCATCATTATTTGTTTCAAATGTGAAAGATTCTACTTTCAAACGTTTGTTTTCCATGTGGCTCCAAATGTCCATTCTTTGAACAGAGGGAGCTCGCTCTCAATGGGTGGAAATATAGAGTTAATGCAAAAGTGTAGAGTGGGCTCACCTACTGTTCAAGAAAGGGGTGGGTGCACCTACGAGACGGTACAGCTAACTACAACCACCGAGGATCACGCAAGTTTTCTTCAGAGTTTTCTTCAAAAGTTTTCTTCAAAAGTTTTCTTCAAAAAACTTTTTTTTGCCGCAATTGAATACCGCAGCCTCCAAAAAACTTTCACTACACGTGGGACGCCACAAGTGATATGGAAATCGGCACTATCTATAACAGTGAGTAAAACTACTTCGGTACAGTTTAACCAGCGCTTTATTTGCGGCAATACCGCGATCAAGTGGTAGTCTACACAAATACAAATACAAGTGACTCTCATTATTTTCCACCTTGGATTGAACTTTCTTTTGGGACATTATATTGGAGTTACTAACCCTCAAGATAGGTTGCAATTTTTACTTTGGGACATTGTATCTGAGTTATTAACCCTTCAGAATAATTGCAAGTTTACAGTCCAGTTGAACATATCATTTGTTCATATCTTAGCTGACCATAGCATTGATGTCCATATTTTTATCAATTTTCTAGTAATAAATTATATGTTTTAGCCAAATTGTGAATAAAAACTGAATGCAATGATGTGGAGATGGCAAATGTCAATATTTTATTTGTAATAGAACGTAGATGACAGATCAAACGTTTAATCAGAGTAAATGTATCATTTTAAAGGAAAAATACGTTGATTCCAATTTTCACGGTGTCAACAAATCCCCAAAAAGTTGGGACAAGTAGCAATAAGAGGCTGGAAAAAGTAAATTTGAGCATAAAGAAGAGCTGGAAGACCAATTAAGGCTACTTTCACACTAGCGTTCGGGGCTCCGCTTGTGAGTTCCGTTTGAAGGCTCTCACAAGCGGCCCCGAACGGATCCGTACTGCCCCAATGCATTCTGAGTGGATGCGGATCCGCTCAGAATGCATCAGTCTGGCACCGTTTGGCCTCCGCTCCGCTCAGCAGGCGGACACCCGAACGCAGCTTGCAGCGTTTTCGTGTCCGCCTGGCCGTGCGGAGCCAAACGGATCCGTCCAGACTTACAATGCAAGTCAATGGGGACGGATCCGTTTGACATTGACACAATATGGTGCAATTTCAAACGGATCCGTCCCCCATTGACTTTCAATGTAAAGTCAGGATTATACCATCAGATCGGAGTTTTCTCCAATCCGATGGTATATTTTAACTTGAAGCGTCCCCATCACCATGGGAACGCCTCTATGTTAGAATATACCATCGGATTTGAGTTACATCGTGAAACTCAAATCCGACAGTATATTCTAACACAGAGGCGTTCCCATGGTGATGGGGACGCTTCAAGTTAGAATATAATGAGAACTGTGTACATGACTGCCCCCTGCTGCCTGGCAGGTGCTGCCAGGCAGCAGGGGGCAGACCCCCCCCCCTTCCTGTATTTAACTTATTGGTGGCCAGTGGGGCCCCCCCTCCCTCCCCAGTATTAATTGTAAGCAGTGCGGCCCCCCTCCCTCTATATTCATCGGTGGCCAGTGCGGATATTAAATATGAGCAGTGCGGTCTCCCCCTCCCTCCCTCCCCAGTATTAAATATGAGCAGTGCGGTCTCCCCCTCCCTCCCTCCCCAGTATTAAATATGAGCAGTGCGGTCTCCCCCTCCCTCTATTCATTGGTGGCCAGTGCGGATTCAAAGTATTGTGATCAGTGCGGCCTCTCCTCTCGACCCCCCCCCCCCCCAATCATTGGTGGCAGCGGAGAGTACCGATCGGAGTCCCAGTTTAAATCGCTGGGGCTCCGATCGGTTACCATGGCAGCCAAGACGCTATTGCAGTCTTGGCTGCCATGGTTACTTAGCAACAAATAGCAGCATTATACTTACCTGAAGAGCTGCGATCTATGTGACCGGCCGGGAGCTCCTCCTACTGGTAAGTGACAGGTCTATAGGCAATGCGCCGCACAGACCTGTCACTTTACCAGTAGGAGGAGCTCCCGGCCGGTCACATAGATCGCAGCTCTTCAGGTAAGTATAATGCTGCTATTTGTTGCTAAGTAACCATGGCAGCCAAGACTGCAATAGCGTCTTGGCTGCCATGGTAACTGATCGGAGCCCCAGCGATTTAAACTGGGACTCCGATCGGTACTCTCCGCTGCCACCAATGATGGGGGGGGGGGGGGGGGTCGAGAGGAGAGGCCGCACTGATCACAATACTTTGAATCCGCACTGGCCACCAATGAATAGAGGGAGGGGGGGCCGCACTGCTCATATTTAATACTGGGGAGGGAGGGAGGGGGAGACCGCACTGCTCATATTTAATACTGGGGAGGGAGGGAGGGGGAGACCGCACTGCTCATATTTAATACTGGGGAGGGAAGGAGGGGGAGACCGCACTGCTCATATTTAATACTGGGGAGGGGGAGACCGCACTGCTCATATTTAATATCCGCACTGGCCACCGATGAATATAGAGGGAGGGGGGCCGCACTGCTTACAATTAATACTGGGGAGGGAGGGGGGGCCGCACTGGCCACCAATAAGTTAAATACAGGAGGGGGGGGGGGGGGGTCTGCCCCCTGCTGCCTGGAAGCACCTGCCAGGCAGCAGGGGGCAGTCATGTACACAGTTCTCAGTATATTCTAACTTGAAGCGTCCCCATCACCATGGGAACGCTTCTGTGTTTAGAATATACTGTCGGATCTGAGTTTTCCGAAGTGAAAAATCAGATCTGAAATAAACTGTTATGCAAACGGATCCGTTCTGAACGGATGCAAGCGTTTGCATTTTAGGAGCGGATCCGTCTGATGAAACATCAGACGGATCCGCTCCGAACGCTAGTGTGAAAGTAGCCTAACACTAATTAGGTCAATTGGCAACATGATTGGGTATAAAAAGAGCTTCTCAGAGTGGCAGTGTCTCTCAGAAGCCAAGATGGGTAGAGGATCACCAATTCCCACAATGTTGCGCAGAAAGATAGTGGAGCAATATCAGAAAGGTGTTACCCAGCGAAAAATTGCAAAGACTTTGCATCTATCATCATCAACTGTTCATAACATCATCCGAAGATTCCGAGAATCTGGAACAATCTCTGTGCGTAAGGGTCAAGGCCGTAAAACCATACTGGATGCCCGTGATCTCCGGGCCCTTAAACGACACTGCACCACAAACAGGAATGCTACTGCAAAAGGAAATCACAGAATGGGCTCAGGAATACTTCCAGAAACCATTGTCAGTGAACACAATCCACCGTGCCATCCGCCGTTGCCAGCTGAAACTCTACAGTGCAAAGAAGAAGCCATTTCTAAGCAAGATCCACACGCTCAGGCGTTTTCACTGGGCCAGGGATCATTTAAAATGGAGTGTGGCAAAATGGAAGACTGTTCTGTGGTCAGACGAGTCACGATTCGAAGTTCTTTTTGGAAATCTGGGACGCCATGTCATCCGGACCAAAGAGGACAAGGACAACCCAAGTTGTTATCAACACTCAGTTCAGAAGCCTGCATCTCTGATGGTATGGGGTTGCATGAGTGCGTGTGGCATGGGCAGCTTGCATGTCTGGAAAGGCACCATCAATGCAGAAAAATATATTCAGGTTCTAGAACAACATATGCTCCCATCCAGACGTCATCTCTTTCAGGTAAGACCCTGCATTTTTCAACAAGATAATGCCAGACCACATTCTGCATTAATCACAACATCATGGCTGCGTAGGAGAAGGATCCGGGTACTGAAATGGCCAGTCTGCAGTCCAGATCTTTCACCTATAGAGAACATTTGGCGCATCATAAAGAGGAAGGTGCAACAAAGAAGGCCCAAGACGATTGAACAGTTAGAGGCCTGTATTAGACAAGAATGGGAGAGCATTCCTATTTCTAAACTTGAGAAACTGGTCTCCTCGGTCCCCAGACGTCTGTTGAGTGTTGTAAGAAGAAGGGGAGATGCCACACAGTGGTGAAAATGGCCTTGTCCCAACTTTTTTGGGATTTGTTGACACTATGAAATTCTGATTCAACATATTTTTCCCTTAAAATGGTACATTTTCTCAGTTTAAACTTTTGTTCCGTGATTTATGTTCTATTGTGAATAAAATATTAGAAGTTGGCACCTCCACATCATTGCATTCAGTTTTAATTCACGATTTGTATAGTGTCCCAACTTTTTTGGAATCCGGTTTGTATCTATTGGAGGCGTGGCGATCTCCATGCAGTCATGCACACCTGACCAGTCAATCTGTCCTGGAGGCTGGTTTTAAAGTCAGTATAAAACTCGCCATAGCGATGTGCACCTGCATACAGGGTTGTGCTGACTAAATCACCCATATTTATAGGATATGCCATAAATGTCAATAGATGTGGGTCCCAACTCTGGGATCTGCACCTATCTGAAGAATAAGACTACACCTTGAATAAAGAGCATGCCATGCATAGGCCACCACCAGAAAGGTTTCAGATACCCTTTTAATATGCAGATTTTAGCAGGACTAGTTGATCTTCTAATGTGTATAGGGGGTCCCAAATTTCCTCCAGTGTCCGGTTAAAAAGGATCAGGCTGTTGGATTTTGGCAGGACCATTTGACCATCTAATATGTGTAGTGGGGTCCCAACATTCCTCCAGTGTCAGGGTCAAAAGAATTAGGTTGTTTGATTTCTACATTGATCCTTCTGTACTCAGGAAGGACATATTCACACACATGTAGCCTTCAGCACTTAAATAGGGCAGAACATTTTATGTCCTTTAAAGGCAATTATTTCTTTATGATTGAATTTTACTCATTTTGGGCAAAAAAAATAAATCATTTTTTCAATTGGTCATCAGTTTTTATCATAAAGGGTTAACTCTTTGCCTAGCTGTTAGCATCTTACTTTCATTTTCACTTTGAGCGGGGGACTATGTCTATTCTTTATCTTTGAACTACTAACAGCTCATAAATACGTATTTAAGCCATGTTCTTACCAGTAAGATAATGGGAAACTCAGAGCCTGGTACTAGAGAATCTCAAGGTTGTACAGAGAAAGAGGCTGAACATTTTTAATAAACACCAATTAAGAAAATGACATTTAGCTCAAAATCAGTACAATGCAATCATAAAGAATGCCCCCTTTAACCCTTTCTACCCCTGGCCAGTTTTTGCAAATCCGACATGTGTCAATTTATGTGGTAATAACTTCGGAACACTTTTACTTATCCAGGCCATTCTGAGACTGTTTTCTCGTGACACATTGTACTTCATGACAGTGTTAAATTTAAGTCAATATATTTTCCTTTATTTATAAACAAAATAAAAATAGCAAAAATTGGGAAAAAAACTATTTTCTAAATTTGAATTTCTCTACTTTTAAGACAGATAGTAATGCCTCATAAAATAGTTATCAGTCATCATTCCCCATATGTCTGCTTTATGTTGGCATCATTTTGTAAATGCCATTTTATTTTTTTAGGACGTTAGAAGTTTAGAAGCCATTTTTCAAATTTTTAACAAAATTTCCAAAACCATTTTTTAAGCAAAAATTCTGTTATAAAGTGATTTTGAGAGGCTTACATAATGAAAACCACCTATAAATGATTTTAGAAACTACACCCCTCAAATTATTCAAAAGTGATGTTGCAAACTTTGTTAACTCTCTAGGTGTTCCACAAGAATTAAAGGAAAATGGAGACGAAATTTAAAAATTTCATTTTTTTATGCAGATTTTCATGTTAAATAATTTTTTCTTGCAACACAGCAAGGGTCAATAGAAAACTAAACCTCAATATGCATTACTCTGATTATGCAGTTTACAGAAATACCCCATATATGGTGGTAAACTGCCCTATGGGCACGTGGCAGTGGTCAGAAGGAAAGGAGCGCCATATGGATTTTGGAGGCAGATTTTGCTAGAATGGTTTTTGGGCACCATTTTGTATTTGAAGAGACCCTGACATGGCCCTACAGTGGAACTCCTCAAAAATGTACCCCATTTTGAAAACTACACCCTTCAAAGAATATATTAAGGGGGTAAGAAGCACTTTGACCCCCTAAAACACTTGGCTGTGAAAACAAAAAGTTTAATTTCTTCCAATAAAATGTTGCTTTAGCCCCAAATTTTTCATTTTCACAAGGGGTAACAGGAGAAAAAGCACCCCATAATTTGTTACCCATTTTCTCCTAAATATGGCAACACCCCATATTTAGTCGTAAACTGCTGTGGGGGCTCATGGCAGGACTCAGAACGGAAGGAGCGCCATATGGCTTTTGCAGCGCAGATCTTTATGGATTGGTTTATGGGCGCCATTGGTTTTTATTTTTTGAGTGATTGTCTTATGTGAGGGCTCATTTTTCGAGAGTTGAGGTGACCTTTTCATTAGTACCATTTTAGGGTACATAAGACTTTTTTATGGCATAGTTTAAAAAAAATCTAATTTACAGCATTCACCTGAGGGGTCATATAGTGTGATATTTTTATAGAGCAGGTTGTTACAGGCACGGCGATACCAAATATGTTTATTATTTTTATTTTTACACAGTAAATGCATTTTTGAACAGAATGAAATCTTGTTTTTCTGTTCCCGTTTTCTGACTGCCCTATTTTTTTTCATTTTCTGGCGATTGTCTTAGGTAGGTTCTCATTTTTTGTGGGACGAGATGGCGGTCTAATTGGTACCATTTTGGGGTACATGAGACTTTTTGATCGCTTGGTATTGCACTTTTTGTGAGGCAAGGTGACAAAAAATGACTGTTTTGGCATTTTTTATTTTAATTTTTTTTATTGCATTCACCTGAGGGGGAATCTCATGTGATATTTTTATAGAGCAGGTTGTTACAGACGTGATGATACCTAATATGTCTATCATTTTTATTTTTAAGTTTTACCCAGTAAATTCATTTTTGAACAGAATTAAATCTTGTTTTTGTGTTGCCATTTTCTGAGAGTCATATTTTTTAAATTTTTCTGGCGATTGTCTTAGGTAGGATCTCATTTTTTTAGAGGATGAGATGACGGTTTGATTGACACAATTTTGGGCTAAATACGCTGTCACGGGGTTCCGAAGGTGCACTCGGTCTCCCATTGCCCGCAGACCTGTTGCTTAGCTTTTGGAATGAGGTTCTGTGTTTGACCTCATTCCCAGGGTGGCTTTACTAGCTGGGTGGCTCCCTGCTCCTAGTCTGCCTTGAGCGCCGATCTGATCACTCGGTGCTCGACTGGTTGGTCTGTCGGTCATGTGACGCTGGCCACGTCACATGACCCTCACTCCCCACTATAAATACAGGCAGCCTGCTGGCTACAGGTTGCCTGTTAATTTCTAGGTTCCTGGCTATTTGTTGGACTGCTGAATGCTTACCTGATCCTGTTCCCTGACCATCCTTTTGCCTGCTCCTCCTGTACTGCGCATCCGTCCTGGTATTGTGACCTCGGCTCCCACCTGACTACTCTCTTAGGACTCCTCTTGTACTTCTCTGCTCTCCTGGTATTTGACCCCGGCTTCTCCTGACCATTCTTTGCTTAATCCTTTGTACTGCGTAGCGCTCTTGGTTCTGACCCGGTCCGTTCATGTTCCGTATTTTGTGTTGTCTGTCTTCCCTGCACATATCCTAAGTTAGGGACTGTCGTCCAGTTGTCCCCTGTCATCAGGACTCGTGAGGCAAGTAGGCAGGGCCAGGGGTGAGGGTGGAGCGCAGTGGTCACTATCCTTTCCCCTGTGTGTGTGTGTGGACGTGACCGTTACAGATTAACAGGCCCAATAACCACTGTATCATGAATCCGCTTACTACCCTGACTGACCATGTCTCTAGCTTGACACAGGTGGTGCAGGAGCTAGGAGAGAAACTCCGTTCTTTTGAGTTAGGGCAAGGTTCTTCCACTTCTCTGCCCTCCAGTCCACATTTTGAACCCCAGATCAAGCTCCCAGAACCCTTTTCTGGAGACCGGAAGAGGTTTCTCTCCTTTAAGGAGAGTTGCAAACTTTACTTCCGTTTGCGCCCCGTGTCCTCCGGTCCCGAGAGCCAACGCGTGGGGATTATCATTTCTCTTCTACAGGGTGATCCCCAGGCCTGGGCATTCTCGTTACCTCCTGGGGCCAGTTGTCTGACTTCTGTGGAGGTTTTTTTTCAGGCCCTGGGTACCCTCTATGACGAACCAGACAGGGCCCTGGTAGCCGAGACGGCTCTTAGGGCATTGGTTCAAGGCCATCTCCCTGCAGAGGAGTATTGCACCCAATTCAGACGGTGGTGTGTCCCCTCAGGATGGAATGAACCAGCCCTGAAGAGTCAGTTTAGGTCTGGTCTGTCTAATAATTTAAAAGATCTATTAGTCAGTTATCAAATTCCAGAGACCTTAGAGGAGATGATGACCCTAGTTGTCCGACTTGACCGACGAGTTAGAGAGAGACGACAAGAACGACAGTTCTGTTCTCAGATGGTGTTCCAGCCAGAGGCCTTTTCCAGGGACAACACTGAGGCCTCCACCGAGGAACCCATGCAGGTTGGCATGACCCGGGGTAATCTTCGAGAGTGCTTCTACTGTGGAGATCCTGGCCATTGGATCAACAAGTGTCCTAAGAGGGTCCTCTCTGACAAATCTCCTAAGGCAAGACAACCTAAAGACCAGGTACACCCTGATTTTTCTAAATATAAGCTTTTGGTACCCATAACAATTTCTCTGGGGGTTAATAAGTGGCCGGGTAAGGCCTTTATTGATTCCAGTTCTGCGGCCAGCTTTATTGACTTTGAATTTTCTAGTAAATTGGGTATTCCAATGTTTGCTTTACCTACACCTATCCATGTCATGGCTATTGATGCTACTCCCCTGATGGGTGGTACGGTGAGGTCATGTACCTCTGAAATTTCTCTGACCGTGGGTGTGTGCCACTCCGAGAGATGTTCTCTTTTAGTCCTGGAGAACCTACCGGTTGAGGTGGTACTAGGGTTGCCTTGGCTCTGTTTACATAACCCCACAATTGATTGGTCCAAAGGAGAGTTGGTGAAATGGGGACCTAAGTGTGACTCATGCTTGTCCGTGGTCCAGGCTGGGGTTTCAGTAAGGTCTAATACATTACCCTCAGTTATTAAAGAATTTTCTGATGTATTCTCATCCCCTACTCCAGAGGTTCTACCCCCCCCCCCCCCCATAGACCTTATGATTGCTCCATAGAGCTAATAGAGGGTGCCAAATTTCCTAAAGGGCGAATTTATAATCTTTCAGGGCCCGAACGCAAGGCTATGGAAGATTATATTAAGGAGAGCCTTGCTAAAGGGCATATTAGACCTTCATCTCTCCTATGGGAGCAGGGTTTTTCTTTGTTAAAAAGAAGGATGGTGGTCTTAGGCCTTGTATTGATTACCGGAGATTGAATAAGATCACTGTCCAAAATAGATACTCTCTCCCATTGATTCCGGATTTATTTAACCAGGTTCTGGGGCAACCTGGTTTTCCAAGATTGACCTGAAAGGGGCATACAATCTAATCCGAATAAAGGAGGGAGACGAATGGAAGACAGCGTTCAATACTCCGATGGGACACTTTGAATATAAGGTGATGCCTTTTGGACTCAGCAATGCCCCAGCTGTGTTCCAAAACTTAATGAACGATATTCTCAGGGAGTTCTTAGGTAAATTTATTATTGTCTATCTTGACAATATTTTGATATTCTCTCCAGATTTCGAATCTCATGTGTCTCATGTCAAACAAGTATTAGAGGTGTTGAGGGAGAACCAGCTATCCGCTAAGCAAGAGAAATGTGTCTTTGGTGTACAGGAGATACTGTTTCTAGGGCATGTTTTGACTCCTCACGCCTTTAAGATGGATCCTGGTAAGGTTTTAGCAATTAAGGAATGGGTAAGGCCTTCATCCTTAAAGGCTTTACAACGGTTTTTGGGTTTCGCTAATTACTATCGTAAATTTATCATGAATTTTTCTGTAATTGCTAAGCCATTGACCGACCTTACGAAGAAAGGGGCGGATTTGGAGAATTGGTCTACCAAGGCCATCTCTTCATTTGAAACCTTAAAAAAGGCATTTAGTAGCGCTCCCATTCTGATCCAGCCTGATCAGGAGAAACCTTTTATTGTGGAGGTGTATGCGTCCGAGGATGGCGCAGGAGCAGTCCTTTCACAAGGTCCTGCTAGCCTCACTAACCTAAGACCGTGTGCCTTCTTCTCCAGGAAATTCTCTCCCACGGAGAGAAACTACGACATAGGGAATAGGGAGCTGCTGGCTATTAAATGGGCATTTGAGGAGTGGAGGCATTTTTTGGAGGGGGCAAGGCATCGAGTAACTGTTGTCACTGATCATAAAAACCTAATGTTTCTCGAGTCAGCTAAGAGGTTGAATCCCCGACAAGCCCGATGGGCTCTGTTTTTTACCCGTTTTGATTTCTCCATTACGTTCAGGCCGGGAAGTAAAAATGTGAAAGCAGACGCATTATCTCGGAGCTTCCATGCTTTTCAACCCACTGAGACGCCGCTTGAATCCATCCTACCAACAAAAATCTTCTTAGCAGCTCTAACCCAGGATATCTCGGCTCGCATTAAGGCTGAACAACATCTGGCACCGGCATCCACCCCAACAGATCAGTTGTTTGTACAATTTCGTCTCCAGCTGTTGGGGGAGTGTCACGATTCTGCCTTTTGTGGACATCCGGGTGTTGAGGGCACTAAGGATCTGGTTTCTAGATCTTATTGGTGGCCCACTCTGACCAGGGATGTTAAGTCCTACGTGTCAGCCTGTGAGGTTTTTGCCAGGTCTAAGACACCTAGGACTCTCCCTGCTGGTAACCTACGACCCCTTATCATTCCCAGTAGACCCTGGTCCCATATCTCGATGGACTTTATAACTGACCTACCGCTGGCGGAGGGTAAGACTGTGGTTTGGGTAGTGGTCGATAGGCTTAGCAAGATGGTTCATTTCATTCCCCTGTCTAAACTTCCGAATGCTAAAACCCTGGCGTCTATTTTTGTGAGAGAGATTGTTTGTTTACATGGCATCCCGGAAAATATTGTTTCTGACAGGGGTGTGCAGTTTTTGTCCAATTCTGGAGGGCCTTCTGTCAAAGATGTAAAATTTCATTGTCTTTTTCTTCCGCCTACCATCCTGAGAGTAATGGGCAGACCGAACGCCTTAATCAGTCTGTGGAACAATTCTTGAGGTTGTATGTTGCTGATGACCAGCAATTATGGGTCAAATTCCTTCCGTTGGCTGAATTTGCTTTGAATAACCGTGTCAATTCTTCCGCTGGGGTCTCCCCTTTCTTTTGTAACCATGGTTTTCATCCCCGTTTTCATTCTGGGTCGTCCGTCTCCTCCTCTAACCCTGAAGCGGATAAACTCTCCTCCGAACTGTGCACAGTTTGGGCCTGGGTTCAATCGAACCTAGAAAAGGCTCAATGTTCTCAAAAACTCAAGGCCGATAGGAGACGTTCAAGGGGGGTAAACTTTCAGGTTGGGGATAAAGTATGGTTGTCCTCCAAGAATCTATCTCTCAAGGTAACTTCTAAAAAATTTGCTCCTCGTTTTATTGGACCATATAAGATCACGGAAGTGATTAACCCGGTATCTTTTAGGTTGGAGCTGCCTGAGTCATTCCACATTCATAATGTGTTCCATAAATCTCTGATTAAAAAATATTTTGAACCGGTAGTACCATCAAAAGCCTTGCCTCCGCCGGTTCTTGTTAATGATGCTGTCGAGTATGTGGTGTCTAAAATAGTGGATGTCAGGAAGGTGCGTAATTCCTTGCAGTACCTGATTCACTGGAAGGGGTATGGACCTGAAGAGAGATCTTGGGTACCTGCCAGGGAGGTTCATGCTCCTAGACTTGTTCGTAAATTTCATTTAGAACACCCTGAAAAGCCATCGCCTGAAGTCTTGGGTCCGGTGGCCCCTCGTAAAAGGGGGGGTACTGTCACGGGGTTCCGAAGGTGCACTCGGTCCCCCATTGCCCGCAGACCTGTTGCTTAGCTTTTGGTATGAGGTTCTGTGTTTGACCTCATTCCCAGGGCGGCTTTACTAGCTGGGTGGCTCCCTGCTCCTAGTCTGCCTTGAGCGCCGATCTGATCACTCGGTGCTCGACTGGTTGGTCTGTCGGTCATATGACGCTGGCCACGTCACATGACCCTCACTCCCCACTATAAATACAGGCAGCCTGCTGGCTACAGGTTGCCTGTTAATTTCTAGGTTCCTGGCTATTTGTTGGACTGCTGGATGCTTACCTGATCCTCCTGTACTGCGCATCCGTCCTGGTATTGTGACCTCGGCTCCCACCTGACTACTCTCTTAGGACTCCTCTTGTACTTCTCTGCTCTCCTGGTATTTGACCCCGGCTTCTCCTGACCATTCTTTGCTTAATCCTTTGTACTGCGTAGCTCTCTTGGTTCTGACCCGGTCCGTTCATGTTCCGTATTTTGTGTTGTCTGTCTTCCCTGCACATATCCTAAGTTAGGGACTGTCGTCCAGTTGTCCCCTGTTATCAGGTCTCGTGAGGCAAGTAGGCAGGGCCAGGGGTGAGGGTGGAGCGCAGTGGTCACTATCCTTTCCCCTGTGTGTGTGTGGACGTGACCATTACATACGCCTTTTTGATTGCTTGGTATTACACTTTTTGTGAGGAAAGGTGACCAAAAATGGCTTAGCACAGTTTTTTTTTTTTTTTTTACTGCATTCACCTGACAGGGTGGATCATGTGATATTTTATAAGAGTCGGTCGATAAAGCCACGGCAATACCTTATATGTCTACTTTTTTTTTTTACTTTTTTTTTCACTTAATTATGGGAAAAGAACACTTTTTTTTTTTTACTTGAAACTTTTATTTTATTTTATTATGCCAAACTTTATTTTCATTTTTTTTTCTTTTTCTTTCCCCCCCACAACTTTTGGGGTCTGATCCCCTGTACAATGTATTACAATACTTCTGTATTGTAATGCATTGGCTGTTAGTGTATTACACAATGTAATACACTTACAGCTTTCCTGCCTGTGAGATCCAGGGGGCTGGATCTCACAGGCTAACATGGAAGGCAGCCCCGATGCCTAAGGAAGGGGAGGCAGCTCCCTCAACACACCCCGCACATGCCACGGTCAGCGCTGACCGCGGCATAGTGAGGGTTAATGCGCCGGCATTGGTGTTTTCACCAATGCCAGTGCATACAGCAGGGGTCTGGCTAACGGGAACAGCCAATCCCCTGCAGCTAATCAGGCAGGCGCAGCTCCTGCACCCGCCCAATCAGTGCGCTGTAGTACTACGCCACTGGTCGGGAAGTCACTTCCCGCAGCGCTATACTATTACGGCGCTAGTCGGGAAGGGGTTAAAGTGTAAGTGTCATTCTTTTTTTTATTTTTGTAATGTGTATGGGCAGTGATTCTGACCATTTTTGTAAACAGAAGACAGAGGAGCGTTGCTAAGGCTCAAAATGGGCCACTTTACAGCTATTTTTCGAATAGAAATGTACAATTCCAGTAAATAAAGTATATTACATAAATGGTCAGTATCACTGCCCCTACACATTACAAAAATAAAAAAGAATGACAGTTACACTTTAAGTAGTAAGAAATGAGTTGCTCCTACATGACACAGCTTCAAAGTCTTACAAATGTTAATATGATAGAATAACATTTTCTAAAGGAATCTATTCATTGCCACTACAGTCAGTTTATCTGTGTAGTTACATATCTGAAGCTTGTATTAAATAAAATTGTACTGTACTGATAAAGACAATGATAATTACAGCATGTCTCACACACATTTGTAGTCCTGCATAAGAGGACAGGCGGTTGGATCTTTTCCCTTCAGAGATAGGTGCAATTTGCTTATCGTTCTCTTGTTTCCTCTGCCATAATATTTCATTAAAATGTTTGCACACAGGAATAATTGTGTCATCGTTTGTAGTGGTGCACAGTTGACATGATGTGCGTAAGTACCCACATAAATTACTGTGAATGAGAATCTCATGGGCATAAGAAATGAAGCAAAACAAACAGCAGAAATTATATAGAAGCACTGAGTTCTGCTTTTAGGTAGTGCACATCATTATCCCTTGTTCTGTGGGACAGTTGTAATCAGGGCCAGACTAATGCCAGTTACAGGGGACGCAGTGTAAAGACTTATAAAAATATTATTAGGTCTCCTACAAGTTCGTATTTGGCCAATATTTCTGAATGTATCAGAACTCTGCAGATCTGGGTAACTGCTTGGAAAAGGTTTCCTTTGACCTTTTTGGGCAGGGTCAACCTTGCTAGGATGGTAGAGGTCCCCAAATTATTGTACAGTCGTGGCCAAAAGTTTTGAGAATGACACAAATATTCGTTTTCACAAAGTTTGCTGCTAAACTGCTTTTAGATCTTTGTTTCAGTTTCTGTGATGTAGTGAAATATAATTACACGCACTTCATACGTTTCAAAGGCTTTTATCGACAATTACATGACATTTATGCAAAGAGTCAGTATTTGCAGTATTGGCCCTTCTTTTTCAGGACCTCTGCAATTCGACTGGGCATGCTCTCAATCAACTTCTGCGCCAATTCCTGACTGATAGCAACCCATTCTTTCATAATCACTTCTTGGAGTTTGTCAGAATTAGTGGGTTTTTGTTTGTCCACCCGCCTCTTGAGGATTGACCACAAGTTCTCAATGGGATTAAGATCTGAGGAGTTTCCAGGCCATGGACCCAAAATGTCAACGTTTTGGTCCCTGAGCCACTTAGTTATCACTTTTGCCTTATGGCACGGTGCTCCATCGTGCTGGAAAATGCATTGTTCTTCACCAAACTGTTGTTGGATTGTTGGAAAAAGTATCTGTTGGAGGGTGTTTTGGTACCATTCTTTATTCATGGCTGTGTTTTTGGGCAAAATTGTGAGTGAGCCTACTCCCTTGGATGAGAAGCAACCCCACACATGAATGGTCTCATGATGCTTTACTGTTGGCATGACACAGGACTGATGGTAGCGCTCACCTTTTCTTCTCCGGACAAGCCTTTTTCCAGATGCCCCAAACAATCAGAAAGAGGCTTCATCGGAGAATATGACTTTGCCCCAGTCCTCAGCAGTCCATTCACCATACTTTCTGCAGAAGATCAATCTGTCCCTGATGTTTTTTTTGGAGAGAAGTGGCTTCTTTGCTGCCCTTCTTGACACCAGGCCATCTTCCAAAAGTCTTCGCCTCACTGTGCGTGCAGATGCGCTCACACCTGCCTGCTGCCATTCCTGAGCAAGCTCTGCACTGATGGCACTCCGATCCCGCAGCTGAATCCTCTTTAGGAGACAATCCTGGCGCTTGCTAGACTTTCTTGGACGCCCTGAAGCCTTCTTAACAAGAATTGAACCTCTTTCCTTGAAGTTCTTGATGATCCTATAAATTGTTGATTGAGGTGCAATCTCAGTAGCTACAATATCCTTGCCTGTGAAGCCATTTTTATGCAACGCAATGATGGCTGCACGCGTTTCTTTTCAGGTCACTATGGTTAACAATGGAAGAACAATGATTTCAAGCATCACCCTCCTTTTAACATGTCAAGTCTGCCATTTTAACCCAATCAGCCTGACATAATGATCTCCAGCCTTGTGCTCGTCAACATTCTCACCTGAGTTAACAAGACCATTACTGAAATGATCTCAGCAGGTCCTTTAATGACAGCAATGAAATGCAGTGGAACGTTTTTTTGGGGATTAAGTTAATTTTCATGGCAAAGAAGGACTATGCAATTCATCTGATCACTCTTCATAACATTCTGGAGTATATGCAAATTGCTATTATAAAAACTTAAGCAGCAACTTTTCCAATTTCCAATATTTATGTAATTCTCAAAACTTTTGGCCACGACTGTACATTTCACAAGCATTGCTACTTTATCTCCATCCCGGAGATGACCAGAAATTTAACTTTCTTTATAGCAATCACATTTGTGGATACAAAAGACCCTGTCACCGCTCCTGACATGTCTCTTATAGTAAATACCTGCATTCCCCATGTAATAACGATTCTTGACTGTGATGTGCCGTTCCTGTATTATTCCTGCTAGAAGTTTACAAATAAATTGGCAGCAGTTTGCAGTGAAGGTACTGCTGGGTGTTACCAGTAGCTGGTGTGTCTGCAGGGCCGGCCTTTGGGGTGTGCGGGCTGTGCGGCCGCACAGGGCGCCATAGTAACAGGGGCGCTGGGCGGCCGACAGCTCGCAATGTAATCTGCGGCAGGCGAGGCTGTACTTGTGTTCTCCCTCGGGGCGCCCCCTCCATCTCCCCCTCCCCTGTGTCTGACCTGCCTGCTGCCCCCGCCGCTGCCAATAAGAAGAGAGACAGGAGGAGGAGGGGAGGGGCTGTGGCCACTGCGCCACCAATGAAGAAAACTGACCTGTAATACAAATACAGGAGGCGGGTGCTGGAATCAAATAGCCGGCACCCGAACTCTATGACAGGGAGCTGCGATCAGCGGCAGTTGAGTTAACCCTTCAGGTGCGGTACCTGAGGGGTTAACTGCCGCTGATCGCAGCTCCCTGTCACAAAGGTCGGGTGCCGGCTATTTGATTCCGGCACCCGCCTCCTGTATTTGTATAAGAAACGTTGGTGGCACAGTGCGCCCCCCCCCCAAACACCCCAGTATAAGAAACATAATTGGTGGCTCAGTGCGCCCCCCCCCCTAGTATAAGAAACGTTGGTGGCACAGTGCGCCCCCCCCAAACACCCCAGTATAAGAAACATAATTGGTGGCTCAGTGCGCCCCCCCCTAGTATAAGAAACGTTGGTGGCACAGTGCGCCCCCCCCCAGTATAAGAAACATTGGTGGCTCAGTGGGAAGTGCCAATGAGGGTTAAAAAATAATTTAAAAAAATTAACTCACCTCCTCCAGTTGATCGCGTAGCTGCCGGTCTTTCTTCAGGACCTGTGGTGACGTCACTGAGCTCATCACATGACCCATTACCATGGTGATGGATCATGTGATGTATCATGTGATGTATCATGTGATGAGCACAGTGATGTCACCACAGGTCCTTTGACAGGTCATGAAGAAAGAACAGAAGACGATCAATTGGAGGAGGTGAGTTAATTATTATTATTTTTTTTAACCCTCATTGGCACTGCCCACTGCGCCACCAATGTTTATTATATTGAGGGGGGGCGCACTGTGCCACCAATGTTTATTATATTGAGGGGGGGCGCACTGCGCCACCAATGTTTATTATATTGAGGGGAGGCGCACTGCGCCACCAATGTTTATTATATTGAGGGGGGCGCACTGCGCCACCAATGTTTATTATATTGAGGGGGGGCGCACTGCGCCACCAATGTTTATTATATTGAGGGGGGGTGCACTGCGCCACCAATGTTTATTATATTGAGGGGGGCACACTGCGCCACCAATGTTTATTATATTGAGGGGGGGCGCACTGCGCCACCAATGTTTATTATATTGAGGGGGGGCACACTGCGCCACCAATGTTTATTATATTGAGGGGGGGCGCACTGCGCCACCAATTTTTATTATATTGAGGGGGGGCGCACTGCGCCACCAATGTTTATTATATTGAGGGGGGGCGCACTGCGCCACCAATGTTTATTATGATGAGGGGGGGCGCACTGCGCCACCAATGTTTATTATATTGAGGGGGGGCGCACTGCGCCACCAATGTTTATTATATTGAGGGGGGCGCACTGCGCCACCAATGTTTATTATATTGAGGGGGGGCGCACTGCGCCAATGTTTATTATACTGGGGTGTTGGGGGGGCGCACTGCGCCACCAATGTTTATTATATTGAGGGGGGCGCACTGCGCAAATGTTTATTATACTGGGGTGTTGGGGGGGCGCACTGCGCCACCAATGTTTATTATACTGGGGCGTTGGGGGGGCGCACTGCGCCACCAATGTTTATTATACTGGGGTGTTGGGGGGGGGCGCGCACTGTGCCACCAATGTTTATTATATTGGGGGGGCGCACTGCGCACAACGATGGGTTAGGGAAATTTCACAGCAGAGTGCGCATGCGCTGGGAGCCTCGCCGGCGGTGATCGGATGGATGTTCTCAGCAGGACACCGGCCGACACTGCGCATGCGCTGGGAGCCTCACCAGCGGTTAGGGTAGGGAAAAAGCACTGGCCCGTACGTAATTTTTTCCTTCCCTAACCGCTGGTGAGGCTCCCGGTGCATGCGCAGTGTCGGCCGGTGTTCAGCTGAGAACATCCATCCGATCACTGCACCTGCGCACTGGCCCATAGTTTTTCCCTACACTAACCGCCGGCGAGACTCCTGGCGCATGCGCACTCTGCTGTGAAACTTCCCTAACCTGACGTTGTGCGCCTGCGTGGCGCTGCACACCTCCTCACGTCATGTCCGGTGCGACCGGAAGTGACGAGGGTAGGGAAATCTCACGAAGTAGGGAAGTATGACATTACACCGGCCTTTGGGGTGTGTGGGCTGGTAACTACTTGGTTGGATAGTCAGCCAGCCTATGCCATGATGCCAGCAACAAGCAGTGTTTTTTTTTTTTTGGGGGGGGGGGGGGGCGCCACAAGGTTAGCTCGCACAGGGCGCCTGGACACCTAAGGCCGGCCCTGTGTGTCTGACTCTGTCCAATCAGTGCTGCTAGTGTCAGACTGTGCAGTGACACACCCCCAACTGGTAACCCCCATCTTTACCTTTACTGCAAGCTGCTGGCAATTCATTCATTCATTCATTGAGTAGAAATAATAGAGGAATGATACAGCATAGAGCCATTAGAATAGATGCTCCAGAATTAGTATTACATGGGGAATTAAAACAGTTACTAAAACAGACATGTCAGGCAAGGTGACTGGTCCTCTTTAAACAGAAAAAAAACAAGAGGGGGGTTAAATATTGATGACTTATTCTCAGGATAGCTGATCGGTGGAGGTCCGACTAACAGCAGCCCAGCTGATAAGCTGTTAGAAGAGACTGCAGCGCTTCGTTGATTTCACATTCATATGGCCAAGCCACAACTCAGCTATTCAAGTCAACAGGCCTGAGCTGCATTACCAAACACAGCTGTTATACAATGAATAGTGCTGTACTTCGGATACTGTGAGGAGGGCACAGTGCACACCAGAACACCAGGGCCCTGGATCTAAGTGGCAGCGGGCAGTAGGAGATGTGCGCTTCCATTGTGGAAGCGCTCATCTCCATATTCATCTGTATCACCGACCTCAGGATGGCAATAGATAGCTGTGCTGCAGCGGGGCAGGGGAGGGAGAGCCGTCATTATCATCACGCCGCCTGAGCCGGGCAGCATACAGCGCGGGAAACAGGCCGGAAGAGGCCTGGATCACATTACTGACATCCGCATAAAGGTAAGTATTAGTGTATTTATATATATTTTTTTTATAGATTGCATAATATAGCAAAGAAGAACCATGGGGGCATCTAGGGGCATTTTTTTACTGGAACATTATAAGGGGCACCCAGTGGTACCAAAGGAGCAATTCTTACTGGCCCATTCTGGGTGGGGGGGGGGGGCACTATGGGGGCATCTGGGGGCATTTCTTACTAGCACATTATGGAGGGGCACTATGGGGGAGAGGTGCACTATGGGGGCATCTGGGGGCATTTATAACTGGCCTATTTTTGGGGGGAACTATGGGGGAGAGGTGCACTATAAGGGAATTTCTTACTGGCACATTATGGGGGGATACTGTGGGGGCAACTGATGGCTCTAAAGAGGCATTTTTTTACTGGCACATTATGGGGGCACTATGGCATCGGGTGGCACTAAGGGGGCATTTTCTTACTGGCACATTATGGGAGACACTATAGGGGAGAGTGGCACTATAGGGCATCTGGTGGCACTATAGGGGCATTATTTACTGGCACATTATGGGAGGCAATATGGGGAGAGCAGCACTATGGGGCATCTGGTGGCACTATAGGGGCATTATTTATTGGCACATTATGGGAGGCACTATGCTGGAGAGGGGCACTATTGGGGCATCTGGTGGCACTAAAAGGGCATTTTTACTGGCACATTATGAGGGTACTATGCTCGCATCTGGTGGCACTAAAGGGGAATTTTTACTGCCACTTTATGAGGGAAAGAGCACTTTGGGGGCATCTGGTGGCACTAAGAAGGGGTATTTTTTTACTGCCACATTATGGGGACACTATGGGGGAGAGGAGAACTACGGGGGAATCTGGTGGCACTAAAGAGGCATTTTTTACTGGCACATTATGGGGGCATCTGGTGGCACTAAAAAGGGGTATTTTTTACTGGCACATTATGGAGGGCACTAAAGGGGCATCTGCTGGGGGCACTAAGAAGGGGCATTTTTTTTACTGGCATATTATGGGGGCTGTGACACAGTGAGGGGTTTTGTCTGGCAAGGCAGGTATTTTCCTCCCAGCATGTGCGGCTGGGCTGGTTTCCAGCCAGGTGAGATCAAATACCGGACCGGAGTTTAAGTGCTGGTCCGGGTTTTGGCAGCACCTGGCTGTCATTTAATAGGCAGCTGGGCTCAGCAGAGATGTCTCTGTTTTTGGGATCTGAGGCTTTGTGCCGTGCTGGAGGGCTGAGAGCCGCATGCTGGGGAAGCAGGCTCCCTAAAGCCTGCTGTGGACTACTGGAGGCAGAACTGCCAGCAAGGTGACTTGTGTTATATGAACTTTCCATTGTGTATGAATGACTGCAAAGTTACGTGCTGTTTTGTGCAATTGCCTCAAGTGTGAATAAACACAGACGTTTTGAGTTAAGAACTTGTATTTTGCCTCTGTACTGCGCCCGCTTACCCTATCTACCAGAGCGAAACCCCACATTTGGGGGAGGATGTAGGCAGGAGCAGTGAGGCTGGCGTGAACGCTGATATTTTTGTTTTCTGCATTTTTCAGGCACGGTTGTATGTCGTACAATAAACCAGCTGTATTACAACCAGTGCCCCACGACAAAATGGAGGCTGTTGTGAAAGCCCTCATGGAGGCTAATCTGGAACAACGAGAGACAAACCTGCAGCAAAGCCAGGCTAAAAAGCAGCAGCAGGAGACTAACCAGTTGCTGCTACAACACGTGATGGCTTTGCAGGTAGCAGGAGCTACTCCGAGCGTCCACGATGCCCGGAGAGCAGTCCGTGTCACGATTCCTAAGATGACCCCCACAGGCGACATCGAAACCTACCTGGCGATGTATGAAAAAGTGGCCATCAGATAAAAGCTACCCCGTGAACAGTGGGCTGAGGTCGTCGCTCCATTCCTGGCATCCGATTCCCAACGGGTGTATTTCGACTTGCCGGATGATCAAGCGGCCGACTACAAAAAAGTAAAGGGTGAGATTTTGGCAAGACTGGGGGTGAATGTGTTGGTCCGGGCCCAGCGGGTACATTAGTGGGGGTTTAAGCCGGCTAAGCCTGCTGTAAGGGTCAGCCCCTAGAAGCACCAAGTTACATTGAGCAGTATTGCTAGTGACAAGTTTCACACAGACTGTTATGCCTTCCTCCAGCCACAAGAGGCCGTTGTGTCTTTGAGTAATGGAGAAATGGACTTGTTGGTCCTATAGGATGTAGGAGGAGTTCAAGTTCCCGGGCTCAGAGAGCTGGAGGCTGCTTCCTTGCCGAGGTGTACAGAGAGAGTCTGCTGTTGTGAGATAGAGCTGCAGGGACTATAAAGTGATTTTTCCTGGCTGCTGTGGGACAGGTCAACAGAGACTGCAAAGTGTGTTACAGAGGAGCAAAGTGTTCAATTCAGAGACCTGTGACAGGAGGGGTTACTCCTGTCAGAGCTACTATGTGGATTCCTGCACCTGCACTCTAAAGAGAAAGAAGAAAAGACCGCACTGGGACAAGCAAGCGACCGGATCAGGAGCCAGACTACGCCTGCCTTCACGTGCCAGACCAAGACAAGCAGCTACCTGCAGAACTGTAGGCTATTACATGAGGTTTGTTCCCCACTTTGCTACTCTAGCTGCGCCCTTGACAGGGCTCTTGAAGGGACAAAAATCAGTGATGGTTCGCTGGGATGATCGGGCGGAAGATTGTTTTGCGGCTTTGAAGTCGGCCCTGTGTGGGTCATCAATTTTGGTGACGCCCAACTTCAAGAGGGAGTTCGTGGTACAAATGGATGCCTCAGAAGTAGGCCTCGGTGCTGTACTGTCTCAGGAAATCAACGGGGAGGAGCATCCCGTTGTCTTCTTAAGCTGTAAGCTCACCCCAGCCGAAACCAGGTACAGTATAGTGGAGAGAGAGTGCCTGGCTATCAAGTGGGCACTCAAGTCTCTCCGCTACTATTTGTTGGGGAGAAAGGGCATTTTTTACTCGCACATTATGGGGGCATCTGGTGGCACTAAAAAGGGGAATTTTTTACTGGCACATTATGAGGGCACTATAGGGGCATCTGCTGGGGGCACTAAGAAGGGGCATTTTTTTACTGGCATATTATGGGGGCTATGACACAGTGAGGGGTTGTGTCTGGCAAGGCAGATATTTTCCTCCCAGCATGTGGGGCTGGGCTGGTTTTCAGCCAGGTGAGATCAAATACCGGACCGGAGTTTAAGTGCTGGTCCGGGTTTTGGCAGCACCTGGCTGTCCTTAAATAGGCAGCTGGGCTCAGGAGAGATGTCTCTGTTTTTGGGATCTGAGGCTTTGTGCCGTGCTGGAGGGCTGAGAGCCGCATGCTTGGAAAACAGGCCCCCTAAAGCCTGCTATGGACTACTGGAGGCAGAACTGCCAGCAAGGTGACTTGTGTTATATGAACTTTCCATTGTGTGTGAATGACGACAAAGTTATGTGCTGTTATGTGAAATTGCCTCAAGTGTGAATAAACACGGACGTTTTGAGTTAAGAACTTGCATTTTGCCTCTGTACTGCGCCCGCTTACCCTATCTACCAGAGTGAAACCCCACACTGCCCACAACATTCAACGATGTCGGTTTATTATTATTTCTGGGCGCAACGCCGTTGCGCCGCTGTGGCCCCCGTTACATTCTCCCACACTGTATGCTAAGTAACAGCATCTGAACACCAGGAAGGAGACATCAGCTTTTCTCTGTGGGCGTTCCTTCTCCCTGGCTGTAGCGCTGTCCAATCGGGAGAAAAAAAACTCACCTTCGCCCAGGGAGAAAAGATGATGTCTCGTCCCTGGTGTTCCGATTCTGTTACTTAGCCTACAGCGCGGGAGAATGTGATGGGGCCACAGCGGCGCAATGGAGTAGTGCCCAGAAATAATAGAAAATGCAGGAACATCCCCCATGTATGCCCTACATGTCCTGCTACTTAGTTAATAAAGTATGGACCCATGAATGCGGCAGTGGCACTTGTGTTCTCCCTCTTGCCCAGGGTCCAATCAATATTAAAGACGGCCCTGTCTGAATCCAATATCCTATATGTAGAGGAGTCACTGAGTAACTCCTTATTGCATTTCTTATAAAGACCTGCATTCAAGATCACAGTGCAACCTTCCTTATCCGATTTCCTGACCACCAAATCCTGATAATCCCTAAGAGTACCCAGTGCCTTTCTTTCTTGCTTAGTAAGATTATACTTCAATTTTTTATTTTGTTTTAAATATTTCACTCTATGATTTAAATACACCAGATTTTTTTTTCACTAGCTCCTGGAACTTGTCCAGGGCTTGTACTCTGGAACTCACAGGGTAAAAATCAGGATTAGGTATCTTAAAGCTTTTTCCCCTATTATCAGATATAGGACCCGATTCACATTGCAAAGAAGACATAACGTGATTACATTGATGTTCTGCCAAATTTAGAGGTGCTACATTGATAACATCCACAATGCCATCTTTACCCCCCACAGAAATATCCTTACTTTTTAACAGGATCCCCTATTAAATCAAAATGTCTTTTTACTGTTCACATCTAATATTGTACGGAACAAGTCAAAGTCAGAAGCAGGAGAGATAGATAGTCCCTTTCTCAACAGGCTCCACTCAGAATATATATAACTCGAAAGGTTCAATACTTCTTCCTCTATTTCTGCTTCATTCCTGCCCTTTTTGGATATCTATCCAATGAGTAGTCCTCAAGATCTCTTTTAAACTTTATGGGCCAGATTTATCATGACTCTGACAGCTCACTCCACTTTCACATATGGCTAAAGTCAGTTTTAGCCAAGTCAGATTTATGATCGGCCCTTTAAGACTGTAATAAATGTGGTTTGACGGTAGAAGTTTATCCGTCAGTAAGCAGCTTTACAAAAGTCGCACATCTTTACGAAAAAGCCGCACGTTTTTATGAAAAAGTCTCATGTTCTATTAAAAAGTCTCATAAGATAAGCATGGTCCTCACTGGAGTGAAATCGACTTTTTTGCGACTTTTTAAATAATCCCAATAGTAAATCTGTCTAGAGATTCATTTACATAAGAAAACATGCCCACTTTGAGAAAACTGGCGAGCATAGTGCAGAGCAGGAAAAAGTCGCAAATTTGTGCGCAGTTTTAGCGTTTGGGACTTTTTTTGGGACTTTTTCACTCCATTATTCTGACCTGAGCTAATGATAAATCTGGCCCTATGTCTTTAGTATTAATTAATTTTTCAAAACAATAATTTTCTCTTTAAGGCTTTTAACTAATGCCACAAAGTTGTCCTTTTCATTGAAAGATGACAAATAGAGATGAGCGAATTTTTTAAAAATTCGATTCGGCGGTTCTCCGAATTTTTGGGGAAAAATTGGGTTCGATCCAAATATATTTGCAGCAAATTACGTAAAAAAACCTGCTATTTCCTGTCTGCTGAGAACCTTTATAGTGGTTTAGAACACTGTGCCTTGTAGTAACATGCATAGGGAATCTGCTGTGGTAGTAAAATAATACTGTGAGTCCGTATGACATGCAGATGATAGGAGTCACTCTAAGGGTCCATTCACACGTCCGTTGTTTCTTTCCTGATCTGTTCCGTTTTTTGCGGAACAGATCTGGACCAGATCTGGACCCATTCATTTTCAATGGGTCCTGAAAAAAAATCAGACATTGAGCTGTCCGATTTTTTTCAGGACCCATTGAAAATGAATGGGTCCAGATCTGGTCCAGATCTGTTCCACAAAAAACGGAACAGATCAGGAAAGAAACAACGGACGTGTGAATGGACCCTTAGAATCACTGCACATTTCACTTATTAGTGCAGTCACGGGGCCAAAACTGACCAAATAACTCAAGTGTGAACTCAGCCTTACAGGTCGATGTTAGCGTCAAGAAGAAGCGCAATCCTTTTAAACCATCGCCAGCTGATTCCACATAGATGTCTTCAGAACTTGTTCAATTAAACGCTTATACAAGTAGAGCCCCACAGACAGAGTGGAGAGGGTGTCAGCAGTAAGTTTATGTTGACGTCACTGATTAATTTGTCCTTCCTCTGATCTGTCAGAACAATAACCCACAAAAAACGGATCCTGTCTGTGGAGCATACGCCTTCACTCGGTCAGCATTTGCTCAATAATCCATCAGTATTTCTAATGCCAAAAAAAAACAGGAGTGGATGTAAAACAGAGATGACACGTGAATGGAATATTTGCATGTCTTCTGTGTTTTGTACCCATTACTGCTTTTGCCTACCAAATCATAAGCAAATTCTGATGGGACCATACAGGCCTTACAGCTGCTACACAGACAAGATCCGTTGTGCATCTCATTTTTCCTTCCTTCTGACAGATCAGAAGAAAGGTCAAATAAATAATGATAACTCAACAAAGAGAATCGGTACACGTATTTACCTAATAAAGTTAAATTTTATTACGACATAAAATACATACAAACATAAATGTAGAGACCATACAGCATGCTTAGAGGAGACAGTCCACAATATATCCACTGTAGATGGATTAAATTGCTTGACTCGCTGCAATCATTTTCAAGACCCTCTATATCTGGAATCTAGATCAGCATATATTATTGAAAGCTGTATCTAGCCATAATATAGTGATAACTTTTGATGTGGAGAAAGTCAAGCATGGGTCTATGGCGAGCATAAATAGCATTTATATACAAAGCTGCATCCTATCTGAGTAGATACAATTTTCAATACATGTTCAATATACATTCAGAATGGATGCATCGAATCGATCAAAGTTGCTCACCTACCCAATGTCCAGTGGTCTATGTGTGGGCTCTCTCTGACAAGCGTACTCCTCGACGTACGTTTCGCTAGTGCTTCTTCAGGAGGATCCTCCTGAAGAAGCACTAGCGAAACGTACGTCGAGGAGTACGCTTGTCAGAGAGAGCCCACACGTAGACCACTGGACATTGGGTAGGTGAGCAACTTTGATCGATTCGATGCATCCATTCTGAATGTATATTGAACATGTATTGAAAATTGTATCTACTCAGATAGGATGCAGCTTTGTATATGAATGCTATTTATGCTCGCCATAGACCCATGCTTGACTTGCTCCACATCAAAAGTTATCACTATATTATGGCTAGATACAGCTTTCAATAATATATGCTGATCTAGATTCCAGATATAGAGGGTCTTGAAAATGATTGCAGCGAGTCAAGCAATTTAATCCATCTACAGTGGATATATTGTGGACTGTCTCCTCTAAGCATGCTGTATGGTCTCTACATTTATGTTTGTATGTATTTTATGTCGTAATAAAATTTAACTTTATTAGGTAAATACGTGTACCGATTCTCTTTGTTCAATTATATATTATGGAGGTACACCCTTGTTAACACAAGGCTGTTTTGATCCAGTTGAAGTAAAATAAATAATGATGTCAGCCAGGCTGAAAGGCAAAATAGTGGCCCAGTCATGAAGTGGGGAGGGTGGAAACAGCATGAGAAGTCCACAGAGTGGACCTATGACATATTGATGAGGTGGAAGCAGCATCAGGATACCACAGAGGGGCAAGGTGACATAGTGTGGATATGGTAGCAGCATCAGGAGACCATAGTGTGGCAAGGTGACATAGTGTGGAGATGGCAGAAGCAGCAGGAGGATACCACAGAGTGGCAAGTTGACATACTGTGGAGATGGCAGCAGCATCAGGATGCCACAGAGTGGCAAGGTGACATAGTGTGAACATGGAAGCAGCAGGAGGATACCACAGAGTGGCAAGGTGAGATAGTGTGGAGATGGCAGCAGCAGCAGGAGGATACCACAGAGTGGCAAGGTGACATAATGTGGACATAGCAGTGCAGCAGCAGCATTAGGATACCACAGAGTGGCAAGGTGACATAGTGTGAAGATGGCAGCAGCAGGAGGATACCACAGAGTGGCAAGGTGACATAGTGCGGAGATGGCAGCGGCATCAGGATGCCACAGAGTGGCAAGGTGACATACTGTGGAGATGGCAGTAGCAGCAGCATCAGAATACTACAAAGTGGCAAGGTGACACAGTGTGGAGATGGCAGCAGCATCAGGATACCACAGAGTAGAAAGGTGGCATAGTGTGGAGATGTTAGCAGCAACAGGAGGATACCACAGAGTGGCAAGGTGACATAGTGTGGAGATGGCAGCAGCATCAGTATACCACAGAGTGGCAAGATGACATAGTGTGGATATGGCAGCAGCATCAGGAGACCACAGAGTGGCAAGGTGACATAGTGTGAAGATGGCAGCAACAGGAGGATACCACAGAGTGGCAAGGTGACATGGTGTAAAGATGGCAGCAGCAGGAGGATACCACAGAGTGGCAAGGTGACACAGTGCAGAGATGGCAGCAGCAGCATCAGGATACCACAGAGTGGAAAGGTGGCATAGTATGGAGATGTTAGCAGCAACAGGAGGATACCACAGAGTGGCAAGGTGACATGCTGTGGAGATGGCAGTAGCAGCAGCATCAGGATACCACAGAGTGGCAAGGTGACATAGTGTGGAGATGGCAGCAGCAGGAGGATAACACAGAGTGGCAAGGTAACACAGTGCAGAGATGGCAGCAGCAGCATCAGGATACCACAGAGTGGAAAGGTGGCATAGTGTAGAGATGTTAGCAGCAACAGGAGGATACCACAGAGTGGCAAGGTGACATATTGTGGAGATGGCAGTGGCAGCAGTAGCATCAGGATACCACAGAGTGGCAAGGTGACATATTGTGGAGATGGCAGCAGGAGCAGCAGGAGGATACCACAGAGTGGCAAGGTGACATAGCGTGGAGATGGCAGCAGCAGGAGGATACCACATAGTGGCAAGGTGACATAGTGTGGAGATGGCAGCAGCAGCAGGAAGATACCACAGAGTGGCAAGGTGACATAGTGTGGAGATGGCAGCAGGAGCAGCAGGAGGATACCACAGAGTGGCAAGGTGACATAGTGTGGAGATGGCAGCAGCAGGAGAATACCACAGATTGGCAAAGTGACACAGTGTGGAGATGACCGCAACAGCAGGAGGATACCACAGAGTGGCAAGGTGACATAGTGTGGAGATGGCAGTAGCAGCAGGAGGATACCACAGAGTGGCAAGGTGACACAGTGTGGAGATGGCAGCAGCAGCATCAGGATACCACAGAGTGGAAAGGTGGCATAGTGTGGAGATGTTAGCATGAACAGGAGGATACCACAGAGTGGCAAGGTGACATGGTGTAGAGATGGCAGCAGCAGGAGGATACCACAGAGTGGCAAGGTGACACAGTGCAGAGATGGCAGCAGCAGCATCAGGATACCACAGAGTGGAAAGGTGGCATAGTGTGGAGATGTTAGCATGAACAGGAGGATACCACAGAGTGGCAAGGTGACATACTGTGGAGATGGCAGTAGCAGCAGCATCAGGATACCACAGAGTGGCAAGGTGACATAGTGTGGAGATGGCAGCAGCAGGAGGATACCACAGAGTGGCAAGGTGACACAGTGCAGAGATGGCAGCAGCAGCCTCAGGATACCACAGAGTGGAAAGGTGGCATAGTGTGGAGATGTTAGCAGCAACAGGAGGATACCACAGAGTGGCAAGGTGACATACTGTGGAGAGGGCAGTAGCAGCAGCATCAGGATACCACAGAGTGGCAAGGTGACATAGTGTGGAGATGGCAGCAGCAGGAGGATACCACAGAGTGGCAAGGTGACACAGTGCAGAGATGGCAGCAGCAGCATCAGGATACCACAGAGTGGAAAGGTGGCATAGTGTGGAGATGTTAGCAGCAACAGGAGGATACCACAGAGTGGCAAGGTGACACAGTGTGGAGATGGCAGCAGCAGCATCAGTATACCACAGAGTGGAAAGGTGGCATAGTGTGAAGATGTTAACAGCAACAGGAGGATACCACAGAGTGGCAAGGTGACATAGTGTGGAGATGGTAGCAGCAGCATCAGTATACCACAGAGTGGCAAGATGACATAGTGTAGATATGGCAGCAGCATCAGGAGACCACAGAGTGGAAAGGTGGCATAGTGTGAAGATGTTAGCAGCAACAGGAGGATACCACAGAGTGGCAAGGTGACACAGTGTGGAGATGGCAGCAGCAGCATCAGGATACCACAGAGTGGAAAGGTGGCATAGTATGGAGATGTTAGCAGCAACAGTAGGATACCACAGAGTGGCAAGGTGACATACTGTGGAGATGGCAGTAGCAGCAGCATCAGGATACCACAGAGTGGCAAGGTGACATAGTGTGGAGATGGCAGCAGCAGGAGGATACCACAGAGTGGCAAGGTAACACAGTGCAGAGATGGCAGCAGCAGCCTCAGGATACCACAGAGTGGAAAGGTGGCATAGTGTAGAGATGTTAGCAGCAACAGGAGGATACCACAGAGTGGCAAGGTGACATATTGTGGAGATGGCAGTGGCAGCAGTAGCATCAGGATACCACAGAGTGGCAAGGTGACATATTGTGGAGATGGCAGCAGGAGCAGCAGGAGGATACCACAGAGTGGCAAGGTGACATAGTGTGGAGATGGCAGCAGCAGGAGGATATTACAGAGTGGCAAGGTAACACAGTGCAGAGATGGCAGCAGCATCAGGATACCACAGAGTAGAAAGGTGGCATAGTGTAGAGATGTTAGCAGCAACAGGAGGATACCACAGAGTGGCATGGTGACATAGTGTGGAGATGGCAGCAGCAGCATCAGTATACCACAGAGTGGCAAGATGACATAGTGTGGATATGGCAGCAGCATCAGGAGACCACAGAGTGGCAAGATGACATAGTGTGAAGATGGCAGCAACAGGAGGATACCACAGAGTGGCAAGGTGACATGGTGTAAAGATGGCAGCAGCAGGAGGATACCACAGAGTGGCAAGGTGACACAGTGCAGAGATGGCAGCAGCAGCATCAGGATACCACAGAGTGGAAAGTTGGCATAGTATGGAGATGTTAGCAGCAACAGGAGGATACCACAGAGTGGCAAGGTTACATACTGTGGAGATGGCAGTAGCAGCAGCATCAGGATACCACAGAGTGGCAAGGTGACATAGTGTGGAGATGGCAGCAGCAGGAGGATACCACAGAGTGGCAAGGTAACACAGTGCAGAGATGGCAGCAGCAGCCTCAGGATACCACAGAGTGGAAAGGTGGCATAGTGTAGAGATGTTAGCAGCAACAGGAGGATACCACAGAGTGGCAAGGTGACATATTGTGGAGATGGCAGTGGCAGCAGTAGCATCAGGATACCACAGAGTGGCAAGGTGACATATTGTGGAGATGGCAGCAGGAGCAGCAGGAGGATACCACAGAGTGGCAAGGTGACATAGTGTGGAGATGGCAGCAGCAGGAGGATATTACAGAGTGGCAAGGTAACACAGTGCAGAGATGGCAGCAGCATCAGGATACCACAGAGTAGAAAGGTGGCATAGTGTAGAGATGTTAGCAGCAACAGGAGGATACCACAGAGTGGCATGGTGACATAGTGTGGAGATGGCAGCAGCAGCATCAGTATACCACAGAGTGGCAAGATGACATAGTGTGGATATGGCAGCAGCATCAGGAGACCACAGAGTGGCAAGGTGACATAGTGTGAAGATGGCAGCAACAGGAGGATACCACAGAGTGGCAAGGTGACATGGTGTAAAGATGGCAGCAGCAGGAGGATACCACAGAGTGGCAAGGTGACACAGTGCAGAGATGGCAGCAGCAGCATCAGGATACCACAGAGTGGAAAGGTGGCATAGTATGGAGATGTTAGCAGCAACAGGAGGATACCACAGAGTGGCAAGGTTACATACTGTGGAGATGGCAGTAGCAGCAGCATCAGGATACCACAGAGTGGCAAGGTGACATAGTGTGGAGATGGCAGCAGCAGGAGGATACCACAGAGTGGCAAGGTAACACAGTGCAGAGATGGCTGCAGCAGCCTCAGGATACCACAGAGTGGAAAGGTGGCATAGTGTAGAGATGTTAGCAGCAACAGGAGGATACCACAGAGTGGCAAGGTGACATATTGTGGAGATGGCAGTGGCAGCAGTAGCATCAGGATACCACAGAGTGGCAAAGTGACATATTGTGGAGATGGCAGCAGGAGCAGCAGGAGGATACCACAGAGTGGCAAGGTGACATAGTGTGGAGATGGCAGCAGCAGGAGGATACCACATAGTGGCAAGGTGACATAGTGTGGAGATGGCAGCAGCAGCAGGAAGATACCACAGAGTGGCAAGGTGACATAGTGTGGAGATGGCAGCAGGAGCAGCAGGAGGATACCACAGAGTGGCAAGGTGACATAGTGTGGAGATGACCGCAACAGCAGGAGGATACCACAGAGTGGCAAGGTGACATAGTGTGGAGATGGCAGTAGCAGCAGGAGGATACCACAGAGTGGCAAGGTGACACAGTGTGGAGATGGCAGCAGCAGCATCAGGATACCACAGAATGGAAAGGTGGCATAGTGTGGAGATGTTAGCATGAACAGGAGGATACCACAGAGTGGCAAGGTGACATAGTGTGGAGATGGCAGTAGCAGCAGCATCAGGATACCACAGAGTGGCAAGGTGACATAGTGTGGAGATGGCAGCAGCAGGAGGATACCACAGAGTGGCAAGGTGACACAGTGCAGAGATGGCAGCAGCAGCATCAGGATACCACAGAGTGGAAAGGTGGCATAGTGTGGAGATGTTAGCAGCAACAGGAGGATACCACAGAGTGGCAAGGTGACATACTGTGGAGATGGCAGTAGCAGCAGCATCAGGATACCACAGAGTGGCAAGGTGACATAGTGTGGAGATGGCAGCAGCAGGAGGATACCACAGAGTGGCAAGGTAACACAGTGCAGAGATGGCAGCAGCAGCATCAGGATACCACAGAGTAGAAAGGTGGCATAGTGTAGAGATGTTAGCAGCAACAGGAGGATACCACAGAGTGGCAAGGTGACATAGTGTGGAGATGGCAGTGGCAGCAGCAGCATCAGGATACCACAGAGTGGCAAGGTGACATATTGTGGAGATGGCAGCAGGAGCAGCAGGAGGATACCACAGAGTGGCAAGGTGACATAGTGTGGAGATGGCAGCAGCAGGAGGATACCACATAGTGGCAAGGTGACATAGTGTGGAGATGGCAGCAGCAGCAGGAATATACCACAGAGTGGCAAGGTGAAATAGTGTGGAGATGTAAGCAGCAGCAGGAGGATACCACAGAGTGGCAAGGTGTCATACTGTGGAGATAGCAGCAGCATCAGGATACCACAGACTGGCAAGGTGACATAGTGTGGAGATGGCAGCAGCAGGAGGATACCACAGAGTGGCAAGGTGACACAGTGCAGAGATGGCAGCAGCAGCATCAGGATACCACAGAGTGGAAAGGTGGCATAGTGTGGAGATGTTAGCAGCAACAGGAGGATACCACAGAGTGGCAAGGTGACATAGTGTGGAGATGGTAGCAGCAGCATCAGTATACCACAGAGTATGACATAGTGTGGATATGGCAGCAGCATCAGGAGACCACAGAGTGGCAAGGTGACATAGTGTGAAGATGGCAGCAGCAGGAGGATACCACAGAGTGGCAAGGTGACATGGTGTAGAGATGGCAGCAGCAGGAGGATACCACAGAGTGGCAAGGTGACACAGTGCAGAGATGGCAGCAGCAGCATCAGGATACCACAGAGTGGAAAGGTGGCATAGTGTGGAGATGTTAGCATGAACAGGAGGATACCACAGAGTGGCAAGGTGACATACTGTGGAGATGGCAGTAGCAGCAGCATCAGGATACCACAGAGTGGCAAGGTGACATAGTGTGGAGATGGCAGCAGCAGGAGGATACCACAGAGTGGCAAGGTGACACAGTGCAGAGATGGCAGCAGCAGCCTCAGGATACCACAGAGTGGAAAGGTGGCATAGTGTGGAGATGTTAGCAGCAACAGGAGGATACCACAGAGTGGCAAGGTGACATACTGTGGAGAGGGCAGTAGCAGCAGCATCAGGATACCACAGAGTGGCAAGGTGACATAGTGTGGAGATGGCAGCAGCAGGAGGATACCACAGAGTGGCAAGGTGACACAGTGCAGAGATGGCAGCAGCAGCATCAGGATACCACAGAGTGGAAAGGTGGCATAGTGTGGAGATGTTAGCAGCAACAGGAGGATACCACAGAGTGGCAAGGTTACATACTGTGGAGATGGCAGTAGCAGCAGCATCAGGATACCACAGAGTGGCAAGGTGACATAGTGTGGAGATGGCAGCAGCAGGAGGATATTACAGAGTGGCAAGGTAACACAGTGCAGAGATGGCAGCAGCATCAGGATACCACAGAGTAGAAAGATGGCATAGTGTAGAGATGTTAGCAGCAACAGGAGGATACCACAGAGTGGCAAGGTGACATAGTGTGGAGATGGCAGTGGCAGCAGCAGCATCAGGATACCACAGAGTGGCAAGGTGACATATTGTGGAGATGGCAGCAGGAGCAGCAGGAGGATACCACAGAGTGGCAAGGTGTCATAGTGTGGAGATGGCAGCAGCAGGAGGATACCACATAGTGGCAAGGTGACATAGTGTGGAGATGGCAGCAGCAGCAGGAATATACCACAGAGTGGCAAGGTGACATAGTGTGGAGATGTAAGCAGCAGGAGGATACCACAGAGTGGCAAGGTGTCATACTGTGGAGATAGCAGCAGCAGCATCAGGATACCACAGACTGGCAAGGTGACATAGTGTGGAGATGGCAGCAGCAGGAGGATACCACAGAGTGGCAAGGTGACACAGTGCAGAGATGGCAGCAGCAGCATCAGGATACCACAGAGTGGAAAGGTGGCATAGTGTGGAGATGTTAGCAGCAACAGGAGGATACCACAGAGTGGCAAGGTGACACAGTGTGGAGATGGCAGCAGCAGCATCAGTATACCACAGAGTGGAAAGGTGGTATAGTGTGGAGATGTTAGCAGCAACAGGAGGATACCACAGAGTAGCAAGGTGACATAGTGTGGAGATGGTAGCAGCAGCATCAGTATACCACAGAGTGGCAAGATGACATAGTGTGGATATGGCAGCAGCATCAGGAGACCACAGAGTGGCAAGGTGACATAGTGTGAAGATGGCAGCAGCAGGAGGATACCACAGAGTGGCAAGGTGACATGGTGTAGAGATGGCAGCAGCAGGAGGATACCACAGAGTGGCAAGGAGACACAGTGCAGAGATGGCAGCAGCAGCATCAGGATACCACAGAGTGGAAAGGTGGCATAGTGTGGAGATGTTAGCATGAACAGGAGGATACCACAGAGTGGCAAGGTGACATACTGTGGAGATGGCAGTAGCAGCAGCATCAGGATACCACAGAGTGGCAAGGTGACATAGTGTGGAGATGGCAGCAGCAGGAGGATACCACAGAGTGGCAAGGTGACACAGTGCAGAGATGGCAGCAGCAGCCTCAGGATACCACAGAGTGGAAAGGTGGCATAGTGTGGAGATGTTAGCAGCAACAGGAGGATACCACAGAGTGGCAAGGTGACATACTGTGGAGAGGGCAGTAGCAGCAGCATCAGGATACCACAGAGTGGCAAGGTGACATAGTGTGGAGATGGCAGCAGCAGGAGGATACCACAGAGTGGCAAGGTGACACAGTGCAGAGATGGCAGCAGCAGCATCAGGATACCACAGAGTGGAAAGGTGGCATAGTGTGGAGATGTTAGCAGCAACAGGAGGATACCACAGAGTGGCAAGGTGACACAGTGTGGAGATGGCAGCAGCAGCATCAGTATACCACAGAGTGGAAAGGTGGCATAGTGTGAAGATGTTAACAGCAACAGGAGGATACCACAGAGTGGCAAGGTGACATAGTGTGGAGATGGTAGCAGCAGCATCAGTATACCACAGAGTGGCAAGATGACATAGTGTGGATATGGCAGCAGCATCAGGAGACCACAGAGTGGAAAGGTGGCATAGTGTGAAGATGTTAGCAGCAACAGGAGGATACCACAGAGTGGCAAGGTGACACAGTGTGGAGATGGCAGCAGCAGCATCAGGATACCACAGAGTGGAAAGGTGGCATAGTATGGAGATGTTAGCAGCAACAGTAGGATACCACAGAGTGGCAAGGTGACATACTGTGGAGATGGCAGTAGCAGCAGCATCAGGATACCACAGAGTGGCAAGGTGACATAGTGTGGAGATGGCAGCAGCAGGAGGATACCACAGAGTGGCAAGGTAACACAGTGCAGAGATGGCAGCAGCAGCCTCAGGATACCACAGAGTGGAAAGGTGGCATAGTGTAGAGATGTTAGCAGCAACAGGAGGATACCACAGAGTGGCAAGGTGACATATTGTGGAGATGGCAGTGGCAGCAGTAGCATCAGGATACCACAGAGTGGCAAGGTGACATATTGTGGAGATGGCAGCAGGAGCAGCAGGAGGATACCACAGAGTGGCAAGGTGACATAGTGTGGAGATGGCAGCAGCAGGAGGATATTACAGAGTGGCAAGGTAACACAGTGCAGAGATGGCAGCAGCATCAGGATACCACAGAGTAGAAAGGTGGCATAGTGTAGAGATGTTAGCAGCAACAGGAGGATACCACAGAGTGGCATGGTGACATAGTGTGGAGATGGCAGCAGCAGCATCAGTATACCACAGAGTGGCAAGATGACATAGTGTGGATATGGCAGCAGCATCAGGAGACCACAGAGTGGCAAGGTGACATAGTGTGAAGATGGCAGCAACAGGAGGATACCACAGAGTGGCAAGGTGACATGGTGTAAAGATGGCAGCAGCAGGAGGATACCACAGAGTGGCAAGGTGACACAGTGCAGAGATGGCAGCAGCAGCATCAGGATACCACAGAGTGGAAAGGTGGCATAGTATGGAGATGTTAGCAGCAACAGGAGGATACCACAGAGTGGCAAGGTTACATACTGTGGAGATGGCAGTAGCAGCAGCATCAGGATACCACAGAGTGGCAAGGTGACATAGTGTGGAGATGGCAGCAGCAGGAGGATACCACAGAGTGGCAAGGTAACACAGTGCAGAGATGGCAGCAGCAGCCTCAGGATACCACAGAGTGGAAAGGTGGCATAGTGTAGAGATGTTAGCAGCAACAGGAGGATACCACAGAGTGGCAAGGTGACATATTGTGGAGATGGCAGTGGCAGCAGTAGCATCAGGATACCACAGAGTGGCAAAGTGACATATTGTGGAGATGGCAGCAGGAGCAGCAGGAGGATACCACAGAGTGGCAAGGTGACATAGTGTGGAGATGGCAGCAGCAGGAGGATACCACATAGTGGCAAGGTGACATAGTGTGGAGATGGCAGCAGCAGCAGGAAGATACCACAGAGTGGCAAGGTGACATAGTGTGGAGATGGCAGCAGGAGCAGCAGGAGGATACCACAGAGTGGCTAGGTGACATAGTGTGGAGATGACCGCAACAGCAGGAGGATACCACAGAGTGGCAAGGTGACATAGTGTGGAGATGGCAGTAGCAGCAGGAGGATACCACAGAGTGAAAAGGTGACACAGTGTGGAGATGGCAGCAGCAGCATCAGGATACCACAGGGTGGAAAGGTGGCATAGTGTGGAGATGTTAGCATGAACAGGAGGATACCACAGAGTGGCAAGGTGACATACTGTGGAGATGGCAGTAGCAGCAGCATCAGGATACCACAGAGTGGCAAGGTGACATAGTGTGGAGATGGCAGCAGCAGGAGGATACCACAGAGTGGCAAGGTGACACAGTGCAGAGATGGCAGCAGCAGCATCAGGATACCACAGAGTGGAAAGGTGGCATAGTGTGGAGATGTTAGCAGCAACAGGAGGATACCACAGAGTGGCAAGGTGACATACTGTGGAGATGGCAGTAGCAGCAGCATCAGGATACCACAGAGTGGCAAGGTGACATAGTGTGGAGATGGCAGCAGCAGGAGGATACCACAGAGTGGCAAGGTAACACAGTGCAGAGATGGCAGCAGCAGCATCAGGATACCACAGAGTAGAAAGGTGGCATAGTGTAGAGATGTTAGCAGCAACAGGAGGATACCACAGAGTGGCAAGGTGACATAGTGTGGAGATGGCAGTGGCAGCAGCAGCATCAGGATACCACAGAGTGGCAAGGTGACATATTGTGGAGATGGCAGCAGGAGCAGCAGGAGGATACCACAGAGTGGCAAGGTGACATAGTGTGGAGATGGCAGCAGCAGGAGGATACCACATAGTGGCAAGGTGACATAGTGTGGAGATGGCAGCAGCAGCAGGAATATACCACAGAGTGGCAAGGTGAAATAGTGTGGAGATGTAAGCAGCAGCAGGAGGATACCACAGAGTGGCAAGGTGTCATACTGTGGAGATAGCAGCAGCATCAGGATACCACAGACTGGCAAGGTGACATAGTGTGGAGATGGCAGCAGCAGGAGGATACCACAGAGTGGCAAGGTGATACAGTGCAGAGATGGCAGCAGCAGCATCAGGATACCACAGAGTGGAAAGGTGGCATAGTGTGGAGAAGTTAGCAGCAACAGGAGGATACCACAGAGTGGCAAGGTGACACAGTGTGGAGATGGCAGCAGCAGCATCAGTATACCACAGAGTGGAAAGGTGGCATAGTGTGGAGATGTTAGCAGCAACAGGAGGATACCACAGAGTGGCAAGGTGACATAGTGTGGAGATGGTAGCAGCAGCATCAGTATACCACAGAGTATGACATAGTGTGGATATGGCAGCAGCATCAGGAGACCACAGAGTGGCAAGGTGACATAGTGTGAAGATGGCAGCAGCAGGAGGATACCACAGAGTGGCAAGGTGACATGGTGTAGAGATGGCAGCAGCAGGAGGATACCACAGAGTGGCAAGGTGACACAGTGCAGAGATGGCAGCAGCAGCATCAGGATACCACAGAGTGAAAAGGTGGCATAGTGTGGAGATGTTAGCATGAACAGGAGGATACCACAGAGTGGCAAGGTGACATACTGTGGAGATGGCAGTAGCAGCAGCATCAGGATACCACAGAGTGGCAAGGTGACATAGTGTGGAGATGGCAGCAGCAGGAGGATACCACAGAGTGGCAAGGTGACACAGTGCAGAGATGGCAGCAGCAGCCTCAGGATACCACAGAGTGGAAAGGTGGCATAGTGTGGAGATGTTAGCAGCAACAGGAGGATACCACAGAGTGGCAAGGTGACATACTGTGGAGAGGGCAGTAGCAGCAGCATCAGGATACCACAGAGTGGCAAGGTGACATAGTGTGGAGATGGCAGCAGCAGGAGGATACCACAGAGTGGCAAGGTGACACAGTGCAGAGATGGCAGCAGCAGCATCAGGATACCACAGAGTGGAAAGGTGGCATAGTGTGGAGATGTTAGCAGCAACAGGAGGATACCACAGAGTGGCAAGGTTACATACTGTGGAGATGGCAGTAGCAGCAGCATCAGGATACCACAGAGTGGCAAGGTGACATAGTGTGGAGATGGCAGCAGCAGGAGGATATTACAGAGTGGCAAGGTAACACAGTGCAGAGATGGCAGCAGCATCAGGATACCACAGAGTAGAAAGATGGCATAGTGTAGAGATGTTAGCAGCAACAGGAGGATACCACAGAGTGGCAAGGTGACATAGTGTGGAGATGGCAGTGGCAGCAGCAGCATCAGGATACCACAGAGTGGCAAGGTGACATATTGTGGAGATGGCAGCAGGAGCAGCAGGAGGATACCACAGAGTGGCAAGGTGTCATAGTGTGGAGATGGCAGCAGCAGGAGGATACCACATAGTGGCAAGGTGACATAGTGTGGAGATGGCAGCAGCAGCAGGAATATACCACAGAGTGGCAAGGTGACATAGTGTGGAGATGTAAGCAGCAGGAGGATACCACAGAGTGGCAAGGTGTCATACTGTGGAGATAGCAGCAGCAGCAGCATCAGGATACCACAGACTGGCAAGGTGACATAGTGTGGAGATGGCAGCAGCAGGAGGATACCACAGAGTGGCAAGGTGACACAGTGCAGAGATGGCAGCAGCAGCATCAGGATACCACAGAGTGGAAAGGTGGCATAGTGTGGAGATGTTAGCAGCAACAGGAGGATACCACAGAGTGGCAAGGTGACACAGTGTGGAGATGGCAGCAGCAGCATCAGTATACCACAGAGTGGAAAGGTGGTATAGTGTGGAGATGTTAGCAGCAACAGGAGGATACCACAGAGTGGCAAGGTGACACAGTGTGGAGATGGCAGCAGCAGCAGCTTCAGTATACCACAGAGTGGAAAGGTGGCATAGTGTGAAGATGTTAGCAGCAACAGGAGGATACCACAGAGTGGCAAGGTGACATAGTGTGGAGATGGTAGCAGCAGCATCAGTATACCACAGAGTGGCAAGATGACATAGTGTGGATATGGCAGCAGCATCAGGAGACCACAGAGTGGAAAGGTGGCATAGTGTGAAGATGTTAGCAGCAACAGGAGGATACCACAGAGTGGCAAGGTGACACAGTGTGGAGATGGCAGCAGCAGCATCAGGATACCACAGAGTGGAAAGGTGGCATAGTTTGGAGATATTAGCATGAACAGGAGGATACCACAGAGTGGCAAGGTGACATACTGTGGAGATGGCAGTAGCAGCAGCATCAGGATACCACAGAGTGGCAAGGTGACATAGTGTGGAGATGGCAGCAGCAGGAGGATACCACAGAGTGGCAAGGTGACACAGTGCAGAGATGGCAGCAGCAGCATCAGGATACCACAGAGTGGAAAGGTGGCATAGTGTGGAGATGTTAGCAGCAACAGGAGGATACCACAGAGTGGCAAGGTTACATACTGTGGAGATGGCAGTAGCAGCAGCATCAGGATACCACAGAGTGGCAAGGTGACATAGTGTGGATATGGCAGCAGCATCAGGAGACCACAGAGTGGCAAGGTGACATAGTGTGAAGATGGCAGCAGCAGGAGGATACCACAGAGTGGCAAGGTGACATGGTGTAGAGATGGCAGCAGCAGGAGGATACCACAGAGTGGCAAGGAGACACAGTGCAGAGATGGCAGCAGCAGCATCAGGATACCACAGAGTGGAAAGGTGGCATAGTGTGGAGATGTTAGCATGAACAGGAGGATACCACAGAGTGGCAAGGTGACATACTGTGGAGATGGCAGTAGCAGCAGCATCAGGATACCACAGAGTGGCAAGGTGACATAGTGTGGAGATGGCAGCAGCAGGAGGATACCACAGAGTGGCAAGGTGACACAGTGCAGAGATGGCAGCAGCAGCCTCAGGATACCACAGAGTGGAAAGGTGGCATAGTGTGGAGATGTTAGCAGCAACAGGAGGATACCACAGAGTGGCAAGGTGACATAGTGTGGAGATGGTAGCAGCAGCATCAGTATACCACAGAGTGGCAAGATGACATAGTGTGGATATGGCAGCAGCATCAGGAGACCACAGAGTGGCAAGGTGACATAGTGTGAAGATGGCAGCAGCAGGAGGATACCACAGAGTGGCAAGGTGACATGGTGTAGAGATGGCAGCAGCAGGAGGATACCACAGAGTGGCAAGGTGACACAGTGCAGAGATGGCAGCAGCAGCATCAGGATACCACAGAGTGGAAAGGTGGCATAGTGTGGAGATGTTAGCATGAACAGGAGGATACCACAGAGTGGCAAGGTGACATACTGTGGAGATGGCAGTAGCAGCAGCATCAGGATACCACAGAGTGGCAAGGTGACATAGTGTGGAGATGGCAGCAGCAGGAGGATACCACAGAGTGGCAAGGTGACACAGTGCAGAGATGGCAGCAGCAGCCTCAGGATACCACAGAGTGGAAAGGTGGCATAGTGTGGAGATGTTAGCAGCAACAGGAGGATACCACAGAGTGGCAAGGTGACATACTGTGGAGAGGGCAGTAGCAGCAGCATCAGGATACCACAGAGTGGCAAGGTGACATAGTGTGGAGATGGCAGCAGCAGGAGGATACCACAGAGTGGCAAGGTGACACAGTGCAGAGATGGCAGCAGCAGCATCAGGATACCACAGAGTGGAAAGGTGGCATAGTGTGGAGATGTTAGCAGCAACAGGAGGATACCACGGAGTGGCAAGGTGACACAGTGTGGAGATGGCAGCAGCAGCAGCTTCAGTATACCACAGAGTGGAAAGGTGGCATAGTGTGAAGATGTTAGCAGCAACAGGAGGATACCACAGAGTGGCAAGGTGACATAGTGTGGAGATGGTAGCAGCAGCATCAGTATACCACAGAGTGGCAAGATGACATAGTGTGGATATGGCAGCAGCATCAGGAGACCACAGAGTGGAAAGGTGGCATAGTGTGAAGATGTTAGTAGCAACAGGAGGATACCACAGAGTGGCAAGGTGACACAGTGTGGAGATGGCAGCAGCAGCATCAGGATACCACAGAGTGGAAAGGTGGCATAGTTTGGAGATATTAGCATGAACAGGAGGATACCACAGAGTGGCAAGGTGACATACTGTGGAGATGGCAGTAGCAGCAGCATCAGGATACCACAGAGTGGCAAGGTGACATAGTGTGGAGATGGCAGCAGCAGGAGGATACCACAGAGTGGCAAGGTGACACAGTGCAGAGATGGCAGCAGCAGCATCAGGATACCACAGAGTGGAAAGGTGGCATAGTGTGGAGATGTTAGCAGCAACAGGAGGATACCACAGAATGGCAAGGTGACATACTGTGGAGATGGCAGTAGCAGCAGCATCAGGATACCACAGAGTGGCAAGGTGACATAGTGTGGAGATGGCAGCAGCAGGAGGATATTACAGAGTGGCAAGGTAACACAGTGCAGAGATGGCAGCAGCATCAGGATACCACAGAGTAGAAAGGTGGCATAGTGTAGAGATGTTAGCAGCAACAGGAGGATACCACAGAGTGGCAAGGTGACATAGTGTGGAGATGGCAGTGGCAGCAGCAGCATCAGGATACCACAGAGTGGCAAGGTGACATATTGTGGAGATGGCAGCAGGAGCAGCAGGAGGATACCTCAGAGTGGCAAGGTGACATAGTGTGGAGATGGCAGCAGCAGGAGGATACCACATAGTGGCAAGGTGACATAGTGTGGAGATGGCAGCAGCAGCAGGAATACACCACAGAGTGGCAAGGTGACATAGTGTGGAGATGTAAGCAGCAGCAGGAGGATACCACAGAGTGGCAAGGTGTCATACTGTGGAGATAGCAGCAGCAGCATCAGGATACCACAGACTGGAAAGGTGACATAGTGTGGAGATGGCAGCAGCAGGAGGATACCACAGAGTGGCAAGGTGACACAGTGCAGAGATGGCAGCAGCAGCATCAGGATACCACAGAGTGTAAAGGTGGCATAGTGTGGAGATGTTAGCAGCAACAGGAGGATACCACAGAGTGGCAAGGTGACACAGTGTGGAGATGGCAGCAGCTGCATCAGTATACCACAGAGTGGAAAGGTGGCATAGTGTGGAGATGTTAGCAGCAACAGGAGGATACCACAGAGTGGCAAGGTGACATAGTGTGGAGATGGTAGCAGCAGCATCAGTATACCACAGAGTGGCAAGATGACATAGTGTGGATATGGCAGCAGCATCAGGAGACCACAGAGTGGCAAGGTGACATAGTGTGAAGATGGCAGCAGCAGGAGGATACCACAGAGTGGCAAGGTGACATGGTGTAGAGATGGCAGCAGCAGGAGGATACCACAGAGTTGCAAGGTGACACAGTGCAGAGATGGCAGCAGCAGCATCAGGATACCACAGAGTGGAAAGGTGGCATAGTGTGGAGATGTTAGCATGAACAGGAGGATACCACAGAGTGGCAAGGTGACATACTGTGGAGATGGCAGTAGCAGCAGCATCAGGATACCACAGAGTGGCAAGGTGACATAGCGTGGAGATGGCAGCAGCAGGAGGATACCACAGAGTGGCAAGGTGACACAGTGCAGAGATGGCAGCAGCAGCATCAGGATACCACAGAGTGGAAAGGTGGCATAGTGTGGAGATGTTAGCAGCAACAGGAGGATACCACAGAGTGGCAAGGTGACACAGTGTGGAGATGGCAGCAGCAGCATCAGTATGCCACAGCGTGGAAAGGTGGCATAGTGTGAAGATGTTAGCAGCAACAGGAGGATACCACAGAGTGGCAAGGTGACATAGTGTGGAGATGGTAGCAGCAGCATCAGTATACCACAGAGTGGCAAGATGACATAGTGTGGATATGGCAGCAGCATCAGGAGACCACAGAGTGGCAAGGTGACATAGTGTGAAGATGGCAGCAGCAGGAGGATACCACAGAGTGGCAAGGTGACATGGTGTAGAGATGGCAGCAGCAGGAGGATACCACAGAGTGGCAAGGTGACACAGTGCAGAGATGGCAGCAGCAGCATCAGGATACCACAGAGTGGAAAGGTGGCATAGTGTGGAGATGTTAGCATGAACAGGAGAATACCACAGAGTGGCAAGGTGACATACTGTGGAGATGGCAGTAGCAGCAGCATCAGGATACCACAGAGTGGCAAGGTGACATAGTGTGGAGATGGCAGCAGCAGGAGGATACCACAGAGTGGCAAGGTGACACAGTGCAGAGATGGCAGCAGCAGCCTCAGGATACCACAGAGTGGAAAGGTGGCATAGTGTGGAGATGTTAGCAGCAACAGGAGGATACCACAGAGTGGCAAGGTGACATACTGTGGAGAGGGCAGTAGCAGCAGCATCAGGATACCACAGAGTGGCAAGGTGACATAGTGTGGAGATGGCAGCAGCAGGAGGATACCACAGAGTGGCAAGGTGACACAGTGCAGAGATGGCAGCAGCATCAGGATACCACAGAGTGGAAAGGTGGCATAGTGTGGAGATGTTAGCAGCAACAGGAGGATACCACAGAGTGGCAAGGTGACACAGTGTGGAGATGGCAGCAGCAGCATCAGTATACCACAGAGTGGAAAGGTGGCATAGTGTGAAGATGTTAGCAGCAACAGGAGGATACCACAGAGTGGCAAGGTGACATAGTGTGGAGATGGTAGCAGCAGCATCAGTATACCACAGAGTGGCAAGATGACATAGTGTGGATATGGCAGCAGCATCAGGAGACCACAGAGTGGAAAGGTGGCATAGTGTGAAGATGTTAGCAGCAACAGGAGGATACCACAGAGTGGCAAGGTGACACAGTGTGGAGATGGCAGCAGCAGCATCAGGATACCACAGAGTGGAAAGGTGGCATAGTGTGGAGATATTAGCATGAACAGGAGGATACCACAGAGTGGCAAGGTGACATACTGTTGAGATGGCAGTAGCAGCAGCATCAGGATACCACAGAGTGGCAAGGTGACATAGTGTGGAGATGGCAGCAGCAGGAGGATACCACAGAGTGGCAAGTTGACACAGTGCAGAGATGGCAGCAGCAGCATCAGGATACCACAGAGTGGAAAGGTGGCATAGTGTGGAGATGTTAGCAGCAACAGGAGGATACCACAGAGTGGCAAGGTGACATAGTGTGGAGATGGCAGCAGCAGGAGGATATTACAGAGTGGCAAGGTAACACAGTGCAGAGATGGCAGCAGCATCAGGATACCACAGAGTAGAAAGGTGGCATAGTGTAGAGATGTTAGCAGCAACAGGAGGATACCACAGAGTGGCAAGGTGACATAGTGTGAAGATGGCAGTGGCAGCAGCAGCATCAGGATACCACAGAGTGGCAAGGTGACATATTGTGGAGATGGCAGCAGGAGCAGCAGGAGGATACCACAGAGTGGCAAGGTGACATAGTGTGGAGATGGCAGCAGCAGGAGGATACCACATAGTGGCAAGGTGACATAGTGTGGAGATGGCAGCAGCAGCAGGAATACACCACAGAGTGGCAAGGTGACATAGTTTGGAGATGTAAACAGCAGCAGGAGGATACCACAGAGTGGCAAGGTGTCATACTGTGGAGATAGCAGCAGCAGCATCAGGATACCACAGACTGGCAAGGTGACATAGTGTGGAGATGGCAGCAGCAGGAGGATACCACAGAGTGGCAAGGTGACACAGTGCAGAGATGGCAGCAGCAGCATCAGGATACCACAGAGTGGAAAGGTGGCATAGTGTGGAGATGTTAGCAGCAACAGGAGGATACCACAGAGTGGCAAGGTGACACAGTGTGGAGATGGCAGCAGCAGCATCAGTATACCACAGAGTGGAAAGGTTGCATAGTGTGGAGATGTTAGCAGCAACAGGAGGATACCACAGAGTGGCAAGGTGACATAGTGTGGAGATGGTAGCAGTAGCATCAGTATACCACAGAGTGGCAAGATGACATAGTGTGGATATGGCAGCAGCATCAGGAGACCACAGAGTGGCAAGGTGACATAGTGTGAAGATGGCAGCAGCAGGAGGATACCACAGAGTGGCAAGGTGACATGGTGTAGAGATGGCAGCAGCAGGAGGATACCACAGAGTGGCAAGGTGACACAGTGCAGAGATGGCAGCAGCAGCATCAGGATACCACAGAGTGGAAAGGTGGCATAGTGTGGAGATGTTAGCATGAACAGGAGGATACCACAGAGTGGCAAGGTGACATACTGTGGAGATGGCAGTAGCAGCAGCATCAGGATACCACAGAGTGGCAAGGTGACATAGTGTGGAGATGGCAGCAGCAGGAGGATACCACAGAGTGGCAAGGTGACACAGTGCAGAGATGGCAGCAGCAGCCTCAGGATACCACAGAGTGGAAAGGTGGCATAGTGTGGAGATGTTAGCAGCAACAGGAGGATACCACAGAGTGGCAAGGTGACATACTGTGGAGAGGGCAGTAGCAGCAGCATCAGGATACCACAGAGTGGCAAGGTGACATAGTGTGGAGATGGCAGCAGCAGGAGGATACCACAGAGTGGCAAGGTGACACAGTGCAGAGATGGCAGCAGCAGCATCAGGATACCACAGAGTGGAAAGGTGGCATAGTGTGGAGATGTTAGCAGCAACAGGAGGATACCACAGAGTGGCAAGGTGACACAGTGTGGAGATGGCAGCAGCAGCATCAGTATACCACAGAGTGGAAAGGTGGCATAGTGTGAAGATGTTAGCAGCAACAGGAGGATACCACAGAGTGGCAAGGTGACATAGTGTGGAGATGGTAGCAGCAGCATCAGTATACCACAGAGTGGCAAGATGACATAGTGTGGATATGGCAGCAGTATCAGGAGACCACAGAGTGGCAAGGTGACATAGTGTGAAGATGGCAGCAGCAGGAGGATACCACAGAGTGGCAAGGTGACATGGTGTAGAGATGGCAGCAGCAGGAGGATACCACAGAGTGGCAAGGTGACACAGTGCAGAGATGGCAGCAGCAGCATCAGGATACCACAGAGTGGAAAGGTGGCATAGTGTGGAGATGTTAGCATGAACAGGAGGATACCACAGAGTGGCAAGGTGACATACTGTGGAGATGGCAGTAGCAGCAGCATCAGGATACCACAGAGTGGCAAGGTGACATAGTGTGGAGATGGCAGCAGCAGGAGGATACCACAGAGTGGCAAGGTGACACAGTGCAGAGATGGCAGCAGCAGCCTCAGGATACCACAGAGTGGAAAGGTGGCATAGTGTGGAGATGTTAGCAGCAACAGGAGGATACCACAGAGTGGCAAGGTGACATACTGTGGAGAGGGCAGTAGCAGCAGCATCAGGATACCACAGAGTGGCAAGGTGACATAGTGTGGAGATGGCAGCAGCAGGAGGATACCACAGAGTGGCAAGGTGACACAGTGCAGAGATGGCAGCAGCAGCATCAGGATACCACAGAGTGGAAAGGTGGCATAGTGTGGAGATGTTAGCAGCAACAGGAGGATACCACAGAGTGGCAAGGTGACACAGTGTGGAGATGGCAGCAGCAGCATCAGTATACCACAGAGTGGAAAGGTGGCATAGTGTGAAGATGTTAACAGCAACAGGAGGATACCACAGAGTGGCAAGGTGACATAGTGTGGAGATGGTAGCAGCAGCATCAGTATACCACAGAGTGGCAAGATGACATAGTGTGGATATGGCAGCAGCATCAGGAGACCACAGAGTGGAAAGGTGGCATAGTGTGAAGATGTTAGCAGCAACAGGAGGATACCACAGAGTGGCAAGGTGACACAGTGTGGAGATGGCAGCAGCAGCATCAGGATACCACAGAGTGGAAAGGTGGCATAGTATGGAGATGTTAGCAGCAACAGTAGGATACCACAGAGTGGCAAGGTGACATACTGTGGAGATGGCAGTAGCAGCAGCATCAGGATACCACAGAGTGGCAAGGTGACATAGTGTGGAGATGGCAGCAGCAGGAGGATACCACAGAGTGGCAAGGTAACACAGTGCAGAGATGGCAGCAGCAGCCTCAGGATACCACAGAGTGGAAAGGTGGCATAGTGTAGAGATGTTAGCAGCAACAGGAGGATACCACAGAGTGGCAAGGTGACAAATTGTGGAGATGGCAGTGGCAGCAGTAGCATCAGGATACCACAGAGTGGCAAGGTGACATATTGTGGAGATGGCAGCAGGAGCAGCAGGAGGATACCACAGAGTGGCAAGGTGACATAGTGTGGAGATGGCAGCAGCAGGAGGATATTACAGAGTAGCAAGGTAACACAGTGCAGAGATGGCAGCAGCATCAGGATACCACAGAGTAGAAAGGTGGCATAGTGTAGAGATGTTAGCAGCAACAGGAGGATACCAGAGAGTGGCATGGTGACATAGTGTGGAGATGGCAGCAGCAGCATCAGTATACCACAGAGTGGCAAGATGACATAGTGTGGATATGGCAGCAGCATCAGGAGACCACAGAGTGGCAAGATGACATAGTGTGAAGATGGCAGCAACAGGAGGATACCACAGAGTGGCAAGGTGACATGGTGTAAAGATGGCAGCAGCAGGAGGATACCACAGAGTGGCAAGGTGACATAGTGTGGAGATGGCAGCAGCAGCAGGAATACACCACAGAGTGGCAAGGTGACATAGTTTGGAGATGTAAACAGCAGCAGGAGGATACCACAGAGTGGCAAGGTGTCATACTGTGGAGATAGCAGCAGCAGCATCAGGATACCACAGACTGGCAAGGTGACATAGTGTGGAGATGGCAGCAGCAGGAGGATACCACAGAGTGGCAAGGTGACACAGTGCAGAGATGGCAGCAGCAGCATCAGGATACCACAGAGTGGAAAGGTGGCATAGTGTGGAGATGTTAGCAGCAACAGGAGGATACCACAGAGTGGCAAGGTGACACAGTGTGGAGATGGCAGCAGCAGCATCAGTATACCACAGAGTGGAAAGGTTGCATAGTGTGGAGATGTTAGCAGCAACAGGAGGATACCACAGAGTGGCAAGGTGACATAGTGTGGAGATGGTAGCAGTAGCATCAGTATACCACAGAGTGGCAAGATGACATAGTGTGGATATGGCAGCAGCATCAGGAGACCACAGAGTGGCAAGGTGACATAGTGTGAAGATGGCAGCAGCAGGAGGATACCACAGAGTGGCAAGGTGACATGGTGTAGAGATGGCAGCAGCAGGAGGATACCACAGAGTGGCAAGGTGACACAGTGCAGAGATGGCAGCAGCAGCATCAGGATACCACAGAGTGGAAAGGTGGCATAGTGTGGAGATGTTAGCATGAACAGGAGGATACCACAGAGTGGCAAGGTGACATACTGTGGAGATGGCAGTAGCAGCAGCATCAGGATACCACAGAGTGGCAAGGTGACATAGTGTGGAGATGGCAGCAGCAGGAGGATACCACAGAGTGGCAAGGTGACACAGTGCAGAGATGGCAGCAGCAGCCTCAGGATACCACAGAGTGGAAAGGTGGCATAGTGTGGAGATGTTAGCAGCAACAGGAGGATACCACAGAGTGGCAAGGTGACATACTGTGGAGAGGGCAGTAGCAGCAGCATCAGGATACCACAGAGTGGCAAGGTGACATAGTGTGGAGATGGCAGCAGCAGGAGGATACCACAGAGTGGCAAGGTGACACAGTGCAGAGATGGCAGCAGCAGCATCAGGATACCACAGAGTGGAAAGGTGGCATAGTGTGGAGATGTTAGCAGCAACAGGAGGATACCACAGAGTGGCAAGGTGACACAGTGTGGAGATGGCAGCAGCAGCATCAGTATACCACAGAGTGGAAAGGTGGCATAGTGTGAAGATGTTAGCAGCAACAGGAGGATACCACAGAGTGGCAAGGTGACATAGTGTGGAGATGGTAGCAGCAGCATCAGTATACCACAGAGTGGCAAGATGACATAGTGTGGATATGGCAGCAGTATCAGGAGACCACAGAGTGGCAAGGTGACATAGTGTGAAGATGGCAGCAGCAGGAGGATACCACAGAGTGGCAAGGTGACATGGTGTAGAGATGGCAGCAGCAGGAGGATACCACAGAGTGGCAAGGTGACACAGTGCAGAGATGGCAGCAGCAGCATCAGGATACCACAGAGTGGAAAGGTGGCATAGTGTGGAGATGTTAGCATGAACAGGAGGATACCACAGAGTGGCAAGGTGACATACTGTGGAGATGGCAGTAGCAGCAGCATCAGGATACCACAGAGTGGCAAGGTGACATAGTGTGGAGATGGCAGCAGCAGGAGGATACCACAGAGTGGCAAGGTGACACAGTGCAGAGATGGCAGCAGCAGCCTCAGGATACCACAGAGTGGAAAGGTGGCATAGTGTGGAGATGTTAGCAGCAGCAGGAGGATACCACAGAGTGGCAAGGTGACATACTGTGGAGAGGGCAGTAGCAGCAGCATCAGGATACCACAGAGTGGCAAGGTGACATAGTGTGGAGATGGCAGCAGCAGGAGGATACCACAGAGTGGCAAGGTGACACAGTGCAGAGATGGCAGCAGCAGCATCAGGATACCACAGAGTGGAAAGGTGGCATAGTGTGGAGATGTTAGCAGCAACAGGAGGATACCACAGAGTGGCAAGGTGACACAGTGTGGAGATGGCAGCAGCAGCATCAGTATACCACAGAGTGGAAAGGTGGCATAGTGTGAAGATGTTAACAGCAACAGGAGGATACCACAGAGTGGCAAGGTGACATAGTGTGGAGATGGTAGCAGCAGCATCAGTATACCACAGAGTGGCAAGATGACATAGTGTGGATATGGCAGCAGCATCAGGAGACCACAGAGTGGAAAGGTGGCATAGTGTGAAGATGTTAGCAGCAACAGGAGGATACCACAGAGTGGCAAGGTGACACAGTGTGGAGATGGCAGCAGCAGCATCAGGATACCACAGAGTGGAAAGGTGGCATAGTATGGAGATGTTAGCAGCAACAGTAGGATACCACAGAGTGGCAAGGTGACATACTGTGGAGATAGCAGTAGCAGCAGCATCAGGATACCACAGAGTGGCAAGGTGACATAGTGTGGAGATGGCAGCAGCAGGAGGATACCACAGAGTGGCAAGGTAACACAGTGCAGAGATGGCAGCAGCAGCCTCAGGATACCACAGAGTGGAAAGGTGGCATAGTGTAGAGATGTTAGCAGCAACAGGAGGATACCACAGAGTGGCAAGGTGACATATTGTGGAGATGGCAGTGGCAGCAGTAGCATCAGGATACCACAGAGTGGCAAGGTGACATATTGTGGAGATGGCAGCAGGAGCAGCAGGAGGATACCACAGAGTGGCAAGGTGACATAGTGTGGAGATGGCAGCAGCAGGAGGATATTACAGAGTGGCAAGGTAACACAGTGCAGAGATGGCAGCAGCATCAGGATACCACAGAGTAGAAAGGTGGCATAGTGTAGAGATGTTAGCAGCAACAGGAGGATACCAGAGAGTGGCATGGTGACATAGTGTGGAGATGGCAGCAGCAGCATCAGTATACCACAGAGTGGCAAGATGACATAGTGTGGATATGGCAGCAGCATCAGGAGACCACAGAGTGGCAAGATGACATAGTGTGAAGATGGCAGCAACAGGAGGATACCACAGAGTGGCAAGGTGACATGGTGTAAAGATGGCAGCAGCAGGAGGATACCACAGAGTGGCAAGGTGACACAGTGCAGAGATGGCAGCAGCAGCATCAGGATACCACAGAGTGGAAAGGTGGCATAGTATGGAGATGTTAGCAGCAACAGGAGGATACCACAGAGTGGCAAGGTTACATACTGTGGAGATGGCAGTAGCAGCAGCATCAGGATACCACAGAGTGGCAAGGTGACATAGTGTGGAGATGGCAGCAGCAGGAGGATACCATAGAGTGGCAAGGTAACACAGTGCAGAGATGGCAGCAGCAGCCTCAGGATACCACAGAGTGGAAAGGTGGCATAGTGTAGAGATGTTAGCAGCAACAGGAGGATACCACAGAGTGGCAAGGTGACATATTGTGGAGATGGCAGTGGCAGCAGTAGCATCAGGATACCACAGAGTGGCAAAGTGACATATTGTGGAGATGGCAGCAGGAGCAGCAGGAGGATACCACAGAGTGGCAAGGTGACATAGTGTGGAGATGGCAGCAGCAGGAGGATACCACATAGTGGCAAGGTGACATAGTGTGGAGAAGGCAGCAGCAGCAGGAAGATACCACAGAGTGGCAAGGTGACATAGTGTGGAGATGGCAGCAGGAGCAGCAGGAGGATACCACAGAGTGGCAAGGTGACATAGTGTGAAGATGGCAGCAGCAGGAGGATACCACAGATTGGCAAAGTGACACAGTGTGGAGATGACCGCAACAGCAGGAGGATACCACAGAGTGGCAAGGTGACATAGTGTGGAGATAGCAGTAGCAGCAGGAGGATACCACAGAGTGGCAAGGTGACACAGTGTGGAGATGGCAGCAGCAGCATCAGGATACCACAGAGTGGAAAGGTGGCATAGTGTGGAGATGTTAGCATGAACAGGAGGATACCACAGAGTGGCAAGGTGACATACTGTGGAGATGGCAGTAGCAGCAGCATCAGGATACCACAGAGTGGCAAGGTGGCATAGTGTGGAGATGTTAGCAGCAACAGGAGGATACCACAGAGTGGCAAGGTGACATACTGTGGAGAGGGCAGTAGCAGCAGCATCAGGATACCACAGAGTGGCAAGGTGACATAGTGTGGAGATGGCAGCAGCAGGAGGATACCACAGAGTGGCAAGGTGACACAGTGCAGAGATGGCAGCAGCATCAGGATACCACAGAGTGGAAAGGTGGCATAGTGTGGAGATGTTAGCAGCAACAGGAGGATACCACAGAGTGGCAAGGTGACACAGTGTGGAGATGGCAGCAGCAGCATCAGTATACCACAGAGTGGAAAGGTGGCATAGTGTGAAGATGTTAGCAGCAACAGGAGGATACCACAGAGTGGCAAGGTGACATAGTGTGGAGATGGTAGCAGCAGCATCAGTATACCACAGAGTGGCAAGATGACATAGTGTGGATATGGCAGCAGCATCAGGAGACCACAGAGTGGAAAGGTGGCATAGTGTGAAGATGTTAGCAGCAACAGGAGGATACCACAGAGTGGCAAGGTGACACAGTGTGGAGATGGCAGCAGCAGCATCAGGATACCACAGAGTGGAAAGGTGGCATAGTGTGGAGATATTAGCATGAACAGGAGGATACCACAGAGTGGCAAGGTGACATACTGTTGAGATGGCAGTAGCAGCAGCATCAGGATACCACAGAGTGGCAAGGTGACATAGTGTGGAGATGGCAGCAGCAGGAGGATACCACAGAGTGGCAAGGTGACACAGTGCAGAGATGGCAGCAGCAGCATCAGGATACCACAGAGTGGAAAGGTGGCATAGTGTGGAGATGTTAGCAGCAACAGGAGGATACCACAGAGTGGCAAGGTGACATACTGTGGAGATGGCAGTAGCAGCAGCATCAGGATACCACAGAGTGGCAAGGTGACATAGTGTGGAGATGGCAGCAGCAGGAGGATATTACAGAGTGGCAAGGTAACACAGTGCAGAGATGGCAGCAGCATCAGGATACCACAGAGTAGAAAGGTGGCATAGTGTAGAGATGTTAGCAGCAACAGGAGGATACCACAGAGTGGCAAGGTGACATAGTGTGGAGATGGCAGTGGCAGCAGCAGCATCAGGATACCACAGAGTGGCAAGGTGACATATTGTGGAGATGGCAGCAGGAGCAGCAGGAGGATACCACAGAGTGGCAAGGTGACATAGTGTGGAGATGGCAGCAGCAGGAGGATACCACATAGTGGCAAGGTGACATAGTGTGGAGATGGCAGCAGCAGCAGGAATACACCACAGAGTGGCAAGGTGACATAGTGTGGAGATGTAAACAGCAGCAGGAGGATACCACAGAGTGGCAAGGTGTCATACTGTGGAGATAGCAGCAGCAGCATCAGGATACCACAGACTGGCAAGGTGACATAGTGTGGAGATGGCAGCAGCAGGAGGATACCACAGAGTGGCAAGGTGACACAGTGCAGAGATGGCAGCAGCAGCATCAGGATACCACAGAGTGGAAAGGTGGCATAGTGTGGAGATGTTAGCAGCAACAGGAGGATGCCACAGAGTGGCAAGGTGACACAGTGTGGAGATGGCAGCAGCAGCATCAGTATACCACAGAGTGGAAAGGTGGCATAGTGTGGAGATGTTAGCAGCAACAGGAGGATACCACAGAGTGGCAAGGTGACATAGTGTGGAGATGGTAGCAGTAGCATCAGTATACCACAGAGTGGCAAGATGACATAGTGTGGATATGGCAGCAGCATCAGGAGACCACAGAGTGGCAAGGTGACATAGTGTGAAGATGGCAGCAGCAGGAGGATACCACAGAGTGGCAAGGTGACATGGTGTAGAGATGGCAGCAGCAGGAGGATACCACAGAGTGGCAAGGTGACACAGTGCAGAGATGGCAGCAGCAGCATCAGGATACCACAGAGTGGAAAGGTGGCATAGTGTGGAGATGTTAGCATGAACAGGAGGATACCACAGAGTGGCAAGGTGACATACTGTGGAGATGGCAGTAGCAGCAGCATCAGGAAACCACAGAGTGGCAAGGTGACATAGTGTGGAGATGGCAGCAGCAGGAGGATACCACAGAGTGGCAAGGTGACACAGTGCAGAGATGGCAGCAGCAGCCTCAGGATACCACAGAGTGGAAAGGTGGCATAGTGTGGAGATGTTAGCAGCAACAGGAGGATACCACAGAGTGGCAAGGTGACATACTGTGGAGAGGGCAGTAGCAGCAGCATCAGGATACCACAGAGTGGCAAGGTGACATAGTGTGGAGATGGCAGCAGCAGGAGGATACCACAGAGTGGCAAGGTGACACAGTGCAGAGATGGCAGCAGCAGCATCAGGATACCACAGAGTGGAAAGGTGGCATAGCGTGGAGATGTTAGCAGCAACAGGAGGATACCACAGAGTGGCAAGGTGACACAGTGCAGAGATGGCAGCAGCAGCATCAGGATACCACAGAGTGGAAAGGTGGCATAGTGTGGAGATGTTAGCAGCAACAGGAGGATACCACAGAGTGGCAAGGTGACACAGTGTGGAGATGGCAGCAGCAGCATCAGTATACCACAGAGTGGAAAGGTGGCATAGTGTGAAGATGTTAACAGCAACAGGAGGATACCACAGAGTGGCAAGGTGACATAGTGTGGAGATGGTAGCAGCAGCATCAGTATACCACAGAGTGGCAAGATGACATAGTGTGGATATGGCAGCAGCATCAGGAGACCACAGAGTGGAAAGGTGGCATAGTGTGAAGATGTTAGCAGCAACAGGAGGATGCCACAGAGTGGCAAGGTGACACAGTGTGGAGATGGCAGCAGCAGCATCAGGATACCACAGAGTGGAAAGGTGGCATAGTATGGAGATGTTAGCAGCAACAGTAGGATACCACAGAGTGGCAAGGTGACATACTGTGGAGATGGCAGTAGCAGCAGCATCAGGATACCACAGAGTGGCAAGGTGACATAGTGTGGAGATGGCAGCAGCAGGAGGATACCACAGAGTGGCAAGGTAACACAGTGCAGAGATGGCAGCAGCAGCCTCAGGATACCACAGAGTGGAAAGGTGGCATAGTGTAGAGATGTTAGCAGCAACAGGAGGATACCACAGAGTGGCAAGGTGACATATTGTGGAGATGGCAGTGGCAGCAGTAGCATCAGGACACCACAGAGTGGCAAGGTGACATATTGTGGAGATGGCAGCAGGAGCAGCAGGAGGATACCACAGAGTGGCAAGGTGACATAGTGTGGAGATGGCAGCAGCAGGAGGATATTACAGAGTGGCAAGGTAACACAGTGCAGAGATGGCAGCAGCATCAGGATACCACAGAGTAGAAAGGTGGCATAGTATAGAGATGTTAGCAGCAACAGGAGGATACCACAGAGTGGCATGGTGACATAGTGTGGAGATGGCAGCAGCAGCATCAGTATACCACAGAGTGGCAAGATGACATAGTGTGGATATGGCAGCAGCATCAGGAGACCACAGAGTGGCAAGATGACATAGTGTGAAGATGGCAGCAACAGGAGGATACCACAGAGTGGCAAGGTGACATGGTGTAAAGATGGCAGCAGCAGGAGGATACCACAGAGTGGCAAGGTGACACAGTGCAGAGATGGCAGCAGCAGCATCAGGATACCACAGAGTGGAAAGGTGGCATAGTATGGAGATGTTAGCAGCAACAGGAGGATACCACAGAGTGGCAAGGTTACATACTGTGGAGATGGCAGTAGCAGCAGCATCAGGATACCACAGAGTGGCAAGGTGACATAGTGTGGAGATGGCAGCAGCAGGAGGATACCACAGAGTGGCAAGGTAACACAGTGCAGAGATGGCAGCAGCAGCCTCAGGATACCACAGAGTGGAAAGGTGGCATAGTGTAGAGATGTTAGCAGCAACAGGAGGATACCACAGAGTGGCAAGGTGACATATTGTGGAGATGGCAGTGGCAGCAGTAGCATCAGGATACCACAGAGTGGCAAAGTGACATATTGTGGAGATGGCAGCAGGAGCAGCAGGAGGATACCACAGAGTGGCAAGGTGACATAGTGTGGAGATGGCAGCAGCAGGAGGATACCACATAGTGGCAAGGTGACATAGTGTGGAGATGGCAGCAGCAGCAGGAAGATACCACAGAGTGGCAAGGTGACATAGTGTGGAGATGGCAGCAGGAGCAGCAGGAGGATACCACAGAGTGGCAAGGTGACAAAGTGTGGAGATGGCAGCAGCAGGAGGATACCACAGATTGGCAAAGTGACACAGTGTGGAGATGACCACAACAGCAGGAGGATACCACAGAGTGGCAAGGTGACATAGTGTGGAGATGGCAGTAGCAGCAGGAGGATACCACAGAGTGGCAAGGTGACACAGTGTGGAGATGGCAGCAGCAGCATCAGGATACCACAGAGTGGAAAGGTGGCATAGTGTGGAGATGTTAGCATGAACAGGAGGATACCACAGAGTGGCAAGGTGACATGGTGTAGAGATGGCAGCAGCAGGAGGATACCACAGAGTGGCAAGGTGACACAGTGCAGAGATGGCAGCAGCAGCATCAGGATACCACAGAGTGGAAAGGTGGCATAGTGTGGAGATGTTAGCATGAACAGGAGGATACCACAGAGTGGCAAGGTGACATACTGTGGAGATGGCAGTAGCAGCAGCATCAGGATACCACAGAGTGGCAAGGTGACATAGTGTGGAGATGGCAGCAGCAGGAGGATACCACAGAGTGGCAAGGTGACACAGTGCAGAGATGGCAGTAGCAGCCTCAGGATACCACAGAGTGGAAAGGTGGCATAGTGTGGAGATGTTAGCAGCAACAGGAGAATACCACAGAGTGGCAAGGTGACATACTGTGGAGAGGGCAGTAGCAGCAGCATCAGGATACCACAGAGTGGCAAGGTGACATAGTGTGGAGATGGCAGCAGCAGGAGGATACCACAGAGTGGCAAGGTGACACAGTGCAGAGATGGCAGCAGCAGCCTCAGGATACCACAGAGTGGAAAGGTGGCATAGTGTAGAAATGTTAGCAGCAACAGGAGGATACCACAGAGTGGCAAGGTGACATAGTGTGGAGATGGCAGCAGCAGCAGAAATATACCACAGAGTGGCAAGGTGACATAGTGTGGAGATGTAAGCAGCAGCAGGAGGATACCACAGAGTGGCCAGGTGTCATACTGTGGAGATAGCAGCAGCATCAGGATACCACAGACTGGCAAGGTGACATAGTGTGGAGATGGCAGCAGCAGGAGGATACCACAGAGTGGCAAGGTGACACAGTGCAGAGATGGCAGCAGCAGCATCAGGATACCACAGAGTGGAAAGGTGGCATAGTGTGGAGATGTTAGCATGAACAGGAGGATACCACAGAGTGGCAAGGTGACATACTGTGGAGATGGCAGTAGCAGCAGCATCAGGATACCACAGAGTGGCAAGGTGACATAGTGTGGAGATGGCAGCAGCAGGAGGATACAACAGAGTGGCAAGGTGACACAGTGCAGAGATGGCAGCAGCAGCCTCAGGATACCACAGAGTGGAAAGGTGGCATAGTGTGGAGATGTTAGCAGCAACAGGAGGATACCACAGAGTGGCAAGGTGACATACTGTGGAGAGGGCAGTAGCAGCAGCATCAGGATACCACAGAGTGGCAAGGTGACACAGTGCAGAGATGGCAGCAGCAGCATCAGGATACCACAGAGTGGAAAGGTGGCATAGTGTGGAGATGTTAGCATCAACAGGAGGATACCACAGAGTGGCAAGGTGACACAGTGTGGAGATGGCAGCAGCAGCATCAGTATACCACAGAGTGGAAAGGTGGCATAGTGTGGAGATGTTAGCAGCAACAGGAGGATACCACAGAGTGGCAAGGTGACATAGTGTGGAGATGGTAGCAGCAGCATCAGTATACCACAGAGTGGCAAGATGACATAGTGTGGATATGGCAGCAGCATCAGGAGACCACAGAGTGGCAAGGTGACATAATGTGAAGATGGCAGCAGCAGGAGGATACCACCGAGTGGCAAGGTGACATGGTGTAGAGATGGCAGCAGCAGGAGGATACCACAGAGTGGCAAGGTGACACAGTGCAGAGATGGCAGCAGCAGCATCAGGATACCACAGAGTGGAAAGGTGGCATAGTGTGGAGATGTTAGCATGAACAGGAGGATACCACAGAGTGGCAAGGTGACATACTGTGGAGATGGCAGTAGCAGCAGCATCAGGATACCACAGAGTGGCAAGGTGACATAGTGTGGAGATGTTAGCAGCAACAGGAGGATACCACAGAGTGGCAAGGTGACATAGTGTGGAGATGGTAGCAGCAGCATCAGTATACCACAGAGTGGCAAGATGACATAGTGTGGATATGGCAGCAGCATCAGGAGACCACAGAGTGGCAAGGTGACATAGTGTGAAGATGGCAGCAGCAGGAGGATACCACAGAGTGGCAAGGTGACATGGTGTAGAGATGGCAGCAGCAGGAGGATACCACAGAGTGGCAAGGTGACACAGTGCAGAGATGGCAGCAGCAGCATCAGGATACCACAGAGTGGAAAGGTGGCATAGTGTGGAGATGTTAGCATGAACAGGAGGATACCACAGAGTGGCAAGGTGACATACTGTGGAGATGGCAGTAGCAGCAGCATCAGGATACCACAGAGTGGCAAGGTGACATAGTGTAGAGATGGCAGCAGCAGGAGGATACCACAGAGTGGCAAGGTGACACAGTGCAGAGATGGCAGCAGCAGCCTCAGGATACCACAGAGTGGAAAGGTGGCATAGTGTGGAGATGTTAGCAGCAACAGGAGGATACCACAGAGTGGCAAGGTGACATACTGTGGAGAGGGCAGTAGCAGCAGCATCAGGATACCACAGAGTGGCAAGGTGACATAGTGTGGAGATGGCAGCAGCAGGAGGATACCACAGAGTGGCAAGGTGACACAGTGCAGAGATGGCAGCAGCAGCATCAGGATACCACAGAGTGAAAAAGGTGGCATAGTGTGGAGATGTTAGCAGCAACAGGAGGATACCACAGAGTGGCAAGGTGACACAGTGTGGAGATGGCAGCACCAGCATCAGTATGCCACAGAGTGGAAAGGTGGCATAGTGTGAAGATGTTAGCAGCAACAGGAGGATACCACAGAGTGGCAAGGTGACATAGTGTGGAGATGGTAGCAGCAGCATCAGTATACCACAGAGTGGCAATATGACATAGTGTGGATATGGCAGCAGCATCAGGAGACCACAGAGTGGCAAGGTGACATAGTGTGAAGATGGCAGCAGCAGGAGGATACCACAGAGTGGCAAGGTGACATGGTGTAGAGATGGCAGTAGCAGGAGGATACCACAGAGTGGCAAGGTGACACAGTGCAGAGATGGCAGCAGCAGCATCAGGATACCACAGAGTGGAAAGGTGGCATAGTGTGGAGATGTTAGCATGAACAGGAGGATACCACAGAGTGGCAAGGTGACATACTGTGGAGATGGCAGTAGCAGCAGCATCAGGATACCACAGAGTGGCAAGGTGACATAGTGTGGAGATGGCAGCAGCAGGAGGATACCACAGAGTGGCAAGGTGACACAGTGCAGAGATGGCAGCAGCAGCCTCAGGATACCACAGAGTGGAAAGGTGGCATAGTGTGGAGATGTTAGCAGCAACAGGAGGATACCACAGAGTGGCAAGGTGACATACTGTGGAGATGGCAGTAGCAGCAGCATCAGGATACCACAGAGTGGCAAGGTGACATAGTGTGGAGATGGCAGCAGCAGGAGGAAACCACAGAGTGGCAAGGTATCACAGTGCAGAGATGGCGGCAGCAGCATCAGGATACCACAGAGTGGAAAGGTGGCATAGTGTAGAAATGTTAGCAGCAACAGGAGGATACCACAGAGTGGCAAGGTGACATAGTGTGGAGATGGCAGCAGCAGCAGGAATATACCACAGAGTGGCAAGGTGACATAGTGTGGAGATGTAAGCAGCAGCAGGAGGATACCACAGAGTGGCAAGGTGTCATACTGTGGAGATAGCAGCAGCATCAGGATACCACAGACTGGCAAGGTGACATAGTGTGGAGATGGCAGCAGCAGGAGGATACCACAGAGTGGCAAGGTGACACAGTGCAGAGATGGCAGCAGCAGCATCAGGAAACCACAGAGTGGAAAGGTGGCATAGTGTGGAGATGTTAGCATGAACAGGAGGATACCACAGAGTGGCAAGGTGACATACTGTGGAGATGGCAGTAGCAGCAGCATCAGGATACCACAGAGTGGCAAGGTGACATAGTGTGGAGATGGCAGCAGCAGGAGGATACAACAGAGTGGCAAGGTGACACAGTGCAGAGATGGCAGCAGCAGCCTCAGGATACCACAGAGTGGAAAGGTGGCATAGTGTGGAGATGTTAGCAGCAACAGGAGGATACCACAGAGTGGCAAGGTGACATACTGTGGAGAGGGCAGTAGCAGCAGCATCAGGATACCACAGAGTGGCAAGGTGACACAGTGCAGAGATGGCAGCAGCAGCATCAGGATACCACAGAGTGGAAAGGTGGCATAGTGTGGAGATGTTAGCAGCAACAGGAGGATACCACAGAGTGGCAAGGTGACACAGTGTGGAGATGGCAGCAGCAGCATCAGTATACCACAGAGTGGAAAGGTGGCATAGTGTGGAGATGTTAGCAGCAACAGGAGGATACCACAGAGTGGCAAGGTGACATAGTGTGGAGATGGTAGCAGCAGCATCAGTATACCACAGAGTGGCAAGATGACATAGTGTGGATATGGCAGCAGCATCAGGAGACCACAGAGTGGCAAGGTGACATAATGTGAAGATGGCAGCAGCAGGAGGATACCACCGAGTGGCAAGGTGACATGGTGTAGAGATGACAGCAGCAGGAGGATACCACAGAGTGGCAAGGTGACATAGTGCAGAGATGGCAGCAGCAGCATCAGGATACCACAGAGTGGAAAGGTGGCATAGTGTGGAGATGTTAGCATGAACAGGAGGATACCACAGAGTGGCAAGGTGACATACTGTGGAGATGGCAGTAGCAGCAGCATCAGGACACCACAGAGTGGCAAGGTGACATAGTGTGGAGATGGCAGCAGCAGGAGGATACCACAGAGTGGCAAGGTGACACAGTGCAGAGATGGCAGCAGCAGCCTCAGGATACCACAGAGTGGAAAGGTGGCATAGTGTGGAGATGTTAGCAGCAACAGGAGGATACCACAGAGTGGCAAGGTGACATACTGTGGAGAGGGCAGTAGCAGCAGCATCAGGATACCACAGAGTGGCAAGGTGACATAGTGTGGAGATGGCAGCAGCAGGAGGATACCACAGAGTGGCAAGGTGATACAGTGCAGAGATGGCAGCAGCAGCATCAGGATACCACAGAGTGGAAAGGTGGCATAGTGTGGAGATGTTAGCAGCAACAGGAGGATACCACAGAGTGGCAAGGTGACACAGTGTGGAGATGGCAGCAGCAGCATCAGTATGCCACAGAGTGGAAAGGTGGCATAGTGTGAAGATGTTAGCAGCAACAGGAGGATACCACAGAGTGGCAAGGTGACATAGTGTGGAGATGGTAGCAGCAGCATCAGTATACCACAGTGTGGTAAGATGACATAGTGTGGATATGGCAGCAGCATCAGGAGACCACAGAGTGGCAAGGTGACATAGTGTGAAGATGGCAGCAGCAGGAGGATACCACAGAGTGGCAAGGTGACATGGTGTAGAGATGGCAGCAGCAGGAGGATACCACAGAGTGGCAAGGTGACACAGTGCAGAGATGGCAGCAGCAGCATCAGGATACCACAGAGTGGAAAGGTGGCATAGTGTGGAGATGTTAGCATGAACAGGAGGATACCACAGAGTGGCAAGGTGACATACTGTGGAGATGGCAGTAGCAGCAGTATCAGGATACCACAGAGTGGCAAGGTGACATAGTGTGGAGATGGCAGCAGCAGGAGGATACCACAGAGTGGCAAGGTGACACAGTGCAGAGATGGCAGCAGCAGCCTCAGGATACCACAGAGTGGAAAGGTGGCATAGTGTGGAGATGTTAGCAGGAACAGGAGGATACCACAGAGTGGCAAGGTGACATACTGTGGAGATGGCAGTAGCAGCAGCATCAGGATACCACAGAGTGGCAAGGTGACATGGTGTGGAGATGGCAGCAGCAGGAGGATACCACAGAGTGGCAAGGTATCACAGTGCAGAGATGGCGGCAGCAGCATCAGGATACCACAGAGTGGAAAGGTGGCATAGTGTAGAAATGTTAGCAGCAACAGGAGGATACCACAGAGTGGCAAGGTGACATACAGTTGCAAGAAAAAGTATGTGAACCCTTTGGAATGATATGGATTTCTGCACAAATTGGTCATAAAATGTGATCTGATCTTCATCTAAGTCACAACAATACACAATCACAGCCTGCTTAAACTAATAACACACAAAGAATTAAATGTTACCATGTTTTAATTGAACACACCATGTAAAAATTCACAGTGCAGGTGGAAAAAGTATGTGAACCCCTAGACTAATGACATCTCCAAGAGCTAATTGGAGTGAGGTGTCAGCCAACTGGAGTCCAATCAATGAGATGAGATTGGAGGTGTTGGTAACAGCTGCCCTGCCCTATAAAAAACACACACCAGTTCTGGGTTTGCTTTTCACAAGCAGCATTGCCTGATGTGAATGATGCCTCGCACAAAAGAGCTCTCAGAAGACCTACAATTTAGAATTGTTGACTTGCATAAAGCTGGAAAGAGTTATAAAAGTATCTCCAAAAGCCTTGCTGTTCATCAGTCCATGGTAAGACAAATTGTCTATAAATGGAGAAAGTTCAGCACTGCTGCTACTCTCCCTAGGAGTGGCCGTCCTGTAAATATGACTGCAAGAGCACAGCGCAGACTGCTCAATGAGGTGAAGAAGAATCCTAGAGTGTCAGCTAAAGACTTACAAATGTCTCTGGCATATGCTAACATCAGTGCTAGAAAAATCTACAATACGTAAAACACTAAACAAGAATGGATTTCATGGGAGGATACCACAGAGGAAGCCACTGCTGTCCAAAAAAACCATTGCTGCACGTTTACAGTTTGCGCAAGAGCACCTGGATGTTCCACAGCAGTACTGACAAAATATTCTGTGGACAGATAAAACCAAAGTTGAGTTGGTTGGAAGAAGCACACAACACTATGTGTGGAGAAAAAGAGGCACAGCACACCAACATCAAAACCTCATCCCAACTGTGAAGTATGGTGGTGGGGGCATTATGGTTCGGGGCTGCTTTGCTGCGTCAGGGCCTGGACGGATTGCTATCATCGAAGAAAAAAATTAATTCCCAAGTTTATCAAGAAATTTTGTAGGAGAACTTAAGGCCATCTGTCCACCAGCTGAATCTCAACAGAAGATGGGTGTTGCAAGAGGATAACGACCCAAAGCATAGAAGTAAATCAACAACAGAATGGCTTAAACAGAAGAAAATACGCCTTCTGGAGTGGCCCAGTCAGAGTCCTGACCTCAACCCGATTGAGATGCTGTGGCATGACCTCAAGAAAGCGATTCACACCAGACATCCCAAGAATATTGCTGAACTGAAACTGTTCTGTAAAGCGGAATGGTCAAGAATTACTCCTCACCGTTGTGCACGTCTGATCTGCAACTACAGGAAACGTTTGGTTGAAGTTATTGCTGCCAAAGGAGGTTCAACCAGTTATTAACTCCAAGGGTTCACATACTTTTTCCACCTACACTGTGAATGTTTACATGGTGTGTTCAATAAAAACATGGTAACATTTAATTCTTTGTGTGTTATTAGTTTAAGCAGACTGTGATTGTCTATTGTTGTGACTTAGATGAAGATCAGATCACATTTTATGACCAATTTGTGCAGAAATCCATATCATTCCAAAGGGTTCACATACTTTTTATTGCAACTGTATTGTGGAGATGGCAGCAGGAGCAGCAGGAGGATACCACAAAGTGGCAAGGTGACATAGTGTGGAGATGGCAGCAGCAGGAGGATACCACATAGTGGCAAGGTGACATAGTGTGGAGATGGCAGCAGCAGCAGGAAGATACCACAGAGTGGCAAGGTGACATAGTGTGGAGATGTAAGCAGCAGCAGGAGGATACCACAGAGTGGCAAGGTGTCATACTGTGGAGATGGCAGCAGCAGGAGGATACCACAGAGTGGCAAGGTGACACAGTGCAGAGATGGCAGCAGCAGCATCAGGATACCACAGAGTGGAAAGGTGGCATAGTGTGGAGATGTTATCAGCAACAGGAGGATACCACAGAGTGGCAAGGTGACACAGTGCAGAGATGGCAGCAGCAGCCTCAGGATACCACAGAGTGGAAAGGTGGCATAGTGTGGAGATGTTAGCAGCAACAGGAGGATACCACAGAGTGGCAAGGTGACATACTGTGGAGAGGGCAGTAGCAGCAGCATCAGGATACCACAGAGTGGCAAGGTGACATAGTGTGGAGATGGCAGCAGCAGGAGGATACCACAGAGTGGCAAGGTGATACAGTGCAGAGATGGCAGCAGCAGCATCAGGATACCACAGAGTGGAAAGGTGGCATAGTGTGGAGATGTTAGCAGCAACAGGAGGATACCACAGAGTGGCAAGGTGACACAGTGTGGAGATGGCAGCAGCAGCATCAGTATGCCACAGAGTGGAAAGGTGGCATAGTGTGAAGATGTTAGCAGCAACAGGAGGATACCACAGAGTGGCAAGGTGACATAGTGTGGAGATGGTAGCAGCAGCATCAGTATACCACAGTGTGGTAAGATGACATAGTGTGGATATGGCAGCAGCATCAGGAGACCACAGAGTGGCAAGGTGACATAGTGTGAAGATGGCAGCAGCAGGAGGATACCACAGAGTGGCAAGGTGACATGGTGTAGAGATGGCAGCAGCAGGAGGATACCACAGAGTGGCAAGGTGACACAGTGCAGAGATGGCAGCAGCAGCATCAGGATACCACAGAGTGGAAAGGTGGCATAGTGTGGAGATGTTAGCATGAACAGGAGGATACCACAGAGTGGCAAGGTGACATACTGTGGAGATGGCAGTAGCAGCAGTATCAGGATACCACAGAGTGGCAAGGTGACATAGTGTGGAGATGGCAGCAGCAGGAGGATACCACAGAGTGGCAAGGTGACACAGTGCAGAGATGGCAGCAGCAGCCTCAGGATACCACAGAGTGGAAAGGTGGCATAGTGTGGAGATGTTAGCAGGAACAGGAGGATACCACAGAGTGGCAAGGTGACATACTGTGGAGATGGCAGTAGCAGCAGCATCAGGATACCACAGAGTGGCAAGGTGACATGGTGTGGAGATGGCAGCAGCAGGAGGATACCACAGAGTGGCAAGGTATCACAGTGCAGAGATGGCGGCAGCAGCATCAGGATACCACAGAGTGGAAAGGTGGCATAGTGTAGAAATGTTAGCAGCAACAGGAGGATACCACAGAGTGGCAAGGTGACATACAGTTGCAAGAAAAAGTATGTGAACCCTTTGGAATGATATGGATTTCTGCACAAATTGGTCATAAAATGTGATCTGATCTTCATCTAAGTCACAACAATACACAATCACAGCCTGCTTAAACTAATAACACACAAAGAATTAAATGTTACCATGTTTTAATTGAACACACCATGTAAAAATTCACAGTGCAGGTGGAAAAAGTATGTGAACCCCTAGACTAATGACATCTCCAAGAGCTAATTGGAGTGAGGTGTCAGCCAACTGGAGTCCAATCAATGAGATGAGATTGGAGGTGTTGGTAACAGCTGCCCTGCCCTATAAAAAACACACACCAGTTCTGGGTTTGCTTTTCACAAGCAGCATTGCCTGATGTGAATGATGCCTCGCACAAAAGAGCTCTCAGAAGACCTACAATTTAGAATTGTTGACTTGCATAAAGCTGGAAAGAGTTATAAAAGTATCTCCAAAAGCCTTGCTGTTCATCAGTCCATGGTAAGACAAATTGTCTATAAATGGAGAAAGTTCAGCACTGCTGCTACTCTCCCTAGGAGTGGCCGTCCTGTAAATATGACTGCAAGAGCACAGCGCAGACTGCTCAATGAGGTGAAGAAGAATCCTAGAGTGTCAGCTAAAGACTTACAAATGTCTCTGGCATATGCTAACATCAGTGCTAGAAAAATCTACAATACGTAAAACACTAAACAAGAATGGATTTCATGGGAGGATACCACAGAGGAAGCCACTGCTGTCCAAAAAAACCATTGCTGCACGTTTACAGTTTGCGCAAGAGCACCTGGATGTTCCACAGCAGTACTGACAAAATATTCTGTGGACAGATAAAACCAAAGTTGAGTTGGTTGGAAGAAGCACACAACACTATGTGTGGAGAAAAAGAGGCACAGCACACCAACATCAAAACCTCATCCCAACTGTGAAGTATGGTGGTGGGGGCATTATGGTTCGGGGCTGCTTTGCTGCGTCAGGGCCTGGACGGATTGCTATCATCGAAGAAAAAAATTAATTCCCAAGTTTATCAAGAAATTTTGTAGGAGAACTTAAGGCCATCTGTCCACCAGCTGAATCTCAACAGAAGATGGGTGTTGCAAGAGGATAACGACCCAAAGCATAGAAGTAAATCAACAACAGAATGGCTTAAACAGAAGAAAATACGCCTTCTGGAGTGGCCCAGTCAGAGTCCTGACCTCAACCCGATTGAGATGCTGTGGCATGACCTCAAGAAAGCGATTCACACCAGACATCCCAAGAATATTGCTGAACTGAAACTGTTCTGTAAAGCGGAATGGTCAAGAATTACTCCTCACCGTTGTGCACGTCTGATCTGCAACTACAGGAAACGTTTGGTTGAAGTTATTGCTGCCAAAGGAGGTTCAACCAGTTATTAACTCCAAGGGTTCACATACTTTTTCCACCTACACTGTGAATGTTTACATGGTGTGTTCAATAAAAACATGGTAACATTTAATTCTTTGTGTGTTATTAGTTTAAGCAGACTGTGATTGTCTATTGTTGTGACTTAGATGAAGATCAGATCACATTTTATGACCAATTTGTGCAGAAATCCATATCATTCCAAAGGGTTCACATACTTTTTATTGCAACTGTATTGTGGAGATGGCAGCAGGAGCAGCAGGAGGATACCACAAAGTGGCAAGGTGACATAGTGTGGAGATGGCAGCAGCAGGAGGATACCACATAGTGGCAAGGTGACATAGTGTGGAGATGGCAGCAGCAGCAGGAAGATACCACAGAGTGGCAAGGTGACATAGTGTGGAGATGTAAGCAGCAGCAGGAGGATACCACAGAGTGGCAAGGTGTCATACTGTGGAGATGGCAGCAGCAGGAGGATACCACAGAGTGGCAAGGTGACACAGTGCAGAGATGGCAGCAGCAGCATCAGGATACCACAGAGTGGAAAGGTGGCATAGTGTGGAGATGTTATCAGCAACAGGAGGATACCACAGAGTGGCAAGGTGACACAGTGCAGAGATGGCAGCAGCAGCCTCAGGATACCACAGAGTGGAAAGGTGGCATAGTGTGGAGATGTTAGCAGCAACAGGAGGATACCACAGAGTGGCAAGGTGACATACTGTGGAGAGGGCAGTAGCAGCAGCATCAGGATACCACAGAGTGGCAAGGTGACATAGTGTGGAGATGGCAGCAGCAGGAGGATACCACAGAGTGGCAAGGTGATACAGTGCAGAGATGGCAGCAGCAGCATCAGGATACCACAGAGTGGAAAGGTGGCATAGTGTGGAGATGTTAGCAGCAACAGGAGGATACCACAGAGTGGCAAGGTGACACAGTGTGGAGATGGCAGCAGCAGCATCAGTATGCCACAGAGTGGAAAGGTGGCATAGTGTGAAGATGTTAGCAGCAACAGGAGGATACCACAGAGTGGCAAGGTGACATAGTGTGGAGATGGTAGCAGCAGCATCAGTATACCACAGTGTGGTAAGATGACATAGTGTGGATATGGCAGCAGCATCAGGAGACCACAGAGTGGCAAGGTGACATAGTGTGAAGATGGCAGCAGCAGGAGGATACCACAGAGTGGCAAGGTGACATGGTGTAGAGATGGCAGCAGCAGGAGGATACCACAGAGTGGCAAGGTGACACAGTGCAGAGATGGCAGCAGCAGCATCAGGATACCACAGAGTGGAAAGGTGGCATAGTGTGGAGATGTTAGCATGAACAGGAGGATACCACAGAGTGGCAAGGTGACATACTGTGGAGATGGCAGTAGCAGCAGTATCAGGATACCACAGAGTGGCAAGGTGACATAGTGTGGAGATGGCAGCAGCAGGAGGATACCACAGAGTGGCAAGGTGACACAGTGCAGAGATGGCAGCAGCAGCCTCAGGATACCACAGAGTGGAAAGGTGGCATAGTGTGGAGATGTTAGCAGGAACAGGAGGATACCACAGAGTGGCAAGGTGACATACTGTGGAGATGGCAGTAGCAGCAGCATCAGGATACCACAGAGTGGCAAGGTGACATGGTGTGGAGATGGCAGCAGCAGGAGGATACCACAGAGTGGCAAGGTATCACAGTGCAGAGATGGCGGCAGCAGCATCAGGATACCACAGAGTGGAAAGGTGGCATAGTGTAGAAATGTTAGCAGCAACAGGAGGATACCACAGAGTGGCAAGGTGACATACAGTTGCAAGAAAAAGTATGTGAACCCTTTGGAATGATATGGATTTCTGCACAAATTGGTCATAAAATGTGATCTGATCTTCATCTAAGTCACAACAATACACAATCACAGCCTGCTTAAACTAATAACACACAAAGAATTAAATGTTACCATGTTTTAATTGAACACACCATGTAAAAATTCACAGTGCAGGTGGAAAAAGTATGTGAACCCCTAGACTAATGACATCTCCAAGAGCTAATTGGAGTGAGGTGTCAGCCAACTGGAGTCCAATCAATGAGATGAGATTGGAGGTGTTGGTAACAGCTGCCCTGCCCTATAAAAAACACACACCAGTTCTGGGTTTGCTTTTCACAAGCAGCATTGCCTGATGTGAATGATGCCTCGCACAAAAGAGCTCTCAGAAGACCTACAATTTAGAATTGTTGACTTGCATAAAGCTGGAAAGAGTTATAAAAGTATCTCCAAAAGCCTTGCTGTTCATCAGTCCATGGTAAGACAAATTGTCTATAAATGGAGAAAGTTCAGCACTGCTGCTACTCTCCCTAGGAGTGGCCGTCCTGTAAATATGACTGCAAGAGCACAGCGCAGACTGCTCAATGAGGTGAAGAAGAATCCTAGAGTGTCAGCTAAAGACTTACAAATGTCTCTGGCATATGCTAACATCAGTGCTAGAAAAATCTACAATACGTAAAACACTAAACAAGAATGGATTTCATGGGAGGATACCACAGAGGAAGCCACTGCTGTCCAAAAAAACCATTGCTGCACGTTTACAGTTTGCGCAAGAGCACCTGGATGTTCCACAGCAGTACTGACAAAATATTCTGTGGACAGATAAAACCAAAGTTGAGTTGGTTGGAAGAAGCACACAACACTATGTGTGGAGAAAAAGAGGCACAGCACACCAACATCAAAACCTCATCCCAACTGTGAAGTATGGTGGTGGGGGCATTATGGTTCGGGGCTGCTTTGCTGCGTCAGGGCCTGGACGGATTGCTATCATCGAAGAAAAAAATTAATTCCCAAGTTTATCAAGAAATTTTGTAGGAGAACTTAAGGCCATCTGTCCACCAGCTGAATCTCAACAGAAGATGGGTGTTGCAAGAGGATAACGACCCAAAGCATAGAAGTAAATCAACAACAGAATGGCTTAAACAGAAGAAAATACGCCTTCTGGAGTGGCCCAGTCAGAGTCCTGACCTCAACCCGATTGAGATGCTGTGGCATGACCTCAAGAAAGCGATTCACACCAGACATCCCAAGAATATTGCTGAACTGAAACTGTTCTGTAAAGCGGAATGGTCAAGAATTACTCCTCACCGTTGTGCACGTCTGATCTGCAACTACAGGAAACGTTTGGTTGAAGTTATTGCTGCCAAAGGAGGTTCAACCAGTTATTAACTCCAAGGGTTCACATACTTTTTCCACCTACACTGTGAATGTTTACATGGTGTGTTCAATAAAAACATGGTAACATTTAATTCTTTGTGTGTTATTAGTTTAAGCAGACTGTGATTGTCTATTGTTGTGACTTAGATGAAGATCAGATCACATTTTATGACCAATTTGTGCAGAAATCCATATCATTCCAAAGGGTTCACATACTTTTTATTGCAACTGTATTGTGGAGATGGCAGCAGGAGCAGCAGGAGGATACCACAAAGTGGCAAGGTGACATAGTGTGGAGATGGCAGCAGCAGGAGGATACCACATAGTGGCAAGGTGACATAGTGTGGAGATGGCAGCAGCAGCAGGAAGATACCACAGAGTGGCAAGGTGACATAGTGTGGAGATGTAAGCAGCAGCAGGAGGATACCACAGAGTGGCAAGGTGTCATACTGTGGAGATGGCAGCAGCAGGAGGATACCACAGAGTGGCAAGGTGACACAGTGCAGAGATGGCAGCAGCAGCATCAGGATACCACAGAGTGGAAAGGTGGCATAGTGTGGAGATGTTATCAGCAACAGGAGGATACCACAGAGTGGCAAGGTGACACAGTGTGGAGATGGCAGCAGCAGCATCAGTATCCCACAGAGTGGAAAGGTGGCATAGTGTGGAGATGTTAGCAGCAACAGGAGGATACCACAGAGTGGCAAGGTGACATAGTGTGTAGATGGCAGCAGCAGCATCAGTATACCACAGAGTGGCAAGATGACATAGTGTGGATATGGCAGCAGCATCAGGAGACCACAGAGTGGCAAGGTGACATAGTGTGAAGATGGCAGCAGCAGGAGGATACCACAGAGTGGCAAGGTGACACAGTGCAGAGATGGCAGCAGCAGCATCAGGATACCACAGAGTGGAAAGGTGGCATAGTGTGGAGATGTTAGCATGAACAGGAGGATACCACAGAGTGGCAAGGTGACATACTGTGGAGATGGCAGTAGCAGCAGCATCAGGATACCACAGAGTGGCAAGGTGACATAGTGTGGAGATGGCAGCAGCAGGAGGATACCACAGAGTGGCAAGGTGACACAGTGCAGAGATGGCAGCAGCAGCCTCAGGATACCACAGAGTGGAAAGGTGGCATAGTGTGGAGATGTTAGCAGCAACAGGAGGATACCACAGAGTGGCAATGTGACATACTGTGGAGATGGCAGTAGCAGCAGCATCAGGATACCACAGAGTGGCAAGGTGACATAGTGTGGAGATGGCAGCAGCAGGAGGATACCACAGAATGGCAAGGTATCACAGTGCAGAGATGGCGGCAGCAGCATCAGGATACCACAGAGTGGAAAGGTGGCATAGTGTAGAAATGTTAGCAGCAACAGGAGGATACCACAGAGTGGCAAGGTGACATATTGTGGAGATGGCAGCAGGAGCAGCAGGAGGATACCACAGAGTGGCAAGGTGACATAGTGTGGAGATGGCAGCAGCAGGAGGATACCACATAGTGGCAAGGTGACATAGTGTGGAGATGGCAGCAGCAGCAGGAAGATACCACAGAGTGGCAAGGTGACATAGTGTGGAGATGTAAGCAGCAGCAGGAGGATACCACAGAGTGGCAAGGTGTCATACTGTGGAGATAGCAGCAGCATCAGGATACCACAGAGTGGCAAGGTGACATAGTGTGGAGATGGCAGCAGCAGGAGGATACCACAGATTGGCAAGGTGACACAGTGTGGAGATGACAGCAACAGCAGGAGGATACCACAGAGTGGCAAGGTGACATAGTGTCGAGATGGCAGTAGCAGCAGGAGGATACCACAGATTGGAAAGGTGGCATAGTGTGGAGATGTTAGCAGTAACAGGAGGATACCACAGAGTGGCAAGGTGACATAGTGTGGAGATGGCAGCAGCAGCATCAGTATACCACAGAGTGGCAAGATGACATAGTGTGGATATGGCAGCAGCATCAGGAGACCACAGAGTGGCAAGGTGACATAGTGTGAAGATGGCAGCAACAGGAGGATACCACAGAGTGTCAAGGTGACATAGTGTGGAGATGACAGCAACAGCAGGAGGATACCACAGAGTGGCAAGGTGACATAGTGTGGAGATGGCAGTAGCAGCAAGAGGATACCACAGAGTGGCAAGGTGACATAGTGAGGATATGGCAGCAGCATCAGGAGACCACAGAGTAGCAAGTTGAAATAGTGCGTTGCAGAAGAAGAAAGAAAATGAACCTTTTGGATGGCGCTGTCAGCAGGAGTCAGAAGCAAGTAAGTATTGATAACACAATACTTTTTTTTTCAGTCAACGCGTTTTGAGGGGCGGAGAGCCCCCTTCATCAGGACAATATACAACATAAGTTTTTATGTTGTATATTGTCCTGATGAAGGGGGCTCTCTGCCCCTGAAACGCGTTGACTGAAAAAAATAAGTATTGTGTTATCAATACTTACCTGCTTCTGACTCCTGCTGACAGCGCCATCCAAAAGGTTCATTTTCTTTCTTCTTCTGCAACGAACTTCTCCCCGACGAATGCTTCCAAGGCACGGGGCTGAAACCTAGGCAGCAGCGCAGGCATCCCCCACGCTGATCGGGAAAATCAGCACAAGCTTCATATAGGTGTTGTGACTCTTCACAACATTGTCTGGTAAGAGTTTTTTTACTTACCTTGTACCAATTATTATACTACAACACACATGAGGCGCTGCCTCCTATCTCTCTTTTATCTTCAAGTTGACATAGTGTGGAGATGGCAGCAGCAGCAGAAGGATACCACAGAGTTGCAAGGTGACATCGTGTAGATATGGCAGCAGGAGGATACACAAAGTGGCAGGGTGACAGTGTGGAGATGGTAGTAGCAGCAGCAGCATCAGGATGCCACAGAGTGGCAAGGTGACATAGTGTTGATATGGCAGCACCATCAGGAAACCACAGAGTGGCAAAGTGACATAGTGTGGAGATGGCAGAAGCAGCAGGAGGATACCACAGAGTGGCAGGGTGACATAGTGTGGAGATGGCAGCAGCAGCAGGACGATACCACAGAGTGGCATGGTGACATAGTGTGGAGATGGCAGTAGCAGCAGCATCAGGATACCACAGAGTGGCAAGGTGACATAGTGTGGATAAGGCAGCAGCAGCGTCAAGATACCACAGAGTGGCAAGGTGACATAGTGTGGAGATGGCGGCAGCAGCAGCAGGAGGATACCACATTGTGGCAAGGTGACATAGTGTGGAGATGGCAGCAGCAGCAGGACGATACCACAGAGTGGCATGGTGACATAGTGTAGAGATGGCAATAGCAGCAGCATCAGGATACCACACAGTGGCTAGGTGACATAGTGTGGAGATGGCAGCAGGATGATACCACAGAGTGGCAAAGTGACATAGTGTGGAGATGGCGGCAGCAGCAGGAGGATACCACAGAGTGGCAAGGTGACATAGTGTGGAGATGGCAGCAGCAGCAGGAAGATACCACAGAGTGGCAAGGTGACATTGTGTGGAGATGGCAGCAGGATGATACCACAGAGTGGCAAGGTGACATAGTGTGGAGATGGTAGCAGCAGCTGCATCAGGAGGCCACAAAGTGACCTGGTGACAGAGTGGGGAGGTGGATGGCAATACCAGTTCCCGCTAATGGTGGCTGAAAGAAAGAGCACTTGGCATCAGATGTGTGGCATCAGGCGTGTGGCAGCAACACAGTAGTAGCTAAGGCAGGTAGTCAGAAGTAACCAGTCTCTTTTATCAAAGTGTTGGTGTGGGATGAAGTGGATGACCGAGTTAACCAATCAAGAACTGCTGGGTTGCTGGTCAAGACACGCCCGCTAGATGACACCAGGAGCTCAGGCCTCTCACTGCCACTCCTGCTGCCACGCCCCCTTATTCTGCTGTGACCTCTGCCTGCGCCAGAAACATTTAGGCCTCTTCCCCTCCTCTGTGCATGGCCTGGCACTTCTCTGTCTGACATACTTTTAGCTGAACTAAATAAATTAAAAGCAATTAAAACACCCCTAAAAGCGAGAAATATATTTTTCTTTCTGTACTGAAATAGGCCAGTAAACGCTTTTACCACAAATAACTGCAACAGTGAAGTGCGTATATATATTTTTCTTTCTGTACTGAAATACGCCAGTAAACACTTTCAACACATATAACTGCAGAAGTGAACTGAGAATATATTTTTCTTGTTGTACTGAAATAAGCTGCTAAACGCTTTTAGCAGAAATAAATGCGCTAGTGAAGTGCGCATATATTTTTCTTTCTGTACTAAAATAGGCCACTAAACGCTTTTGCAACATATAAGTGCACCAGTGAAGTGCGTATATTTTTTTTCTTTCTGTGCTGAAATAGGCCAGTAAACGCTTTCAACACATATAACTGCAGAAGTGAACTGAGTATATATTTTTCTTTTTGTTCCTGAAATAGGCCAGTAAATGCTTTTTGCCTAAGGCAGTAAACATATATTTTGGATTAGTACGTAAACATCACCAATTTAACTTAGTTAATCAGTAAATGCTTTTATCAGAAATAACTGCACCAGTGAAGTGCGTATATATTTTTCTTTCTGTACTGAAATAGGTCAGTAAACATTTTCAACACATATAACTGCAGAAGTGAACTGAGAATATATTTTTATTTTTGTATTGAAATAGGCCACTAAACGCTTTTACCAGAAATAATTGCACCAGTGAAGTGTGTATATATTTTTCTTTCTGTACTGAAATAGACCAGTAAACGCTTTTAGCATAAATAAATGCTACAGTGAAGTGCGTATATTTTATTCCTTTTTGTACTGAAATTGAACACTGGACCCTTTCACCACATATAACTGCAGAAGTAAAATGCTTATATATTTTTCTTTTTTTGTACTGAAATAGGCCATTAAACTCTTTCACATATAACTGCAGAAGTGAAATGCGTATATATTTTTCCTTTTTTCTACTGAAATAGGCCACTAAACTCTTTTACAAATAAATTCAACAGTGAAGTGCGTATATTTTTTTCCTGTTTGTACTGAAATAGGACACTGAACCCTTTCACCACATATAACTGCAGAAGTGAAATGCGGATATAGTTTTCCATTTGAAACTGAAATAGGCCACTAAACTCTTTCACAAATAAATGCAACAGTGAAGTGTGTATATTTTTTTCCTTTTCGTACTGAAATAGGACACTGAATGCTTTTACCACATATAACTGCAGAAGTGAAATGCGTATATTTTTTTCCTTTTTGTACTGAAATAGGCCACTAAACTGTTTCAAAACAAATAACTGCAGAAGTGAAATGTGTGTATATATATATTTTTCTTTTTCCACAGATATAAGCCACTAAAGGCTTTTCAACACAGCCCTTGCACCCCAATAACAAGAAAAAATTGTTAGAATGCCAGAGCTGTATAATGGCTATTTGGATCCCCAAATAATGTTTCCCTGCACTTGTAAATCGCTTTTTTTTTTTTTTTCACAATGAGGTTTTTCTAGCACTGTCCCAAGTGACTTCAGTCGTCTCTCCCTGCACTAAGATGCTGTGAAATGATTCCTCCCTATCCTTTCTCTGCACTTGTAAATCGCTTTTCTGGCACTGTCCCTAGCACCTTATGACATTTCTCCCTGCACTAAGATGCTGTGAAATGATTCCTCCCTATCCTTTCCTCCTTTCCCTGCACTTATAAATAATTTATTTAGTTTTTTTTTCACAATGAGGTTTTTCAAATTGCTGTCCCTAGCGCCTTCTCACGTCTGTCCCTGCACTCTGAACGCTGGAAAATGTCTGACTCTAAGATAGCCACCGTATTTATAGGGCTGTGACATCACAGGGCTGGCTGGCTGCTCATTGGCTGCATGCATGGCATTATGGGTCAGCCCGCCTTCCCAGAGTTCCTTGCCCCATGTCCTCATACGTGTAGCCGCCATTGTAGCTGCCATTTTAGGAAAATTGTGATTCGTTACCACAAAGCGCAAGAAAATTCGCATTCGTTGCAAATCAAATTTTTCATGAAATTTGGATTGAATTCCACTTCATCAGCTTCGATTCGCTCATCTCTAATGACAAAGTATTCTGTACCAATCTGATTTTGTCACGAGTATCATCTAGGAGTTTTTCTTCCTGCTCTACAATCAGCTAATCAGCTTCAATGAGCATTCCAACAAAGCGGCATTCCAACCTTGCATAAAATCCAATGAATAATCAAACTTGAGTTTTTTTCAGCCGCAGACCCCTAGGGATCATCGATTTGTTCAGGTAGGATCTTAATGTTTTAGAGTCCCACCATATCCGCATTTTTTTGAATAATAAAGACTCAATTTCCCGCATTAACAGTTTCATGTCAGGAGTATCGCTCGCTGTACGGGCTGTTGATTGTATATTAAAATTAGTGGCTGCTTTATTAAGCCTTTCACTACAGTCCAAAATATCATCAAGGCACATTGCCCTCAGAATGCGTTCTGACACCTCTGATTCAGCCATTGTATATCAAGCACTTTTGTGCATAGAAACATAGAATGTGTTGGCAGATAAGAACCATTTGGCCCATCTAGTCTGCCCAATATATCTGAATCCTATGAATAGTCCCTGGCCCTATCTTATATGAAGGATAGCCTTATGCCTATCCCATGCATGCTTAAACCCCTTCACTGTATTTGCAGCTACCACTTCTGCAGGAAGGCTATTCCATGCATCCACTACTCTCTCAGTAAAGTAATACTTCCTTATATTACTTTTAAACCTTTGCCCCTCTAATTTAAAACTGTGTCCTCTTGTGGTAGTTTTTCTTCTTTTAAATATGCTCTCCTCCTTTACCGAGTTGATTCCCTTTATGTATTTAAAAGTTTCTATCATATCCCCTCTGTCTCTTCTTTCTTCCAAGCTATACATATTAAGGTCCTTTAACCTTTCCTGGTAAGTTTTATCCTGCAATCCATGTACTAGTTTAGTAGCTCTTCTCCGAACTCTCTCTAGAGTATCTATATTCTTCTGGAGATATGGCCTCCAGTACTGCGCACAATACTCCAAGTGAGGTCTCACCAGTGTTCTGTACAGCGGCATAAGCACTTCACTCTTTCTACTGCTTATACCTCTCCCTATACATCCAAGCATTCTGCTGGCATTTCGTGCTGCTCTATTACATTGTCTTCCCACCTTTAAGTCTTCTAAAATAATTACTCCTAAATCCCTTTCCTCAGATACTGAGGTCAGGACTGTGTCAAATATTCTATATTCTGCCCTTGGGTTTTTACGCCCCAGGTGCATTATCTTGCACTTATCCACATTAAATTTCAGTTTCCAGAGTTCTGACCATTCTTCTAGTTTTCCTAAATCCTTTTCCATTTGGCGTTTCCCTCCAGGAACATCAACCCTGTTACATATCTTTGTGTCATCAGCAAAAAGACAAACCTTACCATCAAGGCCTTTTGCAATATCACTTATGAAGATATTAAACAAAATTGGTCCCAGTACAGATCCCTGTGGAACCCCACTGGTAACATGACCTTGTTTTGAATGTTCTCCATTGACTACAACCCTCTGTTGTCTGTCACTCAGCCACTGCCTAATCCACTCAACAATATGGGAGTCCATGCTCAATGACTGCAGTTTATAGATAAGTCTTCTATGTGGGACAGTGTCAAAAGCCTTACTAAAATCTAGATATGCGATGTCTACTGCACCTCCACCGTCTATTATTTTAGTCACCCAGTCAAAAAAATCTATAAGATTTGTTTGACATGATCTCCCTGAAGTAAACCCATGTTGTTTTTCATCTTGCAATCCATGGGATTTTAGATGTTCCACAATCCTATCCTTTAATAGGGTTTCCATTAATTTGCCTACTATTGATGTCAGACTCACTGGTCTATAGTTGCTCGATTCCTCCCTACTACCTTTCTTGTGAATGGGCACGACATTTGCCAATTTCCAATCTTCCGGGACGACTCCTGTTACTAATGATTGGTTAAATAAATCTGTTAACGGTTTTGCCAGCTCACCACTAAGCTCTTTTAATAATTTTGGGTGTATCTCATCAGGCCCCTGTGACTTATTTGTCTTCACCTTAGACAGCAAGCTTAGAACATCTTCCTCTGTAAAGATACATGCATCAAACGATTTATTAGTCATCCTTTCTAGTGGAGATCCTTCTCCTTTTTCTTTTGTAAAAACTGAACAGAAGTATTCATTAAGGCAGTCGGCTAGCCCTTTATTCTCTTCTACATACCTTCCGTCCTTTGTTTTTAATTTAGTTATTCCTTGTTTTAATTTCCTTTTTTCATTTATATATCTGAAGAATGTCTTATCCCCTTTTTTCATAGACTGAGCTAGTTTTTCTTCTGCCTGCGCTTTAGAAGTTCTTATAACTTGCTTGGCCTCTCTCTGCCTAATCTTGTAGATTTCCTTATCTTCATTGCTCTGTTTTTTTTATAATTACAAAATGCTAGCTTTTTATATTTAATGATTTGGGCCACTTCTGCTGAGTACCACAGTGGTCTCTTCCTTTTTTTGCTTTTACTGACAAGTCTAATGCAATTTTCTGTTGCCTTCAATAATGCACCTTTTAAGTAGTCCCATTTCTCCTGGACTCCATGTAATCCGTTCCAGTCTGATAAGGACTCATTTATGACTAATTTCATTTTTGAAAAGTCTGTTTTTCTAAAATCTAAAACTTTTGTTTTTGTGTGGTGGGACTCTTTCACAGTTCTTATATTAAACCACACTGACTGGTGATCACTAGATCCCAAGGTTTCGCCTACAATGACATCATATACCGAATCCCCATTTGTGAATACCAAATCCAAAATGGCCTCCCTCCGGGTTGGCTCCTCAACCACTTGTTGTAGAGATAACCCCAGTAGAGAATTTAGAATATCTGTACTCCTGGTAGAACTTGCTATTTTGGTTTTCCAGTTTATATCTGGAAGATTGAAATCTCCCATAATGATAACTTCTCCTTTCATTGTCATTTTAGCTATTTCTTAAACTAGTAGATCATCTAGTTCTTTAACCTGACCAGGTGGCCTATATATCACACCTACACGAGTTACTGCATTGTTAGCAAACTGCAACGTAACCCAAACTGACTCTATGTTGGCCTCACCAACTTGTATTAGGTTAGATTTAATGCTATCTTTCACATACAGGGCCACTCCTCCTCCTTTCTTGACTTCTCTGTCTCTTCTGTATAAAGAGTACCCTGGTATGGTTATGTCCCAGTCATTTCTTTCATTAAACCATGTCTCCGTAACAACCACTAAATCTACATTCTCAGATGCCATTATTGACCCAAGTTCATTGATTTTTTTACCTAAACTGCGAGCATTTGTAGACAGGACTCTGAGCTTATCATTTCTTAACCTCTGTGCTTCTGACCTGTTCTGGCATTGTTTCGGGGGGCAATTGGACTCTTTTATTTTTACTCTTTTGCCCCCCCTTCCTAGTTTAAATAATCTTTCGCAAATTCTTGGTGTTGTTCACTAAGTACATTTGTTCCTTTGAGAGAAAGATGCAAACCATCTTTTTTGTACAGTTCCTTTCTATTCCAAGTAGAGCTATCATGAGAAACAAAGCCAAATCCTTGCTCTTGACACCATTTACCAAGCCATATGTTGAACTCCTTTATGCGCCTCTGCCTATCATTCTGAACATTATGCATAGGCAGAACTTCAGAAAATGAAATGGTGGATGCAAAATCCTGTACGTCATTACCAAGTGTGATAAAAGATTTTTTTCACCTCTGACACTTCATTGCAAGCCAGGTCATTTGTCCCTAGATGGACAAGAACATCCACGTCCCCTTCCTGCTTTGCTTGCTTAACAATATTAATAATACGTCTTCTATCTCTTCTAGCAGTAGCCCCAGGGAGACATCTCACAAAACCATTTTCTTTAAGCTCCACACTTCTTATGATTGAATCACCCGGCAACAGCTGCTTCCTTTGAGACTTCACTTTATCTTTTTTGTTGCATACATTAGACATAGGAGTCAATGGTTTCTGACCCTCTGTGCTTGAGTCCATATCCATGTTGTCCTTACATTCTGAGAGTGCTGCAAATGAATTATGGAGAACCACCGACTGTGGGACATGTCTTCTATCCACCACTCTAAGACTTCCAGAACCTACAGTACCCCATCTGCCATTTCTGGGGGTCCTCTGTGGCAGTGGCATTGCAGCAGTCCTAGCTGGAGTTTGTTTAACAGATAATTTAAATATTTCAGATTTCAAAAATGCAATTTCCTGCTGCAGTAAGGAGAACTGTCTACAGATCTGACAGCATCCGAATCTCCAAAGAGTGGAACATGAAATAAATGCACAACAATTCCTGCACTGAACCAAGTCTGCCATTTTAAAGAGGAGAAAAAAATAAATAATAATAATTTGTAAATTTAAATCAAACTAATTTTACCTTTTTTTTTTGTATTGTTTCCACCTTCCAGCCTACCTCCTGACTATCTCCTGCAATATCTCTTTACTGTACTTAATGTAGTACTTGAAGGTAGTACTTGCAGCTAATGAATTAGGCCAGCTAATGAGTCTGTCTCTATATATACACACACTGCTTCCCAAGCTCCTCCCCCAGCAACAAATGTAACACCTTAGTGAGCTAGGCTCATTAGCAAACGCACAATAGCAAACACCTGACCAAATTCCTTACCTCTTTTCAAGCAAAGGTCAGAAAAAACAACACAGATGAGCCAGTTGCAGACTCCAAGCCAATCTCTTGCAGTATCTCTTCAATCTCTTCAGTCTCCTGCAATATCTCTTTACTGTACTTAATGTAGTACTTGAAGGTAGTACTTGCAGCTAATGAATATGACCGGTGGGGAGCAATGAAAAAATGTCCAACTTAACACGAAATGTAAAAAGATTTCAGCTCACCCACCGTTCTCCTTCGCTGTGCACGGACCCTGGACCGGGAGGTGATCAAAATAGTAGAGAAACTCCAGGAGCAGGCTCGGGATAAAATCCAATTTAGTTTATTACATCTTCATAAAATCCATAGGCTGATCAGACAGGTAAAGGTCTATGCGTTTCGACTGACCGTCTTAATCATGACCACATTGTGTTATCGTAGTCCTTGGTTTAAAAATCCACTCTTGCCAAAAACACGCCCCGAATTAGGTGCCAAATAATGATCAGCTCAGTGCTGCGTCCAATGGCTTAATTAAAATATATACAAAGTACTAACCAATCAAACACAACAACAAAAAAAACTGAAAAAGTGGGGAGAAAATGCCCCTGCGTCTTATGGGGCGAATGCATCCATTTTACATCGCAGTCTGCAAGTCGGGAGAGAGGAGGGGCTGGAGTCCGGAACTAGGGGCGGGGCCCGGTGCAGTCACTGTACTCTTACACCGGGCCCCGCCGCTCACCGCAGAATTTATAAACATTAATCCTTATCCTGTTAATAAGTTTAACTAACTCCGTGCTCTCCCTGTTCCCCTGTATCAGTACAGCACTTACGAACAAGTTTCCATAGCAGGAAGAGCGGACGGCAGCAGTAACGTCACTCACTGACATTGCGCGCCTGCTCCTCCCACTTTATGAATGATGCAGGCGGAGCAGGAGCGCGACGTCAGTAAGTGACGTTACTGCTGCCGTTCGCTCAGCCTGCTATGGAAGCTTGTTCATAATTGCTGTGCTGATACAGGGGAACAGGGAGAGCGCGGCGTTAGTTAAACTTATTAACAGGATAAGGATTAATGTTTATAAATACTGCGGTGAGCAGAGGGCCGGTGTATTGGGGGACACTGTTATGAGGGGGATCTGTGGATGACATACAGCAGTGTCATCCACAGATCCCCCCCCATAACAATGCCATCCACAGATCCCCCACCGCATAGCAGTACCATCCACAGATGCCCCATAACAGCGCCATCCACAGATCCCCCATAAACAGTGCCATCCACAGATCCCCATAACAGTGCCATCCACAGATCCCCCATAAACAGTGCCATCCACAGATCCCCCATAACAGTGCCATCCACAGGTCCCCCTTAACAGTGCCATCAACAGATCCCCCATAATAGTGTCATGCACAGACCACCATTAATTCAAAACCCACCAAAAGCACACCTTTTGGTTAAAAATATTTTTTTTCCTATTTTCCTCCTCAAAAACCTAGGTGCGTCTTATAGGCCGGTGCGTCTTATAGGGCGAAAAATACGGTATATTTATTTATTTATTTTTGGATGAATTTATTTATTTATTTACTACTTTATTGATATATTTATATGTTGATTACCTTTTTTTTTAATCATGTATTTCAAGATTAATTTATTTATTAATCCTTTATTTATTTCATATATTTATTTATTTATTTATTTAGTTATATATTTATATTTTAATGAATTATTTGAATCTAATTTTTGTAGATTAATGTATTTATTGATTGCAAATTTTTTTATATTTATTTATTTAATTATTGTCATATTTCTGTATAGACAAATTAGTTTAATCATGTATTGTTAGATTTATTTATTGATAGTTAGATGTTTTTATTTATTTATAGATATATTTTTATATGGTTAATTTTTTATTATAATGTATTTAGTAATTACTTTATTTATTTATGGTTGAATGATTTAATATATTCATTAATTTATTTATTGATATATTTCTATATTTTTTAATTGTTTAAATCATGTATTTATACATTTAAGGGCACTATATTGGCACACAGCGCTCCACACGCCGCCTGCACCAGTCTCCTCTCAGTTTCCTTATCGGGCATTTCGAGTCTGTAGCAGAACTCTGCAGTAATGCAGCCTGCCTCACCAAGTGCTAATTCCTTCAAGCCAGAGGGCAGTAGGAGTGTCGGGATTTAGCAGCCGCTCTCTCATCCTCCTTTTGTCTGTGAGGAAGCATGGGTACCGCCGCTCTCCCCACCCATACACGGTCGGCGCCGCACACGCGCTGTGCTCCTGCCAGCGGCTGGACTCATCCATCCTCTGCCCGCCTGAGCACAGAAACCAGTGATGAACCACCTTGCCTGGGCCTGGGTCTGGAGGTGTCCCCGGCTCTGCCGCAGGGATCGTTTCGCCTTCCAGTCGGTGATGACCACGGTCCACGGTTGTTGGCCGGGTGCTCTGCGGCTGCCTCCAGTGCACAGCCTGGATCATCGATCGCAGGTCAGGCTGCTGAATAAGCCTTTAGCTGCGATGCTTGACTACATATGGGGTGTAGTGTCACAGAACCCGGGCCAGACATCACTTTAAGGGGCTGATAGGCACCCGGGAGCACCTCCACTGTCATCCAGCAGAGGTAGTCTGTTCTGAAACCACCATGTGTTCACCAAGACATAGAACTGCAGGTAAACTTCATCCACAAAACGAATGCAGCTCTGCTTCATCTCTGTCGACTTGACATAGAAAATGAGATCCGTTATGTTCATGAAAAACTAGACCTACAAAAAAACTAGACCCCTCAAGGTATTCAAAACTGATTTTAAAAATGTTGTTAACCCTTTAGGTGTTCCACAAGAATTAATGGGAAATAGAGATACAATTTCAAAATTTCCCTTTTTTGGCAGATTTCCATTTTAATATTTTTTTTCCAGTTAGAAAGCAAGGGTTAACAGCCAAACAAAACTCAAAATTTATGGCCCTGATTCTGTAGTTTACAAAAACACCCTATATGTGGTCGTAAACTGCTGTACAGGCACACGGCAGGGCGCAGAAGGAAAGGAATGCCATCCGGTTTTTGGAAGGCAGATTTTGCTGGACTGTTTTTTTTGACACCATGTCCCATTTGAAGCTCCCCTAATGCACCCCTAGAGTAGAAACTCCATAAAAGTGACCCCATCTAAGAAACTACACCCCTCAAGGTAGTCAAAACTGATTTTTACAAACGTCATTAACCCTTTAGGTGTTACACAAGAATTAATGGAAAATAGAGAAACAATTTCAAAATTTCACTATTTTGGCAGATTTTCCATTTTAATATTTTTTTTCCAGTTACAAAGCAAGGGTTAACAGCCAAACAAAACTCAATATTTATGGCCCTGATTCTGTAGTTTACAGAAACCCCCCATATGTGGTCGTACGGGCACACGGCAGGGCGCAGAAGGAAAGGAATGCCATACAGTTTTTGGAAGGCAGATTTTGCCGGACTGGTTTTTTGACACCATGTCCGATTTGAAGCCCCCCTGATGCACCCCTAGAGTAGAAACTCCAAAAAAGTGACCCAATTTTAGAAACTACAGGATAGGGTGGAAATTTAATTGGTACTAGTTTCGGGTACATATTATTTTTGGTTGCTCTATATTACACTTTTTGTGAGGCAAGGTAACAAGAAATAGCTGTTTTGGCACAGTTTTTTTTTTTTTTTTTTTACAACATTCATCTGACAGGTTAGATCATGTAGTATTTATAGAGCAGGTTGTCACGGATGCGGCGATACCTAATATGTTTAAAAAATTTTTATTTATGTAAGTTTTACACAATGATTTCATTTTTGAAACAAAAAAAATAATGTTTTATTGTCTCCATAGTCTGGGAGCCATAGTTTTTTCAGTATTTGAGCATCTTAGGTAGGGTCTCATTTTTTGTAGGATGAGATGACGGTTTGATTGGCACTATTTTGTGGTGCATATGACTTTTTGATCGCTTGCTATTACACTTTTTGTGATGTAAGATGACAAAAATTGCTTTTTTTACAACCGTTTTTATTTTTGTTTTTTTACAGTGTTCACCTGAGGGGTTAGTTCATGTGATATTTTTATAGAGCTGGTTGATACGGAAGCGGCGATACCTAAGATGTATACTTTTTTTTATTTATGTAAGTTTTACACAATGATTTCATTTTTGAAACAAAAAAAATCATGTTTTAGTGTTTCCATAGTGTAAGAGCCATAGTTTTTTCAGTTTTTGGGCGATTATCTTGGGTAGGGTATGATTTTTGCGGGATGAGATGAAGGTTTGATTGGCACTATTTTGTGGTGCATATGACTTTTTGATCGCTTGCTATTACACTTTTTGTGATGTAAGGTGACAAAAAATGGTTTATTTAGCACAGTTTTTATTTTTTATTTTTTACGGTGTTCATCTGATGGGTTAGGTCATGTGATATTTTTATAGAGCCGGTCGATACGGACACGGCGATACCTAATATGTATTCTTTTTTTTTATTTATGTAAGTTTTAGGCCTCATGCACACGACCATTGTGTGCATCCGTGGCCGTTGTGCCGTTTTCAGTTTTTTTTCGCGGACCCATTGACTTTCAATGGGTCCGTGGAAAAATCGGAAAATGCACCGTTTTGCAGCCGCATCCGTAATCCGTGTTTCCTGTCCATCAAAAAAATATGACCTGTTTTATTTTTTTGACCGACAACGATTCACGGACCCAGAGGTCCAAGATTGGCATCCGCGTCCGTGGTCCGTGGCTGCAGACTACTTTCACACAGACGGATCCGCAGATCCGTCTGCATAAAAGCTTTTTCAGAGCAGAGTTTTCACTTCGTGAAAACTCAGATCCGACAGTATATTCTAACACAGAGGCGTTCCTATAGTGATGGGGACGCTTCTAGTTAGAATATACTTTGAACTGTGTACATGACTGCCCCCTGCTGCCTGGCAGCACCCGATCTCTTACAGGGGGCTGTGATCCGCACAATTAACCCCTCAGGTGCTGCACCTGAGGGGTTAATTGTGCATATCATAGCCCCCTGTAAGAGATCATGTGCTGCCAGGCAGGAGGGGGCACACCCTCCCTCCCCAGTTTTAAATTCAATGGTGGCCAGTGGGCCCCCCCTCCCTCCCTTGTATTTAACACATTGGTGGCCAGTGTGGCCGGCCCCCCCTTCCTCCCCTGTAGTTAACACATTGGTGGCCAGTGCGGCCGCCCCCCCTCCCTCCCCTGTAGTTAACACATTGGTGGCCAGTGCAGCCGGCCCTCCCTCCCCTGTAGTTAACACATTGGTGGCCAGTGCGGCCGGCCCCCCTCCCTCCCCTGTAGTACTGTAGATTCATTGGTGGCCAGTGGGCCCCCCCCTCCCTCCCCCTCCTAATTAAAATCTCCCCCCCTATCATTGGTGGCAGCGGAGAGTACCGATCGGAGTCCCAGTTTAATCGCTGGGGCTCCGATCAGTAACCATGGCAACCAGGACGCTACTGCAGTCCTGGTTGCCATGGTTACTTAGCAATTTTTAGAAGCATTATACTTACCTGCGAGCTGCGATGTCTGTGACCGGCCGGGCGCTCCTCCTACTGGTAAGTGACATATATGGAGGAACTAAAACATGATAAGTGGTAAGTGAAAGGTCTGTGCTATAAGCAATGCGCCGCACAGACCTTTCACTTACCACTTATCATGTTTTAGTGCCTCCATTTTCTGAGAGCTATAGTTTTTTCAGTTTTTAGGCGATTATCTTAGGTAGGGTCTCATTTTTTGTGGAATGAAATGACGGTTTGATTGGCACTATTTTGGGGTGCATATGACTTTTTGATCGCTTGCTATTACACTTTTTGTGATGTAAGGTAACAAAAAATGGTTTATTTAGCACAGTTTTTATTTTTTAGGTGTTCATCTGAGGGGTTAGGTCATGTGATATTTTTATAGTGCCGGTCGATACGGATGCGGCGATACCAAATATGTATACTTTTTTTTATTTATGTAAGTTTTACACAATAACAGCTTTTTTAAAACAAAAAAAATTATGTTTTAGTGTCTCCACATTCTGAGCCATAGTTTTAAATTTTTTTGGGCGATTGTCTCATTTTTTGTGGGGTGAGGTGACGGTTAGATTGGTACTATTTTGGTGGGCGCACGCCTTTTTGATCGCTTGCTGTTGTACTTTTTGTGATGTAAGGTGACAAAAAATTGGTTTACTTAGCGTAGTTTTTATTTTATATTTTTTACTGTGTTAGGTCATGTGAAATGTTTATAGAGCCGATACGGTTGCAACGATACCTAATATGTCTACTTTTTTTTACTTTATTTGGGGAAAATGACGTTTTTGTTTATTTTTACTTGAAACTTTTAATTTTTGGGGGGGGGAAACTTTATTTTTTCAACTTTTTTTCACTTTTGTTTTTGTCCCACTTTGGGACTTCAACTTTTCGGGGTCTAATCCTTTACAATGCATTCCAATACTTCTGTATTGGAATGCATTGGCTGTATGAGTAATACAGTGAGTAATACTCATACAGCTTCCGGCCTGTGAGATCCAGGGGGCTGGATCTCACACGCTCGTCACCGAAAGGCAGCGGGATGCCTTCCTTGCCATTGGGTCCCCCCTACAGCCGCATGGGGACCCGATGGCACCGCCACCCGCAACCGCCGCATGTAAAAGCCGCAAACCGCAGGTTTGAATTGACCTTGCATTTAACCAAGGTGCCTGCTCAATGCTTACTATTATCCCCGGGCGCCGTTCCGTTCTCCTGCTATGCCCTCCGGTATCTCCGTTCACTAAGTTATGGTAGGCGGAGTCTGCCCTTGTTCTTCTGTAGCACTGGCCAATCGCATTGCAGAGCTCACAGCCTGGGAGAAAATAACCTCCCAGGCTGTGAGCTCTGCGCTGCGATTGGCCAGCGCTAGAGCAGAACAAGGGCAGACTCCGCCTACCATAACTTAGTGACTGAAATCTCTGCCTACTATAACTTAGTGAGCGGAGATACCGGAGGGCATAACGGGAGAACGGAGCGGCGCCCGGGGATAATAGTAAGTGCAGGGAGATCCCTGGGCACCGCTCTCCATGTCTGTATAGTTAGTTCATAGTGTAATAATCGGTGAAAGGTCCTCTTTAAGTACCAGGACATCAGGGCGTACGCCCTGTGTCCGGAAGAGGTTAAAGGGGCGGTCATAATTAAAGGGACGTGCAATGTGGAGGTCATGGTTAAAGGGGTGGGCACTGAGAAAGTCTTAGTTAAAGGGGGGATACTGTGGAGGTCACTGTTAAAGTTGCAGGCATTACGGAGGTCACTGTTAAAGTGGCGGGCACTGTCGAAGTCACTGTTAAAGGGGCAGGTACTGTGGAGGTCACTGTTAAAGGGGCGGCCACTATGAAGGTCACTGTTAAAGGGGCGGGCACTGTGGAGGTCACTGTTAAAGGGGCGGGCACGGTGAAGTTCACTGTTAAAGGGGAGGGCACTGATGAAGGTCACTGTTAAAGAGGCAGGCACTGTGGAGGTCATTGTTAAATGGGCGGGCACTGTGGAGGTCACTGTTAAAGGGGCGGGCAATGTAGAGGTCACTGTTAAAGAGGCAGGCACTGTGCAGGTCACTGTTAACGATGCAGTCACTGTTAAAGAGTCAGGCACTGTGGAGGTCAATGTTAAAGGGGTGGCCACTGTGAAGGTCAATCTTAAAGGGGCGGCCACTGTGGAGGTCACTGTTAAAGGGGTGGGCACTGTAGAGGTCATTGTTAAAGGGGCGGGTACTGTAGAGGTAACTGTTATGGGGGAAACGGTTGATATCTTTTTACGACACACGGAAAACATAAAATGAAATAGATTAAATATACCCATGCGACGCCAAGTCCTTCTGCTAGTCTCTTATATATATAAAAATAAGTTTCTGTCTGTCTGTCTGGATGTTCTTTATGCACGACCAAACTACTGGACCGATCAGGTGTCCGGGAAGGTTTTTGACCGGGTCTCAGCTCTTTAGGACTTACCGTTATTTAGATATTCCCCAAAAATGACCTGCATTGGCCAATAGAAGCCAGCAAGCCTTTGACTTAAATCTGAACTGCCATTTACACAGTCACATGTCCCTTATTAGCCAATAGAAGCTCGCAGGTCCTACTCCATGTTGCCATAACAACTGATTATAGGTTTTAGCAGTTTGCACGTCCTTAATCAGTCATATGACGTATGACGGCACAACTACACTGCTACATGCATGGGGGGCAGGGGCCACTATTAAACGGACAGGCACTGTGGAGTTCACTGTTAAAGGGGCAGGCAATGTGGAGTTTACTGTTAAAAGGGCAGGCACTGTGGAGTTCGCTGTTAAAGGGGCAGGCACTGCGGAGGCTCAATTTTAAAGTGGCGGGCACTGTGGAAGTCACTGTTAAAGGAGCGGCCACTATGAAGGTCACTGTGAAAGGGGTGGTCAATATTAAAGGGGCGGGCACTGTGGAGGTCACTGTTAAATGGGTAGGCACTGTGGAGGTCACTGTTAAAGGGGTGGGCACTATTAAAGGGACGGGCACTGTGGAGGTCACTGTTAAAGGGGCAGTCACTATTAAACGGACGGGCGCTGTGAAGTTCACTGTTAAAGGGGTGGGAATTGTGGAGGTCTTTGTTAAAGGGGCAGGCACTGTGGAAATCACTGTTAAAGGGGTGGGCAATTTGAAGGTCACTGTTAAAGGGTCGGCCACTATGAAGGTTACTGTTAAAGGGGCGGGCACTGTGGAGGTCTTTGTTAAAGGGGCAGGCACTGTGAAGGTCACTATTAAAGGGGCGGGCACTGTGGAGATCACTGTTAAAGGGGTGGTCAATGTTAAAGGGGCGGGCACTGTGGAGGTCATTGTTAACCACCTCAGCCCCCATAGCTTAAACACCCTTAATGACCAGGCCACTTTTTACACTTCTGCACTACACTACTTTCACCATTTATTGCTCGGTCATGCAACTTACCACCCAAAATGAATTTTACCTCCTTTTCTTCTCACTAATAGAGCTTTCATTTGGTGGTATTTCATTGCTGCTGACATTTTTACTTTTTTTGTTATTAATCAAAATTTAACGATTTTCTTGCAAAAAAATGAAATTTTTCACATTCAGTTGTAAAATTTTGCAAAAAAACGACATCCATCTATAAATTTTTCTCTAAATTTATTGTTCTACATGTCTTTGATAAAAAAAAAAATGTTTGGGTAAAAAAAAAAATGGTTTGGGTAAAAGTTATAGCGTTTACAAACTATGGTACAAAAATGTGAATTTCCGCTTTTTGAAGCAGCTCTGACTTTCTGAGCACCTGTCATGTTTCCTGAGGTTCTACAATGGCCAGACAGTACAAACACCCCACAAATGACCCCATTTCGGAAAGTAGACACCCTAAGGTATTCGCTGATGGGCATAGTGAGTTCATAGAACTTTTTATTTTTTGTCACAAGTTAGTGGAAAATGATGATTTTTTTATAATTTTTTTTTTATTACAAAGTCTCATATTCCACTAACTTGTGATAAAAAATAAAAACTTCCATGAACTCACTATGCACATCATTAAATACCTTGGGGATTTAACACATTGGTGGCCAGTGCGGCCGGCCCCCCCTTCCTCCCCTGTAGTTAACACATTGGTGGCCAGTGCGGCCGCCCCCCCTCCCTCCCCTGTAGTTAACACATTGGTGGCCAGTGCGGCCGGCCCCCCTCCCTCCCCTGTAGTACTGTAGATTCATTGGTGGCCAGTGGGCCCCCCCCTCCCTCCCCCTCCTAATTAAAATCTCCCCCCCTATCATTGGTGGCAGCGGAGAGTACCGATCGGAGTCCCAGTTTAATCGCTGGGGCTCCGATCAGTAACCATGTCAACCAGGACGCTACTGCAGTGATGTAAGGTGACAAAAAATTGGTTTACTTAGCGTAGTTTTTATTTTATATTTTTTACGGTGTTAGGTCATGTGATATGTTTATAGAGCCGATACGGTTGCAACGATACCTAATATGTCTACTTTTTTTTAACTTTATTTGGGGAAAATGACGTTTTTGTTTATTTTTACTTGAAACTTTAAATTTTTGGGGGGGGAAACTTTATTTTTTCAACTTTTTTTCACTTTTTTTTTTGTCCCACTTTGGGACTTCAACTTTTGGGGGTCTAATCCTTTACAATGCATTCCAATACTTCTGTATTGGAATGCATTGGCTGTATGAGTAATACAGTGAGTAATACTCATACAGCTTCCGGCCTGTGAGATCCAGGGGGCTGGATCTCACACGCTCGTCACCGAAAGGCAGCGGGATGCCTTCCTTGCCCAGCATCGGTATATGTAAAAAGACACCCCAAAACACATTGCCCAACTTCTCCTGAGTACGGTGATACCAGATGTGTGACACTTTTTTGCAGCCTAGGTGGGCAAAGGGGCCCACATTCCAAAGAGCACCTTTCGGATTTCACCGGCCATTTTTTACAGATTTTGATTTCAAACCACTTCTCACGCATTCGGGCCCCAAAAATGCCAGGGCAGTATAACTACCCCACAAGTGACCCCATTTTGGAAAGAAGACACCCCAAGGTATTTCGTGATGGGCATAGTGAGTTCATGGAAGTTTTTATTTTTTGTCAAAAGTTATGAGACTTTGTAAGAAAAAAAAATAAAAGAAAATCATCATTTGCCGCTAACTTGTGACAAAAAATATAAAATTCTAGGAACTCGCCATGCCCCTCACGGAATACCTTGGGGTGTCTTCTTTCCAAAATGGGGTCACTTGTGGGGTAGTTATACTGCCCTGGCATTTTCCAGGGGCCCTAATGTGTGGTAAGTAGGTAAATGACCTGTGAAATCCTAAAGGTGCTCTTTGGAATGTGGGCCCCTTTGCCCACCTAGGCTGCAAAAAAGTGTCACACATGTGGTATCGCCGTATTCAGGAGAAGTTGGGCAATGTGTTTTGGGGTGTCTTTTTACATATACTCATGCTGGGTGAGAGAAATATCTCGGCAAAAGACAACTTTTCCCATTTTTTTATACAAAGTTGGCATTTGACCAAGATATTTATCTCACCCAGCATGGGTATATGTAAAATGACACCCCAAAACACATTGCCCAACTTCTCCTGAGTACGGCGATACCAGATGTGTGACACTTTTTTGCAGCCTAGATGCGCAAAGGGGCCCACATTCCTTTTATGAGGGCATTTTTAGACATTTGGATCCCAGACTTCTTCTCACGCTTTAGGGCCCCTAAAATGCCAGGGCAGTATAAATACCCCACATGTGACCACATTTTGGAAAGAAGACACCCCAAGGTATTCAATGAGGGGCATGGCGAGTTCATAGAATTTTTTTTTTTTTTGGCACAAGTTAGCGGAAATTGATTTTATTTATTTTTTTCTCACAAAGTCTCCCTTTCCGCTAACTTGGGACAAAAATTTCAATCTTTCATGGACTCAATATGCCCCTCACGGAATACCTGGGGGTGTCTTCTTTCCGAAATGGGGTCACATGTGGGGTATTTATACTGCCCTGGCATTCTAGGGGCCCTAAAGCATGAGAAGAAGTCTGGAATATAAATGTCTAAAAAATTTTACGCATTTGGATTCCGTGAGGGGTATGGTGAGTTCATGTGAGATTTAATTTTTTGACACAAGTTAGTGGAATATGAGACTTTGTAAGAAAAAAATAATAATTTCCGCTAACTTGGGCCAAAAAAATGTCTGAATGGACAGAGGGGTGAAAATGTAAGGACAGGGGGGTGATCAATGACAGTGGAGTGATCAATGACAGGGGGGTGATCAATAACAGGGGGGTGATCAGGGAGTCTATATGGGGTGATCACCCCCCTGTCATTGATCACCCCCCCCTATAAGGCTCCATTCAGATGTCCGTATGTGTTTTGCGGATCCGATCCATGTATCCGTGGATCCGTAAAAAATCATACGGACATCTGAATGCAGCCTGACAGGGGGGGTGATCAATGACAGGGGGGTGATCAATGACAGGGGGGTGATCAGGGAGTCTATATGGGGTGATCACCCCCCCTGGAAGGCTCCAGGGAGACGCCTGTATGTGTTTTGCGGAGCCGATCCATCTATCAGTGGATCCGTAAAAATCATGCGGACGTCTGAATGGAGCTTTACAGGGGGGTGATCAATGACAGGGGGGTAATCAATGACAGGGGGGTGATCAGGGAGTCTATATGGGGTGATCACCACAGTCATTGATCACGCCCCTGTAAGGCTCCATTCAGACGTCCGTATGCGTTTTGCGGATCCGATCCATCTATCAGTGGATCCGTAAAAATCATGCGGACGTCTGAATGGAGCTTTACAGGGGGGTGATCAATGACAGGGGGGTAATCAATGACAGGGGGGTGATCAGGGAGTCTATATGGGGTGATCACCACAGTCATTGATCACGCCCCTGTAAGGCTCCATTCAGACGTCCGTATGCGTTTTGCGGATCCGATCCATCTATCAGTGGATCCGTAAAAATCATGCGGACGTCTGAACGGAGCTTTACAGGGGGGTGATCAATGACAGGGGGGTAATCAATGACAGGGGGGTGATCAGGGAGTCTATATGGGGTGATCACCACAGTCATTGATCACGCCCCTGTAAGGCTCCATTCAGACGTCCGTATGCGTTTTGCGGATCCGATCCATCTATCAGTGGATCCATAAAAATCATGCGGACATCTGAATGGAGCTTTACAGGGGGGTGATCAATGACAGGGGGGTGATCAGGGAGTCTATATGGGGTGATCACCACAGTCATTGATCACGCCCCTGTAAGGCTCCATTCAGACGTCCGTATGCGTTTTGCGGATCCGATCCATCTATCAGTGGATCCGTAAAAATCATGCGGACATCTGAATGGAGCTTTACAGGGGGGTGATCAATGACAGGGGGGTAATCAATGACAGGGGGGTGATCAGGGAGTCTATATGGGGTGATCAGGGGTGATCAAGGGTGAATAAGGGGTTAATAAGTGACAGGGGGGGGGGTGTAGTGTAGTGGTGCTTGGTGCAACATATTACTGAGCTACCTGTGTCCTCTGGTGGTCGATCCAAACAAAGGGGACCACCAGAGGACCAGGTAGCAGGTATATTAGACGCTGTTATCAAAACAGCGTCTAATATACCTGTTAGGGGTTAAAAAAAACCACACATCTCCAGCCTGCTAGCGAACGATCGCCGCTGGCAGGCTGGAGATCCACTCTCTTACCTTCCGTTCCTGTGAGCGCGAGCGCCTGTGAGCGCGCGTTCACAGGTAATCTCGGCTCACGCGAGATGACGCCAATCTGCGTTAGCGTAGCCTGGGGGAGCCGCTGCGATGACGCCTTTCGGCGTTACAGTTGCGGCAAGTGGTTAAAGGGGCAGGCACTGTGGAGGTCACTGTTAAAGGAGCAGGCACTGTGGAGGTCACTGTTAAAGGGGAAGGCACTGTGGAGGTCACTGTTAACTCCTTAAGGACACAGCCTTATTTCACCTTAAGGACCAGGCCATTTTTTGCAAATCTGACCAGTGTCACTTTAAGTGGTGATAACTTTAAAACGCTTTGACTTATCCAGGCCATTCTGAGATAAACTGTTTTTTCGTCACATATTGTACTTCATGACACTGGTAAAATGAAGTAAAAAAAAAAAAATTTTTATTTATAAAAAAATATCAAATTGGAAATTCCTGTGTATGAACTCATCTACCTCTGGTGTCTGTTTATACTGGTAGTTAGTCAGGTCTTTGATTAGGGTTTTCCTAGGAGGTGTCCATCTCATTTCCATAGTTTCCAGGCCTTATTCCCTCAACCCTTTCCCTCCTATGTTCAGTGTGCTGTTTCCCTCCCACACCCGAATGTGACAGCGCTTGTGATTTTACATACCTTGAGGTCTGGCGACCTGCCTCCTCAGGTGTGGTGCAGCTTCTGCCACACACCACGTGACGACGTGGACGCCAGCAACCAAATATTCATGCTTATAATGTTTACATATGTATTAGCCCATGGAGCACATTTACTCGCATCTTGCTGATGTTTTATGTGTATGCGTATATGCTTTTTGTGTATATAAGGTTGCCATGGCTATGGTATCCTTCCTGCCTGACACACATAGTGAATGGGCTTCCTGGTATGACCTCATCATCATGTGATGATGGTCATGTGATAGTGGAGGCTCATTTAGAAGGCTGGACTGGGTGGTTAAGCCTGTCCCCTATGGCATCAATTGTGCCCTAGCTAGGCTAGGGAAACACCCTCAGTTATGTGCTTAGTCACCTGATGTGCGGGTCATGTGACCCAGCTTTCCTGTATGTTAGATGTTACCTGCATATACTCCTCTCCACCCACTACTGATCTAATTAAGGTAAAACACTTTCTGCTTTACAACACAACTTTGGGGTACTGAAAGAGTGTTGAGACCCTCATGGACTTCCCCCCTGAGGAAGCAATGCAAAACAAGTTTTGAGGTATCTGTGTGTGTCATATTTGGGTATGTATTATGTCTATTTATTGGTTGGACCTGGTTATTTTGTATGTGTGTAACTTATACTATTAGTATTTTGTGTCCATTCCTTGCAATTTGAGATTCTGACCCTATTAGGCACTCCCCTTGTGGATGATATGTCCTTTGATTATATGTGTTTTTTACATAATATCGTTTCAATAAAGATGGTATTTGTTTTTAATACATTATAGCAATGAGCTACTTTTATCTGTATTGCTAGTTGCATGCACTTTACCCTTTGCAGACCATTTTGTATAGGTGTAACAGATCAAGTCAGGTAGCGGAAGGTCAGAATCCAGTAGACAAGCATAAAGTCAGTACATGGGCAGAAAAGAATTTGCATACACTACTGTCATATTTTGATACACCTGGGCCATTGATAGACATTATAAATAAGCTAAAACTATGTCAACATTATATTCCTCACATACTTAAATATGGTATTGATCAGGTACTGCATAAGGTGTACATGGTTGATATTAGTATTTATCTGTCCTAAAAGACGCGTCCAATCAATAGTATGTTTATAATCATACATATTACCCATATTTAGTTTATTTTAACAAACTTTTTTAACATAGTGATGTTCTTTTCCGTGGTGTTCTGGGAATCCTTCAGCCGTACAAGCTGTTGGTAATTAGATTAATTAAGGGGTGGTTACCATACTATTTAAGCACGAGGTATCACTTCATAAAATGTAAGTTAGAGTCTATTTTTAACTTGTGGAAAATAAAAGATTAAAGTTTTTAATCTCCTGAGTGCTGGACAATCTTTACCATGTTTGAATATGCCTACTTGAGGCCAGTGGCGACTCTAGGAACAATATATAGGGGGGGGGGGGGGGCACAAAGATACCACAGTCAAAAATGGGGGGGCAAAAACAAAATAAGTATATATAAATAAGATTACAAAATACGAGAGAATTGCGGTATGCAGGGATACATTTATAATAAAACAATTTACTTACAAAAGAAGCTATTCAGTCGTCTGCTGTGCCGTCCTCTGCTTGCTTCTGCGGATTCTTTCCCCTTCTTTCTGTCTCTTGTCAGTGCGCAGGCATACTGTTATGGTGGATCTGTGGAAGACACACTGTTATGGGGGCATCTGTGGATGACATTTATTATGCCTCTCATCACTCCCATATCAGCCCCCATGCCTCTGATTAGCCCCCATATCAGCCCTTATGCCTCATTTAGCCCCCATTATAAGCCCTTATGCCTCATTAGCCCCCATTATTCCTCTTATTAGCCCCCATTATGCCTCTTATCACCCCCATATCAGCCCCCATGCCTCTCATTAGCCCCCATATCAGCCCTTATGCCTCATTAGCCCCCATTATAAGCCATTATGCCTCATTAGCCCACATTATGCCTCTTATTAGCCCCCATATGCCTCATTAGCCCCATATGCCTATTTAGCTCCCATATGCCTCATTAGCCCTCATTATAAGCCATTATGCCTCATTAGCCCACATTATGCCTCTTATTAGCCCCCATATGCCTTATTAGCCCCCATATGCCTATTTAGCTCCCATATGCCTCATTAGCCCTCATTATAAGCCATTATGCCTCATTAGCCCACATTATGCCTCTTATTAGCCCCCATATGCCTAATTAGCTCCCATATGCCTAATTAGCCACCATTATGTCTCTAATTAGCCCCATTATGCCTCTTATTAGCGCCCATATGCCTCTTATTAGCGCCCATATGCCTCTTATTAGCCCCCATATGCCTCATTAGCCCCCATATGCCTCATTAGCCCCCATATGCCTCTAATAGTCTAATTAGCCCCCATTGTGTCTCTAATTAGCCCCATGATGCCTCTCATTAGCCTCCATTATGCATCATTAGCCCCCATATGCCTCATTAGCCCCCATTATGCATCATTAGCCCCCATATGCCTCATTAGCCCCCATATGCCTCATTAGCCCCATATGCCTCTAATTAGCCCCCATATGCCTCTAATTTGCCCCCATATGCCTCTAATTAGCCCCCATATGCTTCTAATTAGCCCCCATATGCCTCCAATTAGCCCCCATTATGCCTCTCATGATTAGCCCCTATTATGCCCCCAGCAGCCACATTTTTTATAAAATAAAAAAACACTTACCTCTCCTGCTCCTGGACGCCGCCTGCAATTTTCTCTCTCCTCAGTAGACTGTGCTCTGAACTGGCACGCACAGCGTGAGGTCACAGAGCGCCCTCACGCTGTGCGCAGCCCTGCACAGCCGACAGCCGAGGACCAGGAAGTGGTAAGTACAGAGCGTTTACCACTTCTTGGTCCTTCGGTACTAATGAGCGCTTCCATAATGGAAGCGCTCATTAGTATTCACCGGCCTGCTTTGGGGGGAATCAGCGGGGGGGGGCACCTGGGGGGGTAAAGAATAACATAGGGGGGGCAATTGCCCCCCCTTGCCCCCCTGTAGCGACGCCACTACTTGAGGCTGATCCCATGCACCAGAGTGGAACTATCAACAGAACCTACACCTTTGCAGGGCACACTACACTGAGCAACAGGTACCCTCGTACAGGGAAAGGTGCCTAAAGTACTCAAGGGTTCCCAGCCATTGACTGGGGAAGAATAGGGTGTTGCTGACCCTTTAAGATCAAGAGGGAATGTGTCCCCCACAGGCAAAGAAAAAGAGGGCAAACCAGCAAGCGGGCCGCAACCTGTAAGGAGGAGGTGCAGAGTAAGCCCGGCGGCCAAACCTGCCTGGAAGAAGAGAGCAGTAGGTGGGTCTGTGCTACCAGGAAGCTTAAACCCGGAAGTGGAAAGAGAAGCAGTGGCAGCCCCGCACCTTGGTTTTCAATGTGGTTGTAGGATTTTACATGTAAAAAATATAAACTAAATGTGTTTCTGTGTTTCAGCTGTACAAACTACGATTGCACCAGAAACTGTGACAAAACCACATGCAAATTGTTTTTATGTGGTATTTCATCTGGTTTTAACTGTCTCTCCACCGCACCATCTGATTACACCCTTACTAAGTCCCTTATGTCCAATCTAATAGACAATAGGAAGCTTATTGCTGCTTTTACGGTAACAGTGAGCCCTTTTACCTATTGGGCACCTATGCATTTGCACTGGTTGCAAGTATGATCTGATGACTCCTGATATTTTTACAGTGCTACATATAAGTATAAAGAGACATGAACCTTATATCCTTCCTACTGAGCTAAACAGGAGCCATCAAGTATGTGTATGGAGAAGAGGTGCTCTGTATTAATAAAAACGGAGCACCCTAGCCTTTTATTCACTGAAAGTAAATAATGTTCTTATTCAAGGACAGCATAGGCCTTGAAAGCTATAAGAAATGTATACAAAAAGTATAGTGGATAATTGTATAACTTTTCATTCTATAAATAATAACCATTATTCGTTGAATCTGGAATAGCCCTTTAAGCATGTCCAACTCACCTACTTTTACACAGAACTTGTAATGGTAGGTGCATTTTAAAACCCAAAGTACCATCAGTCAATAAGGGGTTAAATATTTTGACCTTTTTTTATCCTTATTTTATAGAGATTTCAGTTCGGGCTTTTCTGAAGTACTAAAGCATAGCCTCTGTAGAGAAGAACCAGCATGAAGCAGCATAAAGCAAAATGGCCTAAGTGTGATCAGCATTACAGTGATAGGAACAATAGACTCCAGCTGGGTGCAATGATTTGAAGATATAGAAGTCTGATGGGGACTTGCATAATGCTCAGTCATATGTCGGTAACACATTGACTTATTGCTTTGTCTTTTGAAGGACATTGTGCCTCTCTAAATCATGAATGTTTTATCGACACAAATTAAAATGATAAAAACAGGACAAAGACATTGTAACTGTACATAGAGGAGTGAAATATTTCTGAGTACAAAATATCATTGGTCTCAATCTAGTCAGTCAGACTAGATCTCTCCTGTCATCCAGAAATACGACTGATAAACCAACAGAAAATTATAGAGGTTTGGATATTTTGCACCTTTGATAGCCAGGACTTTTTTTTCCGCAGTTTTGACATGTTCAAATAAAACCTAAATTACAAACTTAAAAACCTTTCTCTCCATACCCACATATTTTTTGAAAGTTGACACCTGGCACATTGTCAAAATGCCACTTAGAACCTTTAAAGGGTTTCTACCACCACATTTTGACCTAATTAGCTGTCAGACACTAGCGATCTGCTAGTCTCTGCTCTACCTAACCATGCTATTGTAATCCCTTTCTGTGCAGCGGTTACCCTAAAAAACATTATTTTATTGCTATGCAAATGAGCCTCTAGGTGCTATGGGGGCGTCTTTTCAGCACCTAGAGGTTCCGTCCACTCACTATTTCCGCCGCCCAGCACGCTCCAGCCCGCTAAGACGCCCCTATAGCACCTAGAGGCTCATTAGCATAGCAATAAAACTACGTTTTTAAGGGTAACCGCTGCACAGAAAGGGATTACAATAGCATGGTTAGGTAGAGCAGACACTAGCAGATCGCTTATTTGGGCAGTTACAAGGCCAAAACTGACCTAATAACTCAAGTGTGAACTTATAGGTCGATGTTAGTGCCAGGTATAAAGAACCATGCAGAGGCCCAAGATCCTACTGTAGCGTGAAAGAGAGCACTCCTTTTACATTGTTGTCACCTGATTCCACATAGATGTCTACAGAACCTGTTCTATTAAACGCTTATACAAGTAGAGCCCCCCGACAGAGTGGAGAGGGTGTCAGCAGTAAGTTTGTGTTGACGTCACTGTTTAATTTGCCCTTCCTCTGATCCGTCACAACAATGACCCCCAAAAAAACGGATCCTGTCTGTGGAGCATCCGCCTTCACTCGGTCAGCATTTGGTCAGTAATCCATCAGTATTGCTAAAGCCAAAAAAACAAAAAACAGGAGTGGATCCAAAACAGAGATGACACGTGAATGGAATATTTGCATGTCTTCTGTGTTTTGTACCCACTCCTGCTTTTATCTACCAAATAACAAGCCAATTCTGATGGGACCATACAGGCCTTACAGCTGCTACACAGACAGGATCCGTTGTGCGTCTCATTTTTCCTTCCTTCTAACAGATTAGAAGAGGGTTAAAAAAAAAGATGATGTCAACCAGCCCAAAAAGGCAAAATAGCAGCCCAGTCATGAAGTGGGGAGGGTGGGAGAACAGCTTGGGAGGTCCACTGTTAGCCCAGCGGTCCGTGCCGGCGCTGCTGCCCCTAACTGCGGGCACGGGCACCGGGCTCCCTCTTTTTCCTCCTGCCGCCATGCTGACAAACGTGGGCAGCAAGTAGCTTAAAGGGGTTATCCGAGTAATGGAAAGAAAAAAAAAACATTATAAAACTACTCAGGACTTACATATACATTAGTTAAGCTTGATTTCTTAAGAGAAAACCCATACTTACACCTTTGCATAGTTCTGTTATTCATGCTTTGTTTACATGCTGCAGCAAAGCTGTGGGGGTGTGTAACATCAATGACTAGGCTCTCCCTCATGAATATTTGTGGGTGTGAATTATCTTCCCTCCCCTCCCCCTGCAATGCTTGCTCTGCACAACCTAACCTTGCATACAAACGCTGTCACATGATCATCTCCTAGCTCAGGGCTCTTTCACACTTGCGTTGTTCTGTTCTGGCATAGAGTTCCGTCGTCGGGGCTCTATGCCGGAAGAATCCTGATCAGGATTATCCTAATGCATTCTGAATGGAGAGAAATGGACAGGATGTCTTCAGTTCCGGAACGGAAAGTTTTTTGGCCGGAGAAACTACCGCAGCATGCTGCGCTTTTTGCTCCGGCCAAAAATCCTGAACACTTGCCGCAAGGCCGGATCCGGAATTAATGCCCATTGAAAGGCATTAATCCGGATCTGGCCTTAAGCTAAACGTCGTTTCGGCGCATTACCGGATCCGATGTTTAGCCTTTTCTGAATGGTTACCATGGCTGCCAGGACGCTAAAGTCCTGTTTGCCATGGTAAAGTGTAGTGGGGAGCGGGGGAGCAGTATACTTACCGTCCGTGCGGCTCCCGGGGCGCTTCAGAGTGACGTCAGGGCGCCCCACACGCATGGATGACGTGATCGCATGGATAACGTCATCCATGCGCATGGGGCGCCCTGACGTCATTCTGGAGCGCCCCGGGAGCCGAACGGACGGTAAGTATACTATTCCCCCGCTCCCCACTACTACTATGGCAACCAGGACTTTAATAGCGTCCTGGCTGCCATAGTAACACTGAACGCATTTCAAATACTTTCAGTTCACTTGCGGTGTTTCGGATCCGGCGGGGACCTCCGGCAAATGGAGTACACGACGGATCCGGACAACGCAAGTGTGAAAGAGGCCTTACACAGGCAGAAGATCTTCCTGTCACATTGCAGATACATCACACACTGCACTACATACATCACACACTGCACTACATACATCACACACACATATATACATCACACACTGCCCTACATACATCACACACTGCACTACATTCATCACACACTGCACTACATACATCACACACTGCCCTACATACATCACACACTGCACTACATACATCACACACTGCACTACATACATCACACACTGCACTACATACATCACACACTGCACTACATACATCACACACACATATATACATCACACACTTCCCTACATACATCACACACTGCACTACATACATCACACACATGTATACATCACACACTGCACTACATCCATCACACATGTATACATCACATACGTACACAATACACACTGCACTACATACATCACACGCTGCACTACATACATCACACGCTGCACTACATACATCACACACTGCACTACATACATCACACACTGCCCTACATACATCACACACTGCACTACATACATCACACACTGCACTACATACATCACACACATGTATACATCACACACTGCACTACATACATCACACACTGCACTACATACATCACACACTGCACTACTTACATCACACACACATATATACATCACACACTTCCCTACATACATCACACACTGCACTACATACATCACACACATGTATACATCACACACTGCACTACATACATCACACATGTATACATCACATACGTACACAATACACACTGCACTACATACATCACACGCTGCACCACACACATCACACAGTGCACTACACACATCACACGCTGCACCACATACATCACACGCTGCACCAGATGCATCACGTGCTGTACCACACACATCACGATATACATAGATCAATGAACTATATGTCTGTATATATATATATATATAGAGAGAGATATAGATATATATCTCTATATACATACCCATCTATAGATATATATATGTATATAGAGATGTAGATCAGTAAATATATTTCTTTATATACAGTACAGACCAAAAGTTTGGACACACCTTCTCATTCAAAGAGTTTTCTTTATTTTCATGACTATGAAAATTGTAGATTCACACTGAAGGCATCAAAACTATGAATTAACACATGTGGAATTATATACATAACAAACAAGTGTGAAACAACTGAAAATATGTCATATTCTAGGTTCTTCAAAGTAGCCACCTTTTGCTTTGATTACTGCTTTGCACACTCTTGGCATTCTCTTGATGAGCTTCAAGAGGTAGTCCCCTGAAATGGTCTTCACTTCACAGGTGTGCCCTGTCAGGTTTAATAAGTGGGATTTCTTGCCTTATAAATGGGGTTGGGACCATCAGTTGCATTAAGGAGAAGTCAGGTGGATACACAGCTGATAGTCCTACTGAATAGACTGTTAGAATTTGTATTATGGCAAGAAAAAAGCAGCTAAGTAAAGAAAAACGAGTGGCCATCATTACTTTAAGAAATGAAGGTCAGTCAGTCAGCCGAAAAATTGGGAAAACTTTGAAAGTAAGGGCTATTTGACCATGAAGGAGAGTGATGGGGTGCTGCGCCAGATGACCTGGCCTCCAGAGTCACCGGACCTGAACCCAATCGAGATGGTTTGGGGTAAGCTGGACCGCAGAGTGAAGGCAAAAGGGCCAACAAGTGCTAAGCATCTCTGGGAACTCCTTCGAGACTGTTGGAAGACCATTTCAGGGGACTACCTCTTGAAGCTCATCAAGAGAATGCCAAGAGTGTGCAAAGCAGTAATCAAAGCAAAAGGTGGCTACTTTGAAGAACCTAGAATATGACATATTTTCAGATGTTTCCCACTTGTTTGTTATGTATATAATTCCACATGTGTTAACTCATAGTTTTGATGCCTTCATAGTCATGAAAATAAAGAAAACTCTTTGAATGAGAAGGTGTGTCCAAACCTTTGGTCTGTACTGTACATATACTGTATATATAGTGCCTTGCAAAGGTATTCACCCCCTTGACTTTTTTTGTATTTTGGTACAAAAACCAAATACATGAATGGGTCCACAATCCTGGATATGTGGTGTGGAACGGAGGCACGGATCGGAAGCCCACAGAAGCACTATGCATGCACTACTTTTTTGCGGTGTGGACCGTCGGATGTGGATTGCCGACCCTATTCAAGTGAATGGGTCCGCGATCCGCATTCGGCAGTCCCACGGTCGGTGCCCATGCATTGCGGACCCGCCGTGTGCATGAGCCCTTATATCTCTATATACATATATATCTACATAGATGTATACTCACCTAAAGAATTATTAGGAACACCTGTTCTATTTCTCATTAATGCAATTATCTAGTCAACCAATCACATGGCAGTTGCTTCAATGCATTTAGGGGTGTGGTCCTGGTCAAGACAATCTCCTGAACTCCAAACTAAATGTCAGAATGGGAAAAAAAGGTGATTTAAGCCATTTTGAGCGTGGCATGGTTGTTGGTGCCAGACGGGCCGGTCTGAGTATTTCACAATCTGCTCAGTTACTGGGATTTTCACGCACAACCATTTCTAGGGTTTACAAAGAATGGTGTGAAAAGGGAAAAACATCCAGTATGCGGCAGTCCTGTGGGCGAAAATGCCTTGTGGATGCTAGAGGTCAGAGGAGAATGGGCCGACTGATTCAAGCTGATAGAAAAGCAACGTTGACTGAAATAACCACTCGTTACAACCGAAGTATGCAGCAAAGCATTTGTGAAGCCACAACACGCACAACCTTGAGGCGGATGGGCTTCAACAGCAGAAGACCCCACCGGGTACCACTCATCTCCACTACAAATAGGAAAAAGAGGCTACAATTTGCACGAGCTCACCAAAATTGGACTGTTGAAGACTGGAAAAATGTTGCCTGGTCTGATGAGTCTCGATTTCTGTTGAGACATTCAAATGGTAGAGTCCGAATTTGGCGTAAACAGAATGAGAACATGTATCCATCATGCCTTGTTACCACTGTGCAGGCTGGTGGTGGTGGTGTAATGGTGTGGGGGATGTTTTCTGGGCACACTTTAGGCCCCTTAGTGCCAATTGGGCATCGTTTAAATGCCACGGGCTACCTGAGCATTGTTTCTGACCATGTCCATCCCTTCATGACCACCATGTACCCATCCTCTGATGGCTACTTCCAGCAGGATAATGCACCATGTCACAAAGCTCGAATAATTTCAAATTGGTTTCTTGAACATGACAATGAGTTCACTGTACTAAAATGGCCCCCACAGTCACCAGATCTCAACCCAATAGAGCATCTTTGGGATGTGGTGGAACGGGAGCTTCGTGCCATGGATGTGCATCCCTCAAATCTCCATCAACTGCAAGATGCTATCCTATCAATATGGGCCAACATTTCTAAAGAATGCTATCAGCACCTTGTTGAATCAATGCCACGTAGAATTAAGGCAATTCTGAAGGCAAATGAGAAATAGAACAGGTGTTCCTAATAATTCTTTAGGTGAGTGTATATACAGGTATAGATCAGTAAATATATGTAGCTAAGGCTGACTTGTCAGCCCTTATTTGCTGGAGGGGCGAAGGGCCCTTTAAATTCGGCGGCATGCTCCCCCAGCTGCACGCACGTCTCGTAGTGCCCCTCCCACCCTCCCCTTTTCTCTTATATGTCAGTAGGGTGTGCCCCCTTATAGGCCTACCCTGGTTAATGGCTAAGGGCACTACACCAGCCATCCAGTTCAGATCAGTAGTTGATAGTCAGGACAGGCTAGTCTTCGCCACTTGTCACCATCCAGGTTCCTCTTCCTCCGTAGCCTCAACCACAAATATATACACACATATAGAGATATGTATTTACTGATTTATATTTCTATATACATATATAAAGTAATGTGGCCCCAACTTACACTAATATATTTATGCGTTGTTTTGAGGAGGACGTCGTGTATGTGTCCCACCACTTCAGACATGTGCTGCGGTGGTGGAGATACATAGATGATGTCTTCCTCATATGGACTGGCAGTGATACTGAGTTGCGCAGCTTTCACACTTTTCTAAACAGCATTGATTATGCATTACAGTTTACTCTGACTTCGTCCATGACCGACATCCAATTTCTGGACACTAGGGTGGTTCTCTCCAACGGCAGACTGCACACCCAGCTACAGATAAAAACACCATTTTACTATACAATAGCTGTCATCCTAGGAAGATGGTCAAACATCTACCCTACTCTCAATTTCTCAGAGCGAGACGGATAGTGTCGGATCAAAAGGATCTGGACCCAACAATGAGGACAATGACAGATAAATTCCGGAAAAGGGGTTATCCTAAAAATTATTAAAAGAACAAAGAGAGGCCGTCTGCGGATTGGAGAAACAAACCATCCTGGTGAACCAGAAACCTAAGCGGAGGCAATCTAGGATACCTTTTATTTCCACATCTACAGAACGTAGTGTGGAAAACCGCTAACAGATTTATTTAACCAATCATTAGTAACAGAAGTCGTCCCGGAAGATTGGAAATTGGCAAATGTCGTGCCCATTCACAAGAAAGGTAGTAGGGAGGAATCGAGCAACTATAGACCAGTGAGTCTGACATCAATAGTAGGCAAATTAATGGAAACCCTATTAAAGGATAGGATTGTGGAACATCTAAAATCCCATGGATTGCAAGATGAAAAACAACATGGGTTTACTTCAGGGAGATCATGTCAAACAAATCTTATAGGTTTTTTTGACTGGGTGACTAAAATAATAGACGGTGGAGGTGCAGTAGACATCGCATATCTAGATTTTAGTAAGGCTTTTGACACTGTCCCACATAGAAGACTTATCAATAAACTGCAGTCATTGAGCATGGACTCCCATATTGTTGAGTGGATTAGGCAGTGGCTGAGTGACAGACAACAGAGGGTTGTAGTCAATGGAGAACATTCAAAACAAGGTCATGTTACCAGTGGGGTTCCACAGGGATCTGTACTGGGACCAATTTTGTTTAATATCTTCATAAGTGATATTGCAAAAGGCCTCGATGGGAAGGTGTGTCTTTTTGCTGATGACACAAAGATATGTAACAGGGTTGATGTTCCTGGAGGGAAACGCCAAATGGAAAAGGATTTAGGAAAACTAGAAGAATGGTCAGAACTCTGGCAACTGAAATTTAATGTGGATAAGTGCAAGATAATGCACCTGGGGCGTAAAAACCCAAGGGCAGAATATAGAATATTTGACACAGTCCTGACCTCAGTATCTGAGGAAAGGGATTTAGGAGTAATTATTTCAGAAGACTTAAAGGTGGGAAGACAATGTAATAGGGCAGCACGAAATGCCAGCAGAATGCTTGGATGTATAGGGAGAGGTATAAGCAGTAGAAAGAGTGAAGTGCTTATGCCGCTGTACAGAACACTGGTGAGACCTCACTTGGAGTATTGTGCGCAGTACTGGAGGCCATATCTCCAGAAGGATATAGATACTCTAGAGAGAGTTCAGAGAAGAGCTACTAAACTAGTACATGGATTGCAGGATAAAACTTACCAGGAAAGGTTAAAGGACCTTAACATGTATAGCTTGGAAGAAAGAAGAGACAGAGGGGATATGATAGAAACTTTTAAATACATAAAAGGAATCAACTCGGTAAAGGAGGAGAGCATATTTAAAAGAAGAAAAACTACCACAAGAGGACACAGTTTTAAATTAGAGGGGCAAAGGTTTAAAAGTAATATAAGGAAGTATTACTTTACTGAGAGAGTAGTGGATGCATGGAATAGCCTTCCTGCAGAAGTGGTAGCTGCAAATACAGTGAAGGGGTTTAAGCGTGCATGGGATAGGCATATGGCTATCCTTCATATAAGATAGGGCCAGGGGCTATCCATAGTATTCAGATATATTGGGCAGATTAGATGGGCCAAATGGTTCTTATCTGCCGACACATTCTATGTTTCTATGTTTCTATGGAAATAGCGAAAATTATTAGACTACACTGGAACATCCTAGGTGCATGTCACAAGGATGTACCAGAATTATATGTACCCCCTCTGCTGTCCTATCGGAAATCCAAAAATCTGCGGGACCAATTAGTCAAAGCTGATGTGGGATCCAAGAAAGGTAACAGGCAAACTACATTGACACGGCCAAACATGGGCTGTTTCCCATCTCTCGGCTGTGTGAATTGTAGATATATATGTAAAGGCAGCTGTTTCACACATCCGGACTACGGCTTGATTTACCCTATACGGTTTTATTTAACATGTAACTCTGACCATGTTATTTATGTCTTATCATGTCCGTGCAATCTACTTTATGTTGGCGAGACCTCCACTGATTTAAAAACACGGTTGAACAATCACCGCAATACCATCAGAAAAAAACGCCTTGATTTACCAGTATCCAGACATTTCTCGGAATTAAAACACAAAGAGAAAGATCTGAGATGCTGGATAGTGGATCATGTCCCAATGCCCAGAAGAGGGGGCAATATGATTTATCTCCTCCAGAGAAAAGAGTTACAATGGATTTATAAACTAAACAGCCTTAGGCCTAATGGCCTCAATGTGGATTTTAGGATCACAAGGGTATAGGGATTGTGTGGCCTGCCCTTTCCTCCTGGCATTTGGTTGACATGCCCACTGGTGTATAGGTAGTAATACTAGGATGAGTATATGTTTTTAACATGATTTTTATTTATTGGCTATACTCATACTTTTTTTCTTTCTTTCCCTAGATGTACTATGGAAGATGGATGGAGATCATGAATGATCAGTGTTTTATGCTGACATATAGTGAATGTGACTTTAGTTATGATTTATTTGTTTACTGTATAGCATACCCAAGTTGCGTTATGAATATATTAGTACAATCTTATGATGAGTTGACATACAGTACGTCATAGTATGATTAATTTAAGGAGAACCCTCTGGGGTGCTATGGGACTGGACGTCTGGGATGTAGAGGTAGGGCTGTCGCACTGTCTTGCGCGGTTATGCCCCTTTTTTCTCGTGTGGTGAATGGATCACACCTGGCGGTGTGCTCTTTTACCGTTATATCCATGTAGTCCTTGTTTGCCCCTGTTTAGATATGCATGGTGGCTCGGCCTGGATATTCTGTAGGGCTACTGGGTGTGTCGATGACCGATGTGCGCGCCAGGAGAAATGTTACCTGTAGCCCTCTTCCAATATGGCCACTGGAATGAAAAATACACTATGGGGCATGCGCGATGGGCGCACTAAGATCAGATTACTCCGGTTGTCATACATGCGACTCTGGGCATGCGTGATGCAATCACAGGTACGCCGGGAACGGTCGTTTTGTTTACATGAGGCCGCATCCCATCTGATCAGCAGGTCTATATTGCATCCTTGATCCCTCCCCCTTCCTTGCTTTTATTGATCACATTTGACACTTTATGATACCTAATCATGTTTATTTGCACTGATGCACTTTACACAGCAATGTATACATCTATTGGATATTTATTGTTTTATATAAATTGTAAAAAAAAAATATTATTTTTACTGCATGTATTACCACTATGTATGTGCATATATGTATGAGCAAGGTCTGGATTTTTATTTTGGGAGTTATTTATCGAATTTGCATAATTGAACACAGGTTGATCCAATTGTGTGTCACATGTTTTTCACCCTATATATACTGCTCACTTGGTTTTGTAATTTTGCTTGAGAAAGGCTCATACTGAGCTGAAACGTTGCCTTGTCACATGGGTGAATAAAGTCTTGCATATTTTTTTCACCTTTACCTTGGAGTGCTGCCTGCTTTTTGGATTTTTCATATTGGGTGAGCTGTATCCCGTTTGGGCTGTGCACCCACTTTTTTCCTTTTTTTGTTTTGCTTTCCCGGTGCTACCATCTTTTCATTTTATACATATATAAAGTATATATATATATATATATAGATATATATATAGATATATATGTATATAGAGATATAGATCAGTAAAAACATATCTCTATATACATATACACTCACCTAAAGAATTATTAGGAACACCTGTTCTATTTCTCATTAATGCAATAATCTAGTCAACCAATCACATGGCAGTTTCTTCAATGCATTTAGGGGTGTGGTCCTGGTCAAGACAATCTCCTGAACTCCAAACTGAATGTCAGAATGGGAAAGAAAGGTGATTTAAGCAATTTTGAGCGTGGCATGGTTGTTGGTGCCAGACGGGCCGGTCTGAGTATTTCACAATCTGCTCAGTTACTGGGATTTTCACGCACAACCATTTCTAGGGTTTACAAAGAATGGTGTGAAAAGGGAAAAACATCCAGTATGCGGCAGTCCTGTGAGCAAAAATGCCTTGTGGATGCTAGAGGTCAGAGGAGAATGGGCCGACTGATTCAAGCTGATAGAAGAGCAACGTTGACTGAAATAACCACTCGTTACAACCGAGGTATGCAGCAAAGCATTTGTGAAGCCACAACACGCACAACCTTGAGGCGGATGGGCTACAACAGCAGAAGACCCCACCGGGTACCACTCATCTCCACTACAAATAGGAAAAAGAGGCTACAATTAGCACGAGCTCACCAAAATTGGACTGTTGAAGACTGGAAAAATGTTGCCTGGTCTGATAAGTCTTGATTTCTGTTGAGACATTCAAATGGTAGAGTCCGAATTTGGCGTAAACAGAATGAGAACATGTATCCATCCTCTGATGGCTACTTCCAGCAGGATAATGCACCATGTCACAAAGCTCGAATCATTTCAAATTGGTTTCTTGAACATGACAATGAGTTCACTGTACTAAAATGGCCCCCACAGTCACCAGATCTCAACCCAATAGAGCATCTTTGGAATGTGGTGGAACAGGAGCTTCGTGCCCTGGATGTGCAGCCCTCAAATCTCCATCAACTGCAAGATGCTATCCTATCAATATGGGCCAACATTTCTAAAGAATGCTATCAGCACCTTGTTGAATCAATGCCACGTAGAATTAAGGCAGTTCTGAAGGCAAAAGGGGGTCCAACACCGTATTAGTATGGTTTTCCTAATAATTCTTTAGGGGAGTGTATATAGATGATATATATATATATATATATATATATATATATACAGAGATACAGAGATATATATTTACTGATTTATATCTCTATATACATATAAAGCTGAAATATACTGTGTATATATATATATATATATATATATATATATAGACATATAGATCAGTATCTCTCTCTCTCTCTCTCTATATATATATATATATATATATATATCTTTATTAGCTGGGCAGGGATTTAGTAGTTACTTCTGTGGATGGTGGGGGATGGATTGAGGGTCCGATGGGTGACGGCGCTCAACAACATATAGAGTAATTAGAAAATGTATTGTTAGGTAGGTAATAAAGCATAAGGCCATATATTTATTTAACTCGGATAATCCCTTTAACTATGCTATCTGTGTTCCATGCCAGAGTTTCCTTTCTGCTGAAGACTTGCACTAGTGTTTGAGTACTGCCTTGGGAAGTGTCTTTCTCCTGTTCAGCCTGTTCGGTTACCTCGGGTACCACCAAATCTTAAAGTTTTGCCTGCAGCATACCATGCCTATGCCGACATCTTCGATAAAAAGGATGCTGAGATGTTACCTCCACACAGGCCCTATGATTATCCTATTGATCTGGTTCCTCGTTCTTCACCTCCCTGTGGTCACATTTATCCTCTGTCACCTGCAGAGACGCAGGACATGTCCGATTATATTAAAGAAAATCTTGACAGAGGATTCATCCGGAAATTATCTTCTACAGCTGGCGCTGGCTTCTTCTTTGTAAAGAAAAAAGATGGTTCTCTCCAGCCATGCATCTATTACAGGGGCCTAAATAAAATCACAATCAAGAACAAATACCCTCTTCCCCTTATTCCAGAGTGGTTCGACCGCCTCAGAGATCTAAGATCTTCTCTAAATTAGATCTGCGTGGGGCCTACAACTTGATTCGAATTCATCAAGGGGACGAGTGGAAGACCGCCTTCAACACCCGTAACGGTCACTATGAATATCTGGTGATGCCATTTGGAATATGCAATGCTCCTGCAGTATTCCAAGAATTTATTAATGATATTTTCAGAGACTTGTTATACTCTTGTGTTGTGGTTTATCTAGATGATATCCTTGTCTTTTCTCCAGATTTGGCTACTCATCAGAAGCAGGTTCGTCTGGTCCTTCAAAGGTTAAAAAAATATCGTCTGTATGCCAAGTTTGAAAAATGTCTCTTTGAACAAACCTCGCTTCCATTTTTGGGGTACATAATATCTGATACTGGCCTACAGATGGATCCTGAAAAGCTGTCTGCGATTTTGAAGTGGCCTCGTCCTTCTGTTTTAAAGGCTATTCAACATTTCCTGAGGTTCGCCAACTACTACCACTAGTTTGTGCCACACTTCTCTTTTTTGACAGCTCCCATCTCAGCCTTGACACGTAAAGCGGCGAATCCCAAAAAATTGGACTGCTGAGGCTGAATCAGCCTTTCAAGCCTTGAAACAGGCCTTCTATGTGGCTCCAGTACTCCATCGGCCTGATGCCAGTAAGCAATTTTTCTTGGATGCATCGTCTATTGGAGCTGGGGTGGTGCTTTCACAAAGATCTCCCTCAGGTAAGATGACAACATGTGGCTTCTTTTCCAGGGCCTTCTCCGCTGCTGAGCGCAACTACTCGATTGGGGACAGAGAGTTGTTGGTCATCAAGATGGCATTGGAGGAATGGCAATACCTTCTGGAAAGAGCAAGTCATCCGTTAGTGATCTATACTGACCACAAGAATCTCACCTACCTACAATCTGCACAGAGACTTAATCTACGCCAAGCTCGATGGTCCCTGTTCTTTGCTCATTTTGATTTTGTTCTTTACTTTCATGCTGCAGATAAGAACATCAAAGCAGATGGTCTTTCAAGATCCTTTGATTCCACTGACCAGGAGGAGAAGCCCCAATTCATCGTTGATCCCGCTAAAATCTCGGCCTGTCCAGTCAAGCTATCCGAAATTCCTCCTGGAAAAACCTTTGTTGCAGAATATCTCAGAGAGCGAATCTTACTATGGGGTCATTCATCTAAAGTGGCGGGTCATGCTGGTCAGAGAAAGACCTTCAGGTTCATTGCACAGCGGTACTGGTGACCATCCATGCGACAAGAGATCCAAGAATTTGCCCATATATACCACAAGCATATACTTCGACAGAAGCCTGTGCTCTTAAAAACACTGGAACAGAGACTATGTAATATTTAGTCATCATCCACATAATTGTAAAAATGTACAAACCGGATTCCAAAAAAGTTGGGACACTATACAAATCGTGAATAAAAACTGAATGCAATGATGTGGAGGTGCCAACTTCTAATATTTTATTCAGAATAGAACATAAATCACGGAACAAAAGTTTAAACTGAGAAAATGTACCATTTTAAGGGAAAAATATGTTGAATCAGAATTTCATGGTGTCAACAAATCCCAAAAAAGTTGGGACAAGGCCATTTTCACCACTGTGTGGCATCTCCCCTTCTTCTTACAACACTCAACAGACGTCTGGGGACCGAGGAGACCAGTTTCTCAAGTTTAGAAATAGGAATGCTCTCCCATTCTTGTCTAATACAGGCCTCTAACTGTTCAATCGTCTTGGGCCTTCTTTGTTGCACCTTCCTCTTTATGATGCGCCAAATGTTCTCTACAGGTGAAAGATCTGGACTGCAGACTGGCCATTTCAGTACCCGGATCCTTCTCCTACGCAGCCATGATGTTGTGATTGATGCAGAATGTGGTCTGGCATTATCTTGTTGAGAAAAAAAAGGGTCTTCCCTAAAAGAGATGACGTCTGGATGGGAGCATATATTTTTCTGCATTGATGGTGCCTTTCCAGACATGCAAGCTGCCCATGCCACACGCACTCATGCAACCCCATACTATCAGAGATGCAGGCTTCTGAACTGAGCGTTGATAACAACTTGGGTTGTCCTTGTCCTCCAGATTTCCAAAAAGAACTTCGAAACGTGACTCGTCTGACCACAGAACAGTCTTCCATTTTGCCACACTCCATTTTAAATGATCCCTGGCCCAGTGAAAACGCCTGAGCTTGTGGATCTTGCTTAGAAATGGCTTCTTCTTTGCACTGTAGAGATTCAGCTGGCAACGGCGGATGGCACGGTGGATTGTGTTCACTGACAATGGTTTCTAGAAGTATTCCTGAGCCCATTCTGTGATTTCCTTTACAGTAGCATTCCTGTTTGTGGTGCAGTGTCGTTTAAGGGCCCGGAGATCACGGGCATCCAGTATGGTTTTACGGCCTTGACCCTTACACACAGAGATTGTTCCAGATTCTCTAAATCTTCGGATGATGTTATGCACAGTTGATGATGATAGATGCAAAGTCTTTGCAATTTTTCGCTGGGTAACACCTTTCTGATATTGCTCCACTATCTTTCTGCGCAACATTGTGGGAATTGGTGATCCTCTACCCATCTTGGCTTCTGAGAGACACTGCCACTCTGAGAAGCTCTTTTTATACCAAATCATGTTGCCAATTGACCTAATTAGTGTTAATTGGTCTTCCAGCTCTTCGTTATGCTCAAATTTACTTTTTCCAGCCTCTTATTGCTACTTGTCCCAACTTTTTTGGGATTTGTTGACACCGTGAAATTTTTAATCAACGTATTTTTCCTTTAAAATGATACATTTACTCAGATTAAACGTTTGATCTGTCATCTACGTTCTATTACAAATAAAATATTGACATTTGCCATCTCCACATCATTGCATTCAGTTTTTATTCACAATTTGTTTAGTGTCCCAACTTTTTTGGAATCCGGTTTGTATACTGTACACAGCAAACAGCTTCAAAATCACCTTTGTTGCAACATTGCAGCAAACAGCTATTATTAGCAAATATTGGCCAAAAAATTACATTTGCAACTTAAATAAGTACTCTAGCAGAGTCCTTATGCAAATAAAATATAGTCTGCAAAAAAATTTGATCATACATACCATACATGTCTATATTCAATGTTAGGATTTGGGGGGCACTATATCTCCTTATGGAGAGCAGCTTAATCGGCGTGAGGAGGGTTATAGGCCATACATGCTCCTCTGGAATTCTGAGAAGAGGGTATGCAAATGAGCTCTTAGAAGATCTTCTTCTTTTCCACCATATGTAAGCTAACTATCCTATATAAGTCAAGTTCAACTCTTTAAATAGGTCGGCCCTTGAGATATGACTTGGATAATAAATAAGCCAGAAACTCATCTGCAGACCCTGCCCCTCATCAGTGCAGAGCAGAGAGTACTGGTTTAACTAGGTGAGAGGCCTAGGTCAGGATTTGGGGTTACTATATTTTCTTATGGAGAGTGCCATACACACTCCTCTGGAATACTGGGAAGAGGGTAAGCAAATGAGCTCTTGCGGCAGTGTGATCTGGCAAGCAGTTCTGTCGTTGGAACTGCCTGCCGGATCCGCTGATATGGATGTGACTAAAAGCATTTGTGAGACGGATCCAGATGCGGATCCGTCTCACAAATGCATTGCAAGAACGGATCCATCTCTCCGTTTGTCATGCGGATAGACGGATCCGTCCTTCAGGTGTTTCTTAATCAGTCAAAAAGACTGAACTGAAGACATCCTGATGCATCCTGAATGGAATGCTCTCTATTCAGAATGCATGGGGATAAAACTGATCAGTTCTTTTCTGGTATAGAGCCCCGAAGACGGAACTCTATGCCGGAAAAGAAAAATGCAAGTGTGAAAGTACCCTAACTGCAAATAATTAATTTCTAAGCCACCCTACCTGTAGTTGATATTATTTTTCAGATATAGATAGATATAATATTTTAAAGAATTTTTTTCAAACTGTTGCTACTCGTGTAATTTATTTACTGGCTGGGCTCACTGAAAGACTTAGGGCTCTTTCACACCTGCGTTATTGTCTTCCGGCATAGAGTTCCGTCGTCGGGGCTCTATGCCGGAAGAATCCTGATCAGGATTATCCTAATGCATTCTGAATGGAGAGTAATCCGTTCAGGATGCATCAGGATGTCTTCAGTTCCGGTACGGAACGTTTGTTGGCCGGAGAAAATACCGCAGCATGCTGCGCTTTTTGCTCCGGCCAAAAATCCGGAACACTTGCCGCAAGGCCGGATCCGGAATTAATGCCCATTGGAAGGCATTGATCCGGATCCGGCCTTAAGCTAAACGTCGTTTCGGCGCATTGCCGGAGCCGACATTTAGCTTTTTCAGAGTGGTTACCATGGCTGCCGGGACGCTAAAGTCCTGACAGCCATGGTAAGTGTAGCGGGGAGCGGGGGAGCAGTGTACTTACCGTCCGTGCGGCTCCCCGGGCGCTCCAGAGTGACGTCAGGGCGCCCCAAGCGCATGGATCACGTGATCGCATGGATCACGTCATCCATGCTCATGGGGCGCTCTGACGTCATTCTGGAGCGCCCCGGGAGCCGCACGGACTGTAAGTATACCGCTCCCCCGCTCCCCGCTCCCCGCTCCTACTATGGCAACCAGGACTTTAATAGCGTCCTGGGTGCCATAGTAACACTGAAAGCATTTGGAAGACGGTTCCGTCTTCAAATGCTTTCAGTACACTTGCGTTTTTCCGGATCCGGAGTGTAATTCCGGCAAGTGGAGTACACGCCGGATCCGGACTACGCAAGTGTGAAAGAGGCCTTAAAAAAAAATATATATATATATATATATACAGTACAGACCAAAAGTTTGGACACACCTTCTCATTCAAAGAGTTTTCTTTATTTTCATGACTATGAAGGCATCAAAACTATGAATTAACACATGTGGAATTATATACATAACAAACAAGTGTGAAACAACTGAAAATATGTCTAGCACTTGTTGGCCCTTTTGCCTTCACTTTGCGGTCCAGCTCACCCCAAACCATCTCGATTGGGTTCAGGTCCGCTGACTGTGGAGGCCAGGTCATCTGGCGCAGCATCCCATCACTATCCTTCATGGTCAAATAACCCTTACTTTCAAAGTTTTCCCAATTTTTCGGCTGACTGACTGACCTTCATTTCTTAAAGTAATGATGGCCACTCATTTTTCTTTACTTAGCTGCTTTTTTCTTGCCATAATACAAATTCTAACAGTCTATTCAGTAGGACCATCAGCTGTGTATCCACCTGACTTCTCCTCAAAGCAACTGATGGTCCCAACCCCATTTATAAGGCAAGAAATCCCACTTATTAAACCTGACAGGGCACACCTGTGAAGTGAAAACCATTTCAGGGGACTACCTCTTGAAGCTCATCAAGAGAATGCCAAGAGTGTGCAAAGCAGTAATCAAAGCAAAAGGTGGCTACTTTGAAGAACCTAGAATATGACATATTTTCAGTTGTTTCACACTTGTTTGTTATGTATATAATTCCACATGTGTTAATTCATAGTTTTGATGCCTTCAGTGTGAATCTACAATTTTCATAGTCATGAAAATAAAGAAAACTCTTTGAATGAGAAGGTGTGTCCAAACTTTTGGTCTGTACTGTATATATATATAAATACTTATCTATTGCTGGTTCTATGACACTGTACTGCTAGAACAGATGTTGTACAGTGCCAAAACATTAGAAACTCCTTCACAGTGACATTTTTTTATGTTGACCACCTGAGGTATTCATTTTGGGGAAATTTGGATATTTTGGGGGTCATTTATTAAAACCTGTGTTTTAGACACCCGTCTTAATTGCCCCTGTGCTGGTGGTGGATCCGCCAAAGTAATGAAGGGGCACCGGCCTCTACATAACTTTAGCGCATCCCTTCAGCGCATCCACCGCTGGTCTAAATGTACTGTAATCCAGCTTCCTTGCTGGCTTAAATTTAAACCCTTTTCTATGCCGAAAACAGGCATAGAAAATTATAAATGAGCCTGCTGGCCCATCCCCTTCCCCATCCACACCACGCCTCTCTTTTAGACCTGGAGAGAGCGGGGAAAAGTTTCAGATTGCTGCGCAAATAACCTTTGTGCCACAATCTGCGACAGATAGTAAATGACACCATTAAAAGAGCTGAACCCGGACATATCTCCTGATATGAGCATTGGAGTATTTCATTTTCTGATGCTCTCCTTTGCCCTGCACTGAATTGCACAGAGCAAAGGCTTTTTCTGGAGATCCAGTGACGTACTGGCCTCTCCACGGGTAAGCTAGGCAGGTTGGCAATATATAGGCACTGGCTGTTTGTGCACCGCATCACGGATGCGGACCCATTCACTTGAATGAGTCCGCAATCCGGAAGGTCCCGTGTTTCCGTGGGATTTCTCGCTGTGCCTCACTGTTCTAATTTGTCCGCACTGTTCTATTTTTTTGCAGTGTGGACGAATTACAGACCCATTCAAGTTGAATGGGTCTGCATCCATCTGCAGAAACCTCACAGATGATGACCGTGCCTTGGGGACTGCAAATTGCAGTCACCAATGCACGGAACAGCTGGGCAATGGTAGTCTGCATGAGCCCATAGTTTGTTACATTGTAACAGTCCCTGACAGCAAATATATATATATATATATATATATATATACAGTCAGGTCCTTAAATATTGGGACATCAACCCAATTCTAACATTTTTGGCTCTATACACCACCACAATGGATTTGAAATGAAACAAACAAGATGTGCTTTAACTGCAGACTGTCAGCTTTAATTTGAGGGTATTTACATCCAAATCAGGCGAACGGTGTAGGAATTACAACAGTTTGCATATGTGCCTCCCACTAGTCAAGTGACCAAAAGTAATGGGACAATTGGCTTCTCAGCTGTTCCATGGCCAGGTGTGTGTTATTCCCTCATTATCCCAATTACAATGAGGAGATAAAAGGTCCAGAGTTCATTTCAAGTGTGCTATTTGCATTTGGAATCTGTTGCTGTCAACTCTCAAGATGAGATCCAAAGAGCTGTCACTATCAGTGAAGCAAGCAATCATTAGGCTGAAAAAACACAACAAACCCATCAGAGAGATAGCAAAAACATTAGGCATGGCCAAAACAACTGTTTGGAACATTCTTAAAAAGAAGGAACGCACCGGTGAGCTCAGCAACACCAAAAGATCCGGAAGACCACGGATAACAACTGTGGTGGATGACCAAAGAATTCTTTCCCTGGTGAAGAAAACACCCTTCACAATAGTTGGCCAGATCAAGAACACTCTCCAGGAGGTAGGTATATGTGTGTCAAAGTCAACAATCAAGAGAAGACTGTACCAGAGTGAATACAGAGGGTTCACCACAAGATGTAAACCATTGGTGAGCCTCAAAAACAGGAAGGCCGGATTCGAGTTTGCCAAACGACGTCTAAAAAAGCCTTCACAGTTCTGGAACAACATCCTATGGACAGATGAGACCAAGATCAACTTGTACCAGAGTGATGGGAAGAGAAGAGTATGGAGAAGGAAAGGAACTGTTCATGATCCTAAGTATACCACCTCACCAGTGAAGCATGGTGGTGGTACTGTCATGGCGTGGGCATGTATGGCTGCCAATGGAACTGGTTTTCTTGCATTTATTGATGATGTGACTGCTGACAAAAGCAGCAGGATGAATTCTGCAGTGTTTTGGGCAATATTATCTGCTTATATTTAGCCAAATGCTTCAGAACTCATTGGACGGCGCTTCACAGTGCAGATGGACAATGACCCAAAGCATACTGCAAAAGCAACCAAAGAGTTTTTTAAGGGAAATAAGTGTAATGTTATGCAATGGCCAAGTCAATCACCTGACCTGAATCCGATTGAGCATGCATTTCACTTGCTGAAGACAAAACTGAAGGGGAAATGCCCCAAGAACAAGCAGGAACAAGCAGAAACTGAAGACAGTTGCAGTAGAGGCCTGACAGAGCATTACCAGGGATGAAACCCAGCGTCTGGTGATGTCTATGCGTTCCAGACTTCAGGCTGTAATTGACTGCAAAGGATTTGCAACCAAGTATTAAAAAGTGAAAGTTTGATTTATGATTATTATTCTGTCCCATTACTTTTGGTCCCTTAACAAGTAGGAGGCACAAATGGATGTAAATACCCTCAAATTAAAGCTGACAGTCTGCAGTTAAAGCACATCTTGTTCGTTTTATTTCAAATCCATTGTGGTGGTGTATAGAGCCAAAAATGTTAGAATTGTGTGGATGTCCCAATATCTATGGACCTGACTGTATATATATACGAAATAGTGAAGAGATGAAACAGAAAGTAGATCAGAAATCTGCAGGACTTTTCATTTTGTTCAGTGACCGATCTTCATTTACCTAAAACCGGAAACTCCTTTAACCCTTTCTACCCCAGGGTAGTTTTCACCTTCCTGTCCAGGCCATTTTTTTGCAAATCCAACATGTGTATCTTTATGTGGTAATAACTTTGGATCACTTATTTATCCTAGCCGTTCTGAGACTGTTTTCTCATGACACATTGTACTTCATGGTGGTCATAAATTTGAGTCAATATAGTTCACCTTAATTTATGAAAAAATCCCAAATTTACCAAAAATTTAGAAAAATTTGCAATTTTCTAAATTTCTATTTCTCTGCTTTTAAAATAGAAAGTAATATCTCATAAAATATTTATTACTTAACATTCCCCATATGTCTACTTTATGTTGGCATCATTTTGTAAATGTAATTTTATTTTTTTAGGACGTTAGAATTTTAGAAGCAATTTTTAAAATTTATAAGAAAATTTCCAAAACCCACTTTTTAAGGACCAGTTCAGGTCTGAAGTCACTTTGTGGGGCTTACATAGTGGAAACCCCCCCATAAATGACCCCATTGTAGAAACTACACCCCTCAAGCTACTCAAAACTGATTTTAGAAACTTTGTCAACCCTTTAGGTGTTCCAATTCAAGGAAAATAGAGATACAAATTCAAAAATTTCACTTTTTTGGCAGATTTTCCATTTTAATCCATTTGTTTCTTTAACACTTTGAGGGTTAACAGCCAAACAAAACTCAATATTTACTACCCTGATTCTGCAGTTTACAGAAACACCCCACATGTGGTCATAAACTGATGTAAGGGCGCACTGCAGAGCGCAGAAGAAAAGGAACGCCATATGGTTTTTGGAAGGCAGATTTTGCTGGACTGGTTTTTAGATGCCATATCCCATTTTAAGCCCTCCTGATGCACCCTTACAATAGAAACTCCCAAAAAGTGACCCCATTTTGGAAACTAGGAGATAAGGTGCCAGTTTTATTGGTACTATTTTGGGGTACATATGATTTTTAATTGCTCTATATTATGTTTTTTGTGAGGCCAGTTAACCAAAAAATGCTGTTTTGGCACTGTTTTTATTTTACATTTTTTACAACATTCATCTGACAGTGTAGATCATGTACTATTTTTATAGAGCAGGTTGATATAAAATATGTCTACTTTCTTTGTTTGTTTGTTTGTTTCAGTTTTACATAATAAAGCATTTTTGAAAAAAAAGTATGTTTTTGTGTCTCCATTCTCTGAAAGCCATATTTTTTTTTTGGACATTTTTTTTGGTACCATTTTTACCGGCAGGTGCATTCCCACTCTGAGAGACAGAATAAAAAATTATAATCAGGAAATGACATTGTATGATTTTTAAAGAATTTATTTGTCTTGCATTGCAGAACATAAGTATTTCAAAACCTGAGAAAATATTTGCTAATATTTGGTACAGAAGCCTTTGTTTGCAATTACAGAGGTCAAACGTTTCCTGTAGTTCTTGACCAGGTTTGCACATACTGCAACAGGGATTTTGACCCACTCCTCCACACAGATCTCCTCTAGATCTGTCAGGTTACAGGGCTGTCACTGAGCAACACCTAGTTTCAGCTCCCCCCAAAGATGTTTTATTGGATTTAGGTCTGGAGACTGGCTAGGCCACTCCAGAACCTTGATATGCTTCTTACGGAGCCTCTCCATGGTTATCCTGGCTGTGTACTTCGGGTCATTCTCATGTTGGAAGACCCAGCCGCGACCCATCTTCAATGCTCTGACTGAGGGAAGGAGGTTGTTGCTCAAAATCTCACAATAAATGGCCCCATTCATCCTCTCCTTAATACAGTGCAGTCGTCCTGTCCCCTTCGCAAAAAAGCACCCCCAAAGCACGATGTTACCACCCCCATGATTCACAGTAGGGATGGTGTTCGTGGGATGCAACTCATCCTTCTTTTTCCTCTAAACACGACGGATCATCCAGATGGTCATTGGCAAACTTCAGACGGGTAGTGATGAGCGGCAGGTCCCATATTCGAATTTGCAATATTTTGCGAATATTCACTAGAATATTTGTTTCATATTCACGAATATTCGTATTTGAGATTATTTTCGTGATTGCGATTAATCTAAATTGTAAAAATTGCGTAATGCGAAGTTGATCAAAAAAGAATATATAGCAGTAAATATAGTGCTATATATTAGTTTTAAGAATATTCGTCATATTCTAAAACAAGAATATATAGCAATATAGCGAATATTCGAGAAAATACAAACAGAGCAATTTAGCTAAGCTAATATAGTGCTATAACATATTTTTTTAATAGTGTAAATTTTTTCAAATCTGAAGTTCAGAAGAGAAAAAAAATACACTGCTCAAAAAAATAAAGGGAACACTTAAACAACACAATGTAACTCCAAGTCAATCACACTTCTGTGAAATCAAACTGTCCACTTAGGAAGCAACACTGAGTGACAATCAATTTCACATGCTGTTGTGCAAATGGGATAGACAACAGGTGGAAATTATAGGCAATTAGCAAGACACCCCCAATAAAGGAGTGGTTCTGCAGGTGGTGACCACAGATTCCTTCTCAGTTCCTATGCTTCCTGGCTGATGTTTTGGTCACTTTTGAATGCTGGCGGTGCTTTCACTCTAGTGGTAGCATGAGACGGAGTCTACAACCCACACAAGTGGCTCAGGTAGTGCAGCTTATCCAGGATGGCACATCAATGCGAGCTGTGGCAAGAAGGTTTGCTGTGTCTGTCAGCGTAGTGTCCAGAGCATGGAGGCGCTACCAGGAGACAGGCCAGTACATCAGGAGATGTGGAGGAGGCCATAGGAGGGCAACAACCCAGCAGCAGGACCACTACCTCCGCCTTTGTGCAAGGAGAAACAGGAGGAGCACTGCCAGAGCCCTGCAAAATGACCTCCAGCAGGCCACAAATGTGCATGTGTCTGCTCAAACGGTCAGAAACAGACTCCATGAGGGTGATATGAGTGCCCGACGTCCACAGGTGGGGGTTGTGCTTACAGCCCAACACCGTGCAGGACATTTGGCATTTGCCAGAGAACACCAAGATTGGCAAATTCGCGACTGGCGCCCTGTGCTCTTCACAGATGAAAGCAGGTTCACACTGAGCACATGTGACAGACGTGACAGAGTCTTGAGATGCCGTGGAGAAAATTCTGCTGCCTGCAACATCCTCCAGCATGACCGGTTTGGCATTGGGTCAGTAATGGTGTGGGGTGGCATTTCTTTGGAGGGCCGCACAGCCCTCCATGTGCTCGCCAGAGGTAGCCTGACTGCCATTAGGTACCGAGATGACATCCTCAGACCCCTTGTGAGACCATATGCTGGCGCGGTTGGCCCTGGGTTCCTCCTAATGCAAGACAATGCTAGACCTCATGTGGCTGGAGTGTGTCAGCAGTTCCTGCAAGACGAAGGCATTGATGCTATGGACTGGCCCGCCCGTTCCCCAGACCTGAATCCAATTGAGCACATCTGGGACATCATGTCTCGCTCTATCCACCAACGTCACGTTGCACCACAGACTGTCCAGGAGTTGGCAGATTCTTTAGTCCAGGTCTGGGAGGAGATCCCTCAGGAGACCGTCCGCCACCTCATCAGGAGCATGCACAGGCATTGTAGGGAGGTCATACAGGCACGTGGAGGCCACACACACTACTGAGCCTCATTTTGACTTGTTTTAAGGACATTACATCAAAGTTGGATCAGCCTGTAGTGTGTTTTTCCACTTTAATTTTGAGTGTGACTCCAAATCCAGACCTCCATGGGTTGAAAAATTTGATTTTCATTTTTAAATTTTTGTGTGATTTTGTTGTCAGCACATTCAACTATGTAAAGAACGAAGTATTTCAGAAGAATATTTAATTAATTCAGATCTAGGATGTGTTATTTTTGTGTTCCCTTAATTTTTTTGAGCAGTGTATAAGACTATAAAAAAAGATTATAGCACTATATTAGCTAAATTGCTCTATATTTGTATTTAGCGAATATTCGCTATATTGATATATATATTCTTGTTTTAGAATATGATGAATATTCTAAAAAATAAATAAATAGCAATATAGCAAATATTCGTAAAATACACGTATAGACTGCAATTTAGCTAATATAATACTATAACCTTTTTTTTCAAAGTTGTAATTTTTCTTCAAATCTGAAGTTCATAAGAGAAAAAAAAATACGACTATGAAAAAATGTTTATAGCACTATATCACCTAAATTGCAGTCTATATGTGTATTTTACGAATATTCGCTATATTGCTATATATTCTTGTTTTAGAATATGATGAATATTCTAAAAAACTAAGTTATAGCAATATAGCGAATATATTCGTTATTTAGAATATTCGTCTTTTTTTTTTCAATGTGTACTGTTATTCCACTTTGGCATACTCCTCCCCGACAAGCATCCCCGTCACCATGGGAACGCCTGTGGGTTAGAATATACCATCGGATCTGAGTTTTCACGATCTCAGGGAAAACTCAGATCCGATTGTATTTTCTAACCCACAGAAATATTATATTAGAATATTCGTCATTTTTTTTCCATATGAAAACATGATTCCTTCCTGCTTAAGTTGCTTGTGGGCCAATAACTTATTGACCCATAAGAAAGAAGCAGGGAGGAATCATGTTTTCAGATGTAAAAAAATGACGAATATTCGATATAGCGAATATATAGCACTATATTCGAAATATTCGCGAATTAGCGAAGTTGCGATATTCGCGATTAATATTCGCTATTCAAATATTTGCGCTCAACACTACAGACGGGCTTAGACATGTGATGACTTGAGCAGGGGAACCTTCCGTGCAATGCATGATTTGAAACCACGACGGCGTAGTGTTCTACCAAAAGTGACCTTTGAAACTGTGGTCCCAGCTCTCTTTATGTCATTGACCAGCTCCTCCCTTGTAGTTCTGGGCTGATTCCTCACCTTTCTTATCATCAGTGATACCCGACGAGGTGAGATCTTGCATGGAGCCCCAGTCCGAGGGAGACTGACAGTCATCTTTAGCGTCTTCCATTTTCTAGCAATTGCTCCAACAGTTGATCTATTTTCACCCTGCTGTTCGGCAATTGCCCTGTAACCCTTTCCAGCCTTGTAGAGGTCCACAATTTTGTCTCTGGTGTCTTTTTAAACTCGTTTTATTGAAGTTTAACAAGTAAGGCATGTTACATCAGGACAAAGCAGGGGTAAATCCCACGCAGGGGATACATTGACATCATAATATAACTCAAGAATCTTGCATCAGGTCTAAAGAGGAATCTTTTCTCGATCAGACATAAGGAAACAGCGGGAGTATTGAGGCATTAATCTAGAGCCCGAAATCCGCATATTATCATACAGCAGGCATATGGACGATATCAGCCACCGAATAAATACATGCATTGTGCAATGTCAAAGGAGATAAGCACCACTCTCCCCATACCTTGTGAAACTTTTTGGGACATTTTCTGTGAATAAATACAATTTTTTCCATACTCACAGCGTGATTGACCAATGATTTCCATTGACCTAGTGTGGGTGCTCTATCAGCCATCCACCTCAGAGCAATGGCTTTTCTAGCAAAGAATAAAGTCTCACTCAAGAAAACCCTGTGGTGATGCCCCCAAACCTCTTCATCTAATATCCCCAGAACACAAATTTTGGGGCATAACGGCACTGCAGTGGGAACCATAGTTGTCAGCACCTCTATTACTGCATTCCAGAAGCCTTTTAAGTACGTGCAATCCCACATGAGGTGCCAGAAGTCAGCACCATCCTGCGAGCACCTATGGCATCTATTGTGTGATATCCTGCCCATTTTGTGTAGTCTAGTGGGCGTTAGGTAACTTCTTTGCAGAATAAACAGCTGAATCAGCCTGTTATTAATTGATGGCGAGACCCTTATTGGAGCCATCAGGGCTTCCTTCCAGTCATCAGCCGTTAGAGAAGGTATTGAGTTCCTCCACCTTCCCTCAACTGCAAGAGGGTTCATCAGCATTCGGTTGTTGAGCAGATGCGTATAAAGCACAGAGATAATACCTCTCGGACCCTGTGATCTTAGGACTCCTATTAGGGGGTATTTAGAAATTTTGCCCCGAATTGAACTGTTAACGCGTGCCTCAGTTGCAGATACCTAAAGAAAAAGTTGCGAGGTAGTTCAAATTTCTCCTGCATCTGCAAAAAGGAGCATAGAGTGCCCCTAACATATAGGTCTCTCAGGGTAAGAACCCCGTGGGCCTTCCACAGATTCACTCCCTCCAATTCTTTCAGATGGGCAAACATAGGGTTATCCCATATCGGTATATCATCCGGGAGATCCTTAAATGATTGCATCTTGGCAGCACTCCATACCTGGTGAGCCAATTTGTGTATAGGGAGCAAGCGCATAGGAGCAGAACGTGATCCTTCCAGCACTGGCCACAGGGAGGACATACTTAAATATTCCCTGAGATAATATTCTGCATTTGGCAATTCTGACATTAGAATCCAGGGGGTTAAGAATTTCAGCTGACCAGCTAAATAGTATAGGAAGAAATCAGGCAGGGCGGCACCACCCCCTAGCTTGGATCTCTGCAGAACATTAAGGGAAAGTTTCCGTCTAGACTCCCCCCATATGAAATTAGCTACCAGTGAATGGATGCGACCAAAGAATCCCTGTGATACCGGTGTGCATGCATGCGCTAGGAGGTATAGCCCTTTGGGTAAGAGGATCATTTTGACCAGATTTAATCTCCCATAGTTGATAACGGTAGGGTCTTCCATATTCTGAATTTATCGACGAACGGGGGTTCCAGGGGTGCTATATTTAATGAATACGCCAATTGTGGGTCCCTGGTGATCACAATTCCCAGATACTTGAAGTGGTCTACAACCGGCAAGTTACAGTATTGCGAGGGCCACGAATGTGTCCATAGGGGCATAATTGCTGATTTCATCCAATTTATGTGCAAACCCGAGTATTCCCCGAACCTTTCTATTATGTCAATCGCTCTGGGGAGCGTAGTGTCAGGTTCATCCATAAAAAGAAGGAGATCATCCACGTATAATCCAACTTTATCTGTTCTGTCTCCCATGCACACCCCTTTAAAGACCTGGTCCTGTCTGATTCTTAGGGCAAGATGTTCTATCGCTATGGCGAACAAGAGCGGCGACAGGGGGCATCCTTGCCTAGTGCCTCTATGAAGTTTGAAGGACTCTGAGAGCGACCCGTTCACCAGTATATTAGCTTTGGGAATTTGGTATAGTATCTCCACCCACTTGATGAATTTAGGGCCAAATCCAAAACTCTGCAGCACTTCTATTAAGTACACCCACTCCACTGAATCAAAAGCTTTGGCTGTGTCCAGCGAAGCCAGAGCCCAGTGCTTATCCCTTGCCACACCTATCTGCACAATGGCCTGCGCTCTCCTAATGTTATCAGATGTCGACCTACCAGTATAAATCCTGACTGATCTTTATGCACTATAGTGGTGATTACCTTGTTTAATCTAGTAGCCAGTAGTCTTGTGAGTATTTTATAATCTAGGTTCAGGAGCGAGATCGGTCTATAAGACCCACACTCCAAAGGGTCTTTATCTGGCTTCAGGATCACCACTATAGTAGCATCATACATAGATTCTGGTAGCCGATGTCTTTGCTGAGAAGCTAAATATAGTTTAAGAAGTTCGGGCCCCAATACATCAGCATATTTAGTGTACACTTCTATCTGAATTCCGTCCGGGCCAGGCGCTTTATTGCCTTTATTGCCATTTGAATTTCGTCTAGTGAAATATCGGCTACTAGTAAGTTCCTGTCCTCATCGCTAAGCTGGGGGTGTGCTACCTGCGCTAAATAAAGCCCTAACTCCTGAGTGGTGTATTGAACCGCGGACTTGTAGAGATCTTGGTAGAACCCCTTAAAGCATTCCAGTATATCGCCGACTGATTCTACCACCGTGCCCTCAGAGTTCTTTATTCTGATGACCGGAGGGGACATACTATTACTACGCACAATGTGAGCAAGTAATTTACCCGCCTGATTACCCGACTCAAAGGATGGCTGCTTTAAAAAGAATAATTTACGCTCACTCTTTTCCCTGAGATGCATCATATAAAGCCTTCCCTTAAGCATCCAGTCCTGCCTATTCACCTCAGAGGGATTAGACCTGAACGAGTTCTCTGCCTCCTTGCAATTAGCATGTAGTTCCAGTTCTTTGCGTGCCGAATCTCTTTTGATATAGGATATAGAAGATTTGAGGCATCCCCTCAAGTAGGCTTTCAATGTCTCCCAGAGTAACAAATCGTCCGTCATCTCACCCTGCACTTCCATAAATATCTGAAGCTGATCAGGAATTCTATCATTCGTGGTCATAAGAGACAACCAGAATGGATGTACACGCATTTTGACACTCTGTTTGATACCATCATAAAGTCTAAGTTGAGCAAAAACCGGTGCATGGTCCGAGGGCCCCTGTGATCCATACCTAATATCTTTGAGATCTGTGTATACTGCAGCACTGCCAAGAAGATAGTCAATTCTGGACAGTGTGCCCCTGGTTGGAGTGAAGCAGGAGTACTCCCTCTGAAGTGGATGCCGCAGCCTCCACACATCTAGCCATCCAAGTTCTTTAAAGGGGTTCTGCACTTTGTTTTAACTGATGATCTATCCTCTGGATAGATCATCAGCTTCTGATCGGCGGGGGTCCGACACCCGGGAACCCCGCCAATCAGCTGTTTGAGAAGGCAGCGGCGCTCCAGCAGCGGCGCTCCAGCAGCGCCGCAGGCTTCTCACTGTTTACCGCCGGTCGAGTGATGTCACGACTAGTATCAACTAGCGTGGGCTGGGCTAAGCTCCATTCAAGTGATAGATCATCAGTTAAAACAAAGTGCAGAACCCCTTTAATCATTCTAGATAGGTTAGTGTCTTGCTGAGTGTATCCACCCTCTCTCCCCGCTGAGTGAAATCTATCCATGTCTTCATGCATCACTAGATTAAAATCCCCCATGCAAAGGAGTTTAGCATTGGGATATTGCGCAGCAAAGCTCGACACCACCTGGTATATGGCTATAGTGGCAGGGGGGGGGGATTATATATATTGACCACAACATATGGAGCACAATTGATGAATGCATACACAAGAATATACTGCCCCTCAGGATCCACCACCGATTGCTGGACTTCCCATCTAATGTTCTTGTGAACAAGTATAGCTACCCCTCTGGAGTGTGTTGATCTAAACGCATTCAGAGACCACTGGACCTATGGCTTCTTGATTCTATTCCCTGTTTCTGGCGTCAGGTGGGTTTCCTGCAGCCCCAAGATGTGGGGATTGTACTGTCGGAGATGAGAGAATACAGCAATCCTTTTCCTAGGGCTACCCAGTCCACTTACATTCCAAGATACAACATTTAAATCTGCCATTTGTATTTCATCAGCTTTTCCTCCAAACAGATCAAACCTCCATCCTCAGGCAAATAAGGACCCATTTCCTCAGACCCTCTCTTGCATACCCTCTGCGCTGCAATATTGTGATTAGTGTACCATGCCTTTAACAGATTAAACAGTATATAGCTTAACTGTAGAGTAACAAATAATTGAGTGAACCAGTAAATGATGACATCACTGCCATCCTGTACTATGGCTGAGTTACCGGAGACCTGCATAGTGCAATATGATGTTAAACCTATGCAGGTGTCTGCTCGGCCCCGTAACAATGGGATAATACTGCTTAATGCATGCACATGTAACGATAATAGAAAGAAGAAAAGGGATAGAGGAGGGAGGAAGAAGGGATGAGGCAATGAGGGGGAGGATGAGAGAAAAGAAAGGGGTAATGGCGTCTCCACCATCACATCAACGTGAAGTACTGCAAGCTCAATCACGTCTCCAGTATAAGATGAGGGAATTCCTTCCTAGTCCCGGACAATGATGTTAAAAGTCAGCGGAACGCATCTAGCAGGCAAGTGTAATAGTGAGAACACGATACTTGTGGCATTTGCGGTGGTAAAAGTATCAGCGAGGTCCTGGACGACTTGGCCTCTTGGAAATCCACTCTTCCGCCTCCTTAGGATCCACAAAGAAGACCGTCTTCTCTCCATCTATCACCCGAAGATGTGCCGGATAGGCCATGGAGTATTGCAGGTTTAGATCACGGAGTCGACGCTTAACAAAGATGAAGGTGGCTCCTTTCTTTTGCAGCTCAGCTGAAAAATCGGGAAACAGCGATATATTCGCACTTTCATGTTTGAGGTCCCGCTTGTTCCTTGCTTGGCTCAGGATAAGATCCCTGTCTTTCCAATTAAGCATTCGCGCCAATAGGGGCCTTGGGGGAGCTCCTGGAGGGGGAGGTCTGGCGGGAACCCGGTGCGCTCTTTGAACGCCAGAAAATGGCGCTTCAGGAAATTGTGCCTTGAACCAAAGTTCCAGAAAAGTAGCCGGATCTGAGCCCTCCGCTCTCTCTGGCAGCCCCAGGATCCTGACGTTGTTACGTCGGGCTCTGTTCTCAAGATCATCTCACTTTTGCTGCCATAAGCTCACAGACCTCTCCGCATCAGGCACTCTGCTTGCAAGTGGCCTAGTAAGATCTTCTAGAGCCGAGACCCTGTCTTCTGTATGACGCACACGCTCCCTGAGCTGCTGCACATCTTGCCTCAGCAGGCCCAAGTCCACCTTCACTTCCTCTATTTTGCAGGTAAGCGATGTCTAGCAGGTGGAGATTGCTGTCAGGAGCTGATGAGAGACAGTTTTTAGGGTTACCTCTGGCTCCCCCGAGCCCTCCGCCTCTGTCTGCTGCACTGCTTGACCTCGCGTAACCGCCGCTCGCGGTGTAGCAGGAGCGGCGGCGCCATTTTGGGCCTCTTGCATCACATATTCTTTAAGCTTTTCAGCCGCTGATTGCGCCTTGTTGGGGCCCATCATCGACTTCCCAGGTCTTCTCCTCCTCTTCTGCACCTGCCACTCGATGTTCGGAGCGGCCAGTATGTCAGGATGTTGCAGGATTCAGTACGGGGTATGGAGCAGACTTCAAGTGCGTGCACTCATGTCGGCCATTAGCCACGCCCCCCCGTCTCTGGTGTCTTTTGACAGATCTTGGGTCTTGCCCATGGTAGTAGTTGGTGTCTGACTGACTGTGGGGTGTAAGTCAGAGCGTAAGAAGAAAAAAGAGGGTTAATCACCAGACCTTCTAATTGAGGGTCCGAGAAAAACTTTTGCAGGGTGCCAAAGGAGGGCAAAAATAGGAATAAATGTCTAATAATTGTGGGTGGGCAGGCTGCCACTGGTCTCCACCTAACCCTGATGACACAGGGTAGGTGGTTCAGAGGAAAAAGTGGTTGTGCGTGGGAACGCTAAAAAAGACCAGGTGGATGGCGCCAAAAACCCTTGAATACGGATAGGGGATAAAAGTGGATCCCTTTAATAGAAACTACGGACCCTATGATGTTAACACACTTTGAGTGTGTACCCACAGAGTGTGTAAAATCCAGTGTTTAAAATAATTGGTATTATATAAAATCACATATGACCACATAAAAACAGATGTAAATCAAAGGTATATAAGAATATATATATAAAAAAATATATATATATAAAAAATATATATAAAAAAGTATATATTAATGATGACTCACTTCACCCAGGAGGGTAATGTGGGATAAAGCTCAAGACACCCACACCACGCCTCCTGCGCCTGGGTCGCCCGTAGAGATGTCAGATTCGGTTTGAAACACACTCAGGAGTCTTATCCTTTTTCTTTCCTTTTATTCCAAAGCCAGGGTGGGGGGAGTGGACAGCTTAACGCGTTTCGGGGCCTCTGTATGGGTCCCCTTCATCAGGAGCAGATATATCTGCTCCTGATGAAGGGGACCCATACAGAGGCCCCGAAACGCGTTGAGCTGTGTTTCGGGGCCTCTGTATGGGTCCCCTTCATTAGGAGCAGATGGCCTTGAGGTTCGCCCGCTGTCATTTTATAGGCTAACTTTGCTCGTTCGCGATTTGCCGAACAGGCGAACATATGGCGATGTCTGCCGGCACCATATTCTTTTGCATTGTGCAGAACTTTGACCCATGACACATCCATCAGGTGGGACAGGACAGCCAATTGAGACGTTTCAGCACATGGACACACCCCCTACCCTATAAATAAACCCGATCTGTCCGCCATTTTACATTTAGTCTTTTGCCAGTGTAGGGAGAGGTTTCTGTGTGGAGCAGGGACAGACTGTTAGGGACACTAAATGCTAGCTAATAGGGCCACAAAAGTCTTTTTAAGGACTGGTATAGGTGTGCTATCGATAGGTGTGACATACAGAGGGGTGTGATATACTTATAATATACTTTCTAACATACTGTAGAAAGTATATTATAGTGCATTTGTATTGTGCAGCAGTTGTGTGCGGTTCTGCTGCAATACTGCAGCTATACAGAGCGACAAACGCTATTGGAACAACTAATTGCAAATGGTGTGATATACCAGTTACCCCCCAAAAAAACTGATTGAAAAAGGGGTGTGATATACCTATCATATACTTTATATATAGTGCATTTGTATTGTGCAGCAGTTGTGTGCAGTTCTGCTGAGATACCACAGCTATACAGAGGGACAAACGTTATTGGAACAAGTAATTGCAACTGGTGTGATATACCAGTTGACCCCCAAAAAAACTGATTGAGGCAGGGGTGTGATATGCCTATAATATAATTTTTTATATAGTGCATTTGTATTGTGCAGCAGTTGTGTGCGGTTCTGCAGTGATACCGCAGCTATACAGAGGGACAAACGCTATTGGAACAACTAATTACAAATGGTGTGATATACCAGTTGCCCCCCAAAAAAATTGATTGAGGCAGGGGTGTGATATAACTATAATAAAATTTCTATATAGTGCATTTGTATTGTGCAGCAGTTATGTGCGGTTCTGCTGAGTTACTGCAGCTATACAGAGGGACAAACGCTATTGGAACAACTAATTGCAAATGGTGTGATATACCAATTGCCCCCCCCCAAAAAACTGATTGAGTCAGGGGTGTGATATATCTATAATATACTTTCTATATAGTGCATTTGTATTGTGCAGCAGTTGTGTGCGGTTCTGCTGCGATACCGCAGCTATACAGAGGGACAAACGCTATTGGAACATCTAATTGCAACTTGTGTGATATAACAGTTGCACCCCAAAAAAACTGATTGAGGCAGGGGTGTGATATACCTATCATATACTTTCTATATAGTGCATTTGTATTGTGCAGCAGTTGTGTGCAGTTCTGCTGCGATATCGCAGCTATACAGAGGGACTAACGCTATTGGAACAACTAATTGCAACTGGTGTGATATACCTGTTGCCCCAAAAAAACTAACTGATTAAGGGGTTTGATATACCTGCTTCCAGTAAATAATCATGAAGTGGTTCTATATACCTGCTTGCACAAATACTGTTCTTCTATAGGGACTTTGTCAAAGGGTCATTTTGAAAATGACAGGAAGAAGAAGAGGCAGGCCATTCCGCAGGGGTGGTAGGGGTCGGGCAGGTGCACCAAACCGGAGCCTAAGTGGGGAGTTGGAGAAGGTGCGTGCGATTACGTCAAAGGACGCACCAGAGTTGGTTGAGTGGCTCACTCAGCCTTCCGCTTCCGCACCCTCCTCATCCTCTGTATCTTCACCCTCCTCACTCTCTGCTGTGTGCACCCCCAAAGACACCACCACCACCATAGCCCCTCCAATCGAGTCAGAGGATTTATTTTCCCATCCATTCCCAGACCTTACCGATGCGCAGCCATTCTTGGCATCGGATGAGGAAGAGGAGGTAGCAACGGCCGCCACCCAGCGGTCTGACAACAGTACCCAGATCAGCCCAAGGACGGAGGTCCGCGCTGCTGCTGCCTACTCCGAGATCTCTAATGTCAGTGGTGGTGAAGGTGACGATGATGACGTGTCGATGGATCATGTGGGTGCCCACAAGAGAGGAAGAGGAGGGGAGTTCAGAGGGAGAGACAGAGCAGCAGATAGGGGGTAGAAGTAGAAGAAGCAGGCAGAACTCGCAGTGCACAGGAGGCAAAAAGAAGACTGCAAATGTATCTGAAGCGAGCCATCCACCATGCACGGTCCCAGGATGTTGGCACATGGCTCCGCAGTGTGGGCTTTTTTTAACGTGTCTACTGCTGACAATAGTGTTGCCATCTGCAGCCTGTGCTGTCAACGCATAAGTCGCAGTAAGCCCAACACTCACCTAGGGACGACCGCCTTAAGAAGGCACCTGGCCTCCCATCACCGAGCCCAATGGGAGCAACACCGTCAGAACCCACAAAGCCACACTCCCGGCACTCCACGTCCTGCCTCTTCTCCTTCTCCTCTCTCCTCCCATTTGTCCTCTACTCCACCTTCCACCGTGCCGTCGTTGCGTTCATCTGGCAAAAGGCAGACTTCCGTGGCCCAAATGTTCGAGTGTAAAAAGTTGATGATGCCGGATAACCCTCTTGCCCAACGGCTAACCGCCGGCTTGTCAGAACTGCTAGCCCGCCAACTACTGCCATATAACCTGGTGGACTCGGAGGCCTTTAGAAAATTTGTGGCCATATGCACACCGCAATGGAAGGTCCCAGAAGAAAATATTTCACCCAGAAGGGCATCCCAGAGCTATATGGCCATGTTCAGCGCAAGTGAATGTATCTCTGGCACACAGTGTCGGTGCTAAGATACATCTGGCCACAGACACGTGGTCTAGCAAACAGGGGCAGGGAAGGTACATAACTTTTACTGCCCACTGGGTGAACCATCTGACGGCCGTCAAGCATGCAACCCGTGGCACCCGTGTGGATTTGGTGTTACCGCCACGGATTGCATGCAGGCCTGCCTCTTCTTCTCCTCCTCCTACTCCATCCTCCGTCTCCTCCTCGGCTGACTCCTCCTTTTCCACTGCTTCCGCCTCTTCCGCTGCACCCCCCAGCTCCCCAGAACCTATTCGACGTGCCAGGTGAGACGTTGCCATGCTGTGCTGCGGCTGTTGTGCCACACCGATCCTGCACTCCTTTCAGCTCTGCGGTCACAGGCCGATCAGTGGCTAACCCCGCTCAATTTGACAGTTGGTAAAGTGGTGTGCGACAACGGTGCCAATCTGCTGAGCGCACTGAAACAGGGCAAAATGACACATGTGCCCTGCATGGCACATGTCCTGAACTTAGTTGTGCAGCGATTCGTTGCTTAATACCTCGGGGTCCAGGATATTTTGCGGCAGGCCAGGAAAATCTCTGCCCATTTTAGAAGATCTTACACGGCCATGACTCGCCTTGCTGACGTTCAACGGCGACACCACTTGCCCGTCAGACGTCTGATTTGTGACTGCCCGACGCGCTGGAACTCCACTTTGTATATGCTTGATAGGTTGCTCCAGCAGAAACGTGCTGTTAATGACTACCTGTACGAACTCTGCGGCAGGACAAGTTCTGGGGAGCTTGTTTTTTTTTCACTGCCCCAGTAGCTGCTGATGCGCGACGCATACAGACTTCTGCGGCCATTTGATGAGATCAATAAACTGGTCAGTCGCAGCCAGGGTGCCAACAGTGACATCATACCTTATGCCTTCTTTCTGGAGGGTGCATTGCTTTGTGTCATTTATCAAGCCGTCGAGGAGCAGGAGCAGGAAGATGAGGAATTCTCATTGCTGAATGAATTCCCAGGGGGGCTACTCCATCTGAGACAAGTCAGCAGGTGTCTGAAGAGGAGTCAGAGGAGGATGGTGCCTGGGGGGAGGAGGAGGAGCAAGAAGAGCAGGCTTTAAACTTTTCTGGGATCCCTGGTGTTGTCCGTGTGTAAGACCGTGAACCGGGGAGGGACCCCCAGGATACAGCGAAGTCATGGAATAAGGAAAGCAACACGGACACCAGCTCCTGATGCAAAAACAGTAACTTTACTGAACAGTAGGATAAACAGTAGTATTAACAGTAATGACAATCGTGGTTACAGAGAGTATATATCACATATATATCAAATACAATAAACACCTCACATTCCTTTCTCTTGCCCTCAAATGACACTGTTCATGTTCCCTGAGTACTCCCAGCCTGGACGCTGGAGTGGTCTTGTAGTGTAGCAACAGTGGAGTGTCCAGAATACCCTATACTCCAGGCTCAGAGTCACGGTACCAGCCCAAATGAAAAACCGTACCCAAAGCGGCGTACACAGCAGAGCCCGCAAGTCGATACTGTGCCGCAGAGTAATGGACCTGACCGCTGGCGCACACGGCAGAGCCTACAAGTCAATAACCGTGCCGCTAAGTCACTGACCTGGGTATGTCCTATGTTTACTGGTTGCTCCAGACAGACAGCAAGTCCCTGCCACATGTGACCCTGCAGAACCTGTACTCTGACCCTCTGTTCCGATCAGCTTCCTGACGCCGATACTCATTCCTGCGAACAGAATCCGGATCCACACGGTTCTCTCATGCAGCTCACAAAATGGCAGACTAATTCTTCTCCAAGCTGAGCAACTCCACCTCTCATGGTAGCTCCAATAGTTCCACGGCTCTTCCAGCCTTCCAGGACCCAAACCTCTCTCTCTCTGGGAAGCCTTCTGGATCGCTGACCCTGGCCTGGTCTTTATCCGATGGGGACTTACACCAACTCGCAGGTCCTTCCATCCACCATGAGGCCTCACAGGGTCTGTAACCACATTCCACGGTCCAACTGACCTTCCGGGAACCGATCCTTTCTCTCTTGGCAACATCTGCATTGCTGACAGGCATCAATCACTTCTGACAGTGATTTTGACCGCTCTAAGTCCCACAGACCTGAGGATGGCACTGGATCCTGAATTGAGCCTTTGCACAAACATGTCTCCTCATGTCACCATTTCCTGCTCAGTCTGGCACACAGCAGCATGAGTCATCAGCATGAGTCATCATCTGTTTTGCCTATCTACACTCACCTAAAGAATTATTAGGAACACCATACTAATACAGTGTTGGACCCCCTTTTGCCTTCAGAACTGCCTTAATTCTACGTGGCATTGATTCAACAAGGTGCTGATAGCATTCTTTAGAAATGTTGGCCCATATTGATAGGATAGCATCTTGCAGTTGATGGAGATTTGAGGGATGCACATCCAGGGCACGAAGCTCCCGTTCCACCACATCCCAAAGATGCTCTATTGGGTTGAGATCTGGTGACTGTGGGGGCCATTTTAGTACAGTGAACTCATTGTCATGTTCAAGAAACCAATTTGAAATGATTCGAGCTTTGTGACATGGTGCATTATCCTGCTGGAAGTAGCCATCAGAGGATGGGTACATGGTGGTCATGAAGGGATGGACATGGTCAGAAACAATGCTCAGGTAGCCCGTGGCATTTAAACGATGCCCAATTGGCACTAAGGGGCCTAAAGTGTGCCCTGAAAACATCCCCCACACCATTACACCACCACCACCAGCCTGCACAGTGGTAACAAGGCATGATGGATACATGTTCTCATTCTGTTTACGCCAAATTCAGACTCTACCATTTGAATGTCTCAACAGAATTCGAGACTCATCAGACCAGGCAACATTTTTCCAGTCTTCAATAGTCCAATTTTGGTGAGCTCGTGCAAATTGTAGCCTCTTTTTCCTATTTGTAGTGGAGATGTCACGACCGCTAGCCCAGCAGCAGTCGTGTCGCACCAGACGGAGGGGAAGGGGGACCCTTATCTATGGATGGGAAATAGAATGGCCACCCCTGACTAACCCTAAGTTGGCACCTGTCTGCCCTGATACCCTGGACGGGGTGTGAACCCGTGCGGCGAGTTGGATGCCTAAACCCTCAGTCGCCCTAACAAGACTGGACTGGGGAAAGGCCGATGGGAGCGCTAGTCACCATCACTCACGTCTAGGAAAACAACAGGGGAAGACAGCAACAAACAAACAACAGCAGAGATAGACTTATCCAGTCACGAGCAGAGAAGGCGATCCCAAACACGACAGTCCACGCCGGACAAGAGCTCCACAGCAACACCATCAAACGATCTCCTTCCAAGGTCAGAGTAGCACTGGAAGTAAGGACTATATCTGGCAATGACTGCAAGTGAAACTGAAACTAATATAGTAGCTGGGAGTGGCAGACAGGACTCACCTGAGAAGGATGCCTACAAACTCCCAGTCAGGACAAAAAGGTTCAGAAGGCAAAACCCATATGACATACCCTGAACCACGGAGCAAACTCACAAGCTATCGCGAGTAGCAAGTCGCTGCGACCTTCTCCTCCCAGACCTGCCTGGATCAGTCACAGTCGTGACAGGAGATGAGTGGTACCCGGTGGGGTCTTCTGCTGTTGTAGCCCAAGCGCGGGAAACCGGGAGCAGTTGAGGCCTAAACTCCAACGGGCTGCAGAAGGTGAGGTGAGGTGAGCGCTGAGGGCCTAGGAGCCCAATCCGTCACAGACATCCTACATAGGCTACCCACCTCTGACCAGCCTGCGTCGGGCAACCTCCTGAAGGAGATGTTGATTGCATTCAGTGCAGCCCTTCATTCAGATTTCTCTTCCCTGCTTACCCCGCTAAAATCGTCTGTCGCGGGCTTGGAATCGAGAGTTGCGCATGTAGAGGTCAAGATGGGAGAGTTTGCGACCTCGCACAACCAGCTGATATATAACCAGGAGGTCATGCAAGCGGACATTGACCGCATCCAAGCTAAGTTAAACGACCTAGAGGATCACTCTAGGCGTAATAACATTAAATTTCGGGGCATACCAGAGGACATTAGTCCCTCGGAGCTGATGGACTATCTAAAATCCCTAATGAAAAAGCTACTGCCCTCATTTGCAGATCAGGACCTGATAGAGCACACCGGATCCCTAGACCCCAGCACCTACCGGAGAACACTCCCAGAGACACTCTGGCCCGCATACATTTTTTCCGCACGAAGGAGGCTGTACTAATGGCGGCCCGCCAGCTGTCTGAGATGCCCGCGCCTTTCCAGCCAGTGAACTTATATGCTGATTTATCGGCAGCCACATTACGGCAAAGGCGTCTGCTGGCTCCTATTACCACCGTTTTCAGAGAGCATAGTATCGCCTATAAATGGGGGTTCCCTGTGAAGCTCCTGCTCACCCATAATGGCAAGCAACACAGCATCGCATCTGTGGAGGAGGGTTGACGCCTGCTGAGCTCATGGAACTTTCCTTTACCTCCAGATGATGACCTCCCATCGTCGCATCCGCACCACTTAAATGCAGAATGGCGCACTGTTGGTGCTAAGAGGGGCACCAAGCATTAATAATGTCTTATTCATTTGTGCACAGGAGTGCACTCTAGTGCTTGGCATCAAACAGGACTAGTTCCCCTTTAAGTCCTAAAACCGGATTTACACCTCTGTGGGTGACTATTCACTCCTGTTTGAATGATGTCTGTTTTCTTCTTTCTCCTTTATCATTATGTATTTGTTTTTTATTGTTTGTCATTTGCCTATACAGTCATAGTCATATATCAGACAATGTTGTTAGATGGGGTGGAGGGGGTTATGAGGAGGGGCCTCCTATTGTTCCCAAAATGATTGCAGCGTGTGTCCTTATTTCCCATGGTTCTTAAATTAGTCTCTCTGAATGCTAAAGGGCTAAATAGCCCCCAGAAAAGGTCCTTTATGTGGTCAGAAGCACTTGGCCTCAATGCAGATATTTTATGTGTTCAGGAGTCCCATATGCTAAGCAAAGATGCGCATAGGATTAAACACCATCTATTCCCATATGTCGTACAGTCTCATTACCGCAAAAAACAAAGAGGTGTCATTCTGGCTTTTAGGCACTCTGTTGCCTTTTCAATAAGCAGTACGTTCATAGACCAAAACGGTAGATTCATTATCCTAACATGCACTTTGAACAATATAGTGTACACTATAGTGGCCGTTTATGCTCCAAATAGGCATCAGTTACACTTCCTTAATAAAGTGTTAGCAAAAACGGAGAAACTACGACAAGGTCATTTAGTGATTTGTGGAGACTTTAATTTAGTACCCGACGCTGAGATAGACTCCTCGGCCAAAAACAGAAGTTCTTATCCCACTCTGAGTCCTCTTATGAGACGTGAGGAGTTGTACGACATTTGGAGAATTCAGCATGCATCTGAAAGGGATTACTCCTTTTTCTCACCTGTGCACAATTCTTACTCCCGCATAGACCTTTTCTTGATCAGCAGATCACTCCTACAATTGGCCACTCAGACCACGGTGGAGGTGATAAAATGGTCAGATCATGCTGCTATCTCCCTATCCATTCAGGAAACATATAATGTACGAGAAACTCTCTGGAGATGTAGCCCTTACATAATCTCTAACCCAGAATATAAGGCAGAAATCAATAGGGCACTAACTAACTATTTTGAGCTGAATGTGGGCTCAGTCTCTAATCCATGTAGCCTATGGAACGCGCATAAGGCCTACATCCGAGGTATCTTTATCAAGCTGGGACACCAGGCGAAAAAATTAAGAGAACAGAAACTAAATGCCATACTATCCCAACTTACATCCCTAGAATCCCTAAATAAATCCTCCCTATCTGCAGAAAGGGTGGCCCAAATACATGCCCTGAGAACGCAACTTAGGGAGTGTCTTCTTTTTACATATGAAAAAAACCTGAGGGCCTCTAAAGCCCGCTACTACTCACAGGATAACAAAGCAGGGAAACTATTGGCCCGTCGCTTAAAAATGAGAGCCGACAAAGCTAGAATCCCTCACCTTGTTCACCCGACTAAAGGGCATAAGATCTATGACCCGAGAGCTATAGCAGATCAATTCGTAGAATATTATTCGGCCCTATATAATCTAAAAGACTCCCCTGAGATAGAATCCATATCGCCCCTTGAGATCAGCTCTTATCTAGAGAAATTAAACCTCCCAGCCCTAAACATCCATCAAAGGAATAAATTGTCTAGCCCTATTAGTACCTCTGAGATAGCTAAAGCCATATCCTCACTTCATCCTCATAAATCCCCTGGCCCGGATGGTCTAACCAATATTTACTATAAGACCTTTCAAGACCAACTTATTCCCCATCTCTTGCCGGTCTTTAATAAAGCATTCACAGAGGGTTCACTTCCAGCCGAGATGCTATCTGCTACCATAGTAGCTCTGCCAAAACCAGGCAAAACGCCAGACAGACCCCAAAATTTTAGACCTATCTCTCTGTTAAACACAGACTTGAAAACTTATGCTAAGATCTTAGCCACTAGAATAGCAGACATTATACCACTCCTAACATCTACTGACCAGTCAGGATTTGTCAAAGGTAGGCAAATCACTGATAATTCCCGCAGGATTCTAAACATCCTAGATACTATTAATCGTAAAGGGACTAGTGCGCTACTGGTGGCCCTAGACGCAGAGAAGGCGTTTGACCGACTGAACAGGTCATTCGCCTTCTCTGTGTTAAAAGTAATGGGGCTGGGGGAGGCGTTTATAGAGGCAGTGCGAGCCCTTTACTCTAATCCCTCGGCTAAAGTATTTATTAATGGGGCACTATCTGGGTCATTTCCCTTAACTAATGGAACACGTCAGGGGTGTCATCTTTCTCCCCTGATATTCATCTTAGCGATGGAACCTCTGGCTCAGGCCATTATACTCAACCCAGATATCCCTGGGATACAGATTGGGAGGTGCAAACACTGCATCTCTATGTATGCAGATGATGTGCTCTTGACACTCTCATCACCTCAAATTGCCCTTCCGGTGGCACTTTCTATTATTAAAGAATATGGTCGGTTATCGTACCATAAGGTCAATGAATCCAAGTCCCAAATTCTCCCTTTAAATATGGTAAACAACCTGGTAGAATCCCTAAAGACCACCTTCCCGTTTGATTGGAGAGAGGATAGCATTAAATACCTAGGTATAAATTTACCTCCGTCCCTTCCAAATCTGTTCAAGGTTAACTATCTCCCCCTGCTGGAGATGATTAAGAGTGACTTCGCCTCATATAGCAAGTATGAAATATCTTGGGTTGGACGCATTGCGACCTTCCAAATGTTTATCCTGCCAAAGCTTCTGTTTATCTTCAGAATGGTTCCTATTAAAGTCCCCAACTTCTTTTTCAAGAAGGCGCAAGGCCTGCTCAGCGACTTTGTGTGGTCTGGAAGTAGGCCTCGAATTGCTACAAGTACTCTCACAAAAAGTAAAATTAATGGAGGTGTTAATCTTCCAGATCTTAAGGATTACTTCCTGGCCACCCAAATCCAGGTGCTGAAGAAATGGTGGACATTAGACGTGCATACTCCATGGGTACAAATAGAATCTGCATCAACCCCAAGTGGCCATCTCAAAGCTCTTTTGATTGACAGCTTAAGTGTCTCCAAATCTAAGGTTCTGCCTTTACCTCTTGTAATGAAAACTTCACTACATCACTGGTGTCTATTTCCTAAAAACTGTAATCCGACTCCTCTCTCACTGTTAGAAACGGCACCTTTGCAATTAGTGGAATTACATATTCCTGAGTTAGATCTATCATCATGGGGCCCCTTAGGTATCAACACGCTTAGTCAACTATATAATAATGGCTCTTTAAAATCCTTTAGCGAGCTACAAGAGGAATTTGAGATTCCCAGGGGAGACTTCTTTAAATTTTTACAGGTTAGACACCTCCTACAATCAAAACCACCTTACCAAGTGATTGCGCATAGGGGGATATTTGAGATATGGGCCCGGCCTACTAGTAATGACCGCAAAGAAGGGATTGGATCTCTGTATCAAGCTCTTGGCTTGAAATCCACCTTTTCTAAATCTGCACCACTTCAAGCATGGGATAAGGAACTAAAAGTAACTATCCCTGAGTTAGATTGGATAGCAACATTCAAATTCATCTCTAAGACATTTCGGAGCACATCCTTGTATGAGGCGGCCGTTAAGTCATGTTTGAGATGGTACTATACCCCTGACAGACTGAGCAAAATGTACCCTGGCACGTCTCATCTCTGTTGGCGTGGTTGTGGTCACTCTGGTACATTACTGCATATTCTCTGGGAATGCCCCTTGATATTAAAAATCTGGTCTGATATATTCAAGATGGCTTCTAAGTTCTGTGGTATCACGGTCAATAAAAGCGTGTTCACGGCTTTGTTTTTCAGGGGTATACGAGAAGTCCCATCTAAGTGCAGAATCCCAGTAGCGCATTTATTGCTAGTCACTAAATTAACGCTAACTAAATACTGGAAATCAGCTTCTATCCCATCTGAGGCTGAAATAGTAGCTAGAGTTCATAACAATTGTGCATATGAGAAAGCTATGGCTTATAAGGAACATAGAGTGGATAGGTTCTTGTACCAATGGGGGTCGTGGACGCAGTTCCTGCCCAGGGCCCTAGGCCAACCCTATGACATGTCGCTATGATGTTGTCTAAACTCTGTATGACTATAATGTTATTTCATATAAAGGCAATGATTATTTTCTGTTGCTTTTCTTTTGTTTTTGTTGTTGTTAATTTTCTATTATTATTTTTCTGCTCCCTATATACTTAATACTTGTTTACTTGTATTAAATTACCTATTGCCGATTGTAATGCATCGCCATCTATGTATACTTATATGTACGACCAACTACCTTCTGTATCTGATGGTGTTTAATCATCGCTTGTGTTGAAAATATTCAATAAAAATGATTGAAATTAAAAATGTCAGGTTTCTGTGATGTAAAAAAATGAGACAAAGATAAATCATTTCAGAACTTTTTCCACCTTTAATGTGACATATAAACTGTACAACTCAATTGAAAAACAAACTGAAATCTTTTAGGTGGAGGGAAGAAAACAAAAAAAACTAAAATAATGTGGTTGCATAAGTGTGCACACCCTCTTATAACTGGGGATGTAGCTGTGTTCAGAATTAAGCAATCACATTCAAAATCATGTTAAATAGGAGTCAGCATACACCTGCCATCATGTAAAGTGCCTCTGATTAACCCCAAATAAAGTTCAGCTGCTCTAGTTGGTCTTTCCTGAAATGTTCTTAGTCGCATCCCACAGCAAAAGCCATGGTCCACAGAGAGCTTCCAAAAGGTATCAGTCAGGAGAAGAGTACAAAAGAATTTCCAAGGCATTAGATATACCATGGAACACAGTGAAGACAGTCATCATCAAGTTAAGAAAATATGGTGCATTGGCGCAACAGCTCCTGTAATTCGCCCACTGGCTCCTGGTATTGCCCATTCGGCCCAGGTAGGTTTAGCGTTAGTTCCCGAGCTACTTGAGAAACCTTGGTGGTCAGCTGCAGGCATCCTCCATTGTATGCATTTTTGCTGGGAAATGCCATTAGCAGCGGACCACAAGTGCAGGATCTGCCCCCCCTGTATAGATGCACCACTGCATATGGGGTTGAGCACTTCCTGCTTTTTAATACCACGCCAATCTGTAGTTTGTACAACATTACCAAGAACATTACCAAGAACTGGGACGTCCCTCCAAAATTGATGAAAAGACGAGAAGAAAACTGGTCTGGGAGGCTACCAAGAGGCCTACAGCAACATTAAAGGAGCTGCAGGAATATCTGGCAAGTACTGGCTGTGTGGTACATGTGACAACTATCTCCCATTTTCTTCATATGTCTGGCCTATGGGGTAGAGTGGCAAGACGAAAGCCTTTTCTTACGAAGAAAAACATCCAAGCCAGGCTACATTTTGCAAAAACACATCTGAAGTCTCCCATAAGCATGTGGGAAAAGGTGTTATGGTCTGATGAAACCAAGGTTGAACTTTTTGGCCATATTTCCAAAAGATATGTTTGGCGCAAAAACAACACTGCACATCACCAAAAGAACACCATACCCACAGTGAAGCATGGTGATGGCAGCATCATGCTTTGGGGCTGTTTTTCTTCAGCTGGAACTGGGGCCTTAGTTAAGCTAGAGGGAATTATGAACAGTTCCAAATACCAGTCAATATTGGCACAAAACCTTCAGGCTTCTGCTAGAAAGCCACATTAAGAGGCACTTCATCTTTCAGCATGACAACGACCCAAAGCATATATCCAAATCAGCAAAGGAATGGCTTCACCAGAAGAAGAATAAAGTTTTGGAATGGCCCAGCCAGAGGCCAGACCTGAATCCGATTGAAAATCTGTGGGGTGATCTGAAGAGGGCTGTGCACAGGAGATGCCCTCGCAATCTGACAGATTTGAAGTGTTTTTGCAAAGAAGAGTCAAAATGTGCCATGCTGATAGACTGATACCCAAAAAGAATGAGTGCTGTAATAAAATCAAAAGGTGCTTCAACAAAGTATTAGTTTAAGGGTGTGCACACTTATGCAACCATATTATTTTATTTTAATATTTTTTCTTCCCTCTACCTAAAAGATTTCAGTTTGTTTTTCAATTGAGTTGTACAGTTTACAGGTCACATTAAAGGTGGAAAAAGTTCTGAAATGATTTATCTTTGTCTCATTTTTTTTACATCACAGAAACCTGACATTTTAACAGGGGCGTGTAGACTTTTTATATCCACTGTACATTATCTCACGCTTCATTTTTAAACTGTTTGGAGCTATTGTATTGCATTGGAATATCCAATATGCCTCCCTGTTATGCAATAGGTCTTTGACATTGCCTCCCCTAAACGTTTTTTTTTATTATTTCCATACCAATCACTTTCAGCCCCATTAGTGAGGCTTTATGTGCCTGTAAAAAATGTTTGGATACACTTGATATATTCCTACAGTATTTGTTTTTGGATTAGAGATATCATTAGGATGTTCTAAAATATGGATTTTTTGTTTTCGTGACGTGCAACCTATATATTTTTATTGCAAAGAGAACACAGAATCATGTAAATGACATATGTAGTATTACAATTGATGTACTGTACATATTTGTAAAGCTCCACAGGTAGCATGTCAATTTCATGAATCTATCCATAAATTAGAAAAGAAATTAACCAGGGAATTCATTTAACTGACTGAATTCTGTGAAAGTCAGTCCTGTCTCTGTGTTTTTTGATGGTTGCTGGGTTTCACGGTGTTCACTATAATATCACATAGCAGTAGAAAGGCATAATCCCAACAATTTGCCAGCAGCATCTCACCTAATTCCCAGCAATTTACCAGCAACATCCTGGTAAAAATACGGCAATATCCTGTAATAATCCCTGGAATTTGCTATCAACATCTGAGCATAATCCCAGTAATTTACCACATACATCCCAGTATAATTATAGCAATTTGCCAGCAAAATCCTATTCTATCATGAACACACTAAACGTCCCTAAGGCCTCCTTCACATGACCGTATGGCTTATTCTGTATTTTGCGGTCCGCAAAAACCGGATCCGCAAAAAATACAGATGACATCCGTTTTCTGCGGAATGGAACATCTGGCCACTAATAGAAAAGTACTATCCTTGTCAGTTATGCGGACAATAATAGGACATGTTCTATCTCTGAACGGAACGGAAATACGGAAACAGAAGGCATACGGAGTACCTTCCGTTTTTTTCCGGATCCTTTGAAATGATTTGTTCTGTATACGGAACGCAAAAAAACGGAACGTAAACGGAAGGCCTAAGGCGCCTTTCACACGGGCGAGATTTCCGCGCGGGTGCAATGGGTGAGGTGAACGCATTGCACCTTCACTGAATCCGGACCCATTCACTTCTATGGGGCTGTGCACATGAGCGGTGATTTTCACGCATCACTTGTGCGTTGCGTGAAAATCGCAGCATGCTCTATTTTGTGTGTTTTTCACGCAACGCAGGCCCCATAGAAGTGAATGGGGCTGCGTGAAAATCGCAAGCATCCGCAAGCAAGTGCGCATGCGGTGCGATTTTCACGCACGGTTGCTAGGAGACGATTGGGATGGGAAACCGATCATTATTATTTTCCCTTATAACATGGTTATAAGAGAAAATAATAGCATTTTTAATACAGAATGCATAGTACAATAGGGCTGGAGGGGTAAAAAAATAAAATAAAATTTAACTCACCTTAATCCACTTGTTCGCGCAGCCCGGCTTCTCTTCTGTCTTCATCTTTGCTGTGCACAGGAAAAGGGCCTGTGGTGATGTCACTGCGCTCATCACATGGTCCGTCGCATGATCCATTACCTATCACGGCCTTTGCTGTGTGCGCCGTGACACTTGTGCCATGCTTGCGGTTGCTGGTGGCAGCATGTTCCTGTTATGGCATGTGGTGGCAGTGTCTCCGCTTTGGCTGTGTGCGCCATGACATGGTTGCCACGCATGCTGTTGCCGGTGGCAACGTGGTGGCTGGTGTGTGCGCTTCCCCTTTACGTTGTAGCCTTCCCCTGTCTGGTGCAGTAAGGGTTAACTACCTTGCTGGGTATGGTCACTAGTGCTTCTTATACCTGTGGCTTAAAGGGAGTCTGTCACCTACCTGACCGGTTTCAAACAGGTGACATTGTTCAGTGGGGCACAAAGACATGACACAGATGTTACCCGTGTTTAGTTCTTCTGATGCTTCAAATCGCCCAAAAAGTCGTTTTTATCATATGCTAATGGACTCACTCGCTCCTAACTCCGCCCTTCAGTAAGCTCAGGCCAGCCCTGTGGCTCTGTGACATCATATTTCCCTATAGGCTGTTTGCGCATCTGTAACGGACCGTTTCAGCAGACAAGGGGTTAAAATCCGTTTAGGCGATATGCCCCTTTCTGAGAGACAGGCACAGCTACTGCAGAACACCAAACTCCCGACTGGATACAAAATAGCACTCCAAACCGGAACCTCACGAATAGCTGCTAGCAGACGAACAGGAATCAGCTTACACTCCTGGCAATCAGTCTCTAACAGCATACAGCGGATCCCCCCAATAACGAGACAAGGCTCTGTGTTGAGGGTCAAGCAGTGGTCTGAGGTGCTGGCACCCCCAGCCTGGTTTTTATTACAGTTGTTGCAAATACAGGTCCGCCCACAGAGAGGTATAAAACAACCAAGCCCATCTGGTGTACACGCCCCTAGGGGACCAGAACGAAGACTGCGACACAGGACAGATATGTAGCAATTCAGGACAGACACAACACATCCCCACAATGCATCATGGTTTCCTCCTCTCTGTCCTGGAGACAACCGAGGAGCAATCCAATTATCTCTCAGGACAAAGGGAAATCGCCAATACACATGTTGGAACAACAGGACAGACATCACCATTTAAACACACAATGGGACAATGGAAACACACCCAGCATATTCCTCCCCTCTGTCTATCCACTCAACTATCTCCCAAGCTGACAAGCTATACTTATTATAAATTGTTACAACTTTGTGAGTTTACATTGTCCATACATATAACTTACATCAATTTAACCAGTATAACCTGGGGACAAACCTATCCAAAATTCACTTGAATAGGTTCAGGGGTTTAAAAGTTAGTATGGGCCATAATCCTGAGGCAAGAGGCTGGTAAACAGGCCTCTCCAAAACCCAGTGGCGAGGTTGGTTTCGCCACACATCTCCCCCTCCCAGGGAAGACTAACCAGGTACCTGACCTCACGGTCAGTACCTGAGTTAGTCTGGCAGTCCACCCACAACCCAATACTGGACCTGTTGAATTTGGTAGCCTGTCTCTGTCCAGTGAGTCCACCAAGGTTATGTTGGTAGCTGGTACTCCCGGTCTCTGTATTGCTCCCTGGCTTGGGGTGGAGGTTGCTTTGTGGGCAGGTATCAGCGGTGGTTGTTGAAGGGGGAGACCGACTGTCTCTACCCCCTGTGCTGTAAGTGCAGAGACCACGGTCCCATCTGCACTGTTGTGGGGCTTACTGTCTCCCCCTGGTGTGTTAAGCTGCCACTGGGGAGAGGGGGGACGAGCTCCTCTCCCATACATACTTCCAGCCGCTGGGGAGGGCGACCGACCATCTCCGCTCCCAATACAGTGTGCTGCTGCTGGGGAAAGGAGACTGGGCTCTCTATTCCCTGCTGGACACTCTGCCGCTGGGGGACAGGACCGACTGTCTCTGCCCCCTGTAACCGCCTGCCGCTGGGGAATGGAGACTGGGCTCCCAATTCCCAATAAATCACACGGCCGCTGGGGAATGGAGACTGGGCTCCCAATTCCCAATAAATCACCCAGCCGCTGGGGAATGGAGACTGGGCTCCCAATTCCCAATAAATCACACGGCCGCTGGGGAATGAAGACTGGGCTCCCAATTCCATGTACATCACTCGGCCGCTGGGGAATGGAGACTGGGCTCCCAATTCCCAAAAAATCATGCTGCTGCTGGGGGGCAGGAACAACTACCTCTGCCCCCTGTAACTCAGCCTGCCGCTGGGGAGGGAGGACGCTGCTCTCCTCTCCCTGCATTTCACACTGCCTTCCCGGCATATCACCCTGTTGCTGGGGGGCAGGAACAACCACCTCTGCCCCCTGTAACTCAGCCTGCCGCTGGGGAGGGAGGACGCTGCTCTCCTCTCCCTGCACTTCACACTGCCTTCCCGGCATATCACTCTGCTGCAGGGGGGCAGGAACAACTTCCTCTGCCCCCTGTAACTCAGCCTGCCGCTGGGGAATGGAGACTGGGCTCCCAATTCCCTACAATTCACACTGCCGCTGGGGAATGGAGACTGGGCTCCCAATTCCCTGCAATTCACACTGCCGCTGGGGAATGGAGACTGGGCTCCCAATTCCCTGCTGGACACTCTGCCGCTGGGGAGAGGAGACTGAGCTCTCTCTGTCCCGCAACTGTAACTTCCGATGGAGGTCCACCCAACGTGGCAGCTGACCGTCACCTTCTGCCCGGTATAGTAGGGTCTTGAACACTAGACTCCTCACGAACTTCACGGATTTCTCAGCTGGATTGGGTCCGAAGTTCAGCCGCAACCACATCATACGGTCAAATTCCTCAACAGAGTATCTGTACTCCACTGCTGGTTCCATCCTGGTGCTTTTAGGGTCGCTGTACTGAGACATGCGTTGCTCTTAAGTTTGTAAAATCCAAAGAAATGGTGTCTCCTGTAGCTGTCCTTCTGGCTGTAGGAACGATCCCGCCGCTTGCCACCAATGTAACGGACCGTTTCAGCAGACAAGGGGTTAAAATCCGTTTAGGCGATATGACCCTTTCTGAGAGACAGGCACAGCTACTGCAGAACACCAAACTCCTGACTGGATACAAAATAGCACTCCAAACTGGAACCTCACGAATAGCTGCTAGCAGACGAACAGGAATCAGCTTACACTCCTGGCAATCAGTCTCTAACAGCATACAGCGGATCCCCCCAAAAACGAGACAAGGCTCCGTGTTGAGGGTCAAGCAGTGGTCTGAGGTGGCAACTGAGAAACATTGGCACAGCTAAGGTGCACCAAGAGGCTCAGGCTCACCCATGAGAGCACCAAACATCTCATCTACATTATAAAAAAGTTTTATTTGCACATGGACAGTGCAACTGGTTTACATAAGAGCATCTAACCTACCAGGCACTGTGTCTGGTTTTATAGTTTTGATTCTGCTGAAAGGTCCTCTTTAAGAGGGTAAGACTTGGTGATCATGTCAAAGGAGTTCACAGTGAATGAACTAGGAGATTCCCTTCACTTTTTAAAAGGGAACCTGTCACCGGGATTTGATGTATACAGCTGAGGACATAGGTTGCTAGATGGCCGCTAGCACATCTGCAATACCCAGTCCACATAGCTCTGTGTGCTTTTATTGTGTAAAAAAAAATATTTGATCCATATGCAAATTACCCTGAGATGAGTCCTGTACGTGAGATGAGTCCAGCATGAAGGAGCCCAGCACCACCCCACATTCTCAGAATCTCCTCCTTGCTCCCGACGTCAGAAAGCCAGAGCGCCGTTGTCTCGCGATGCACGAGCTAGCGCAAGCGCAGTGTCATCACAGTGTTCCTTCCCTGTGCTGGCATCAGCCTCAGGGAAGGAACTGCGCATGCGCTAGCTCACACATCGTGAGATTACGGCGCTCTGGCTTTCTGACGTGGGGAGCAAGAAGGAGATTCAGAGAATGCGGAACGGTGCTGGGATCCTTCATGCTGGACTCATCTCAGGGACAGGACTCATCTAAGGTTAATTTGCATATCTATTAAATCATTTTTTTTTTACACATTAAAAGCACACAGAGCTATGGGGACTGGGTATTGCGGATGTGCTAGCGGCCATCTAGCAACCCATGTCCTCAGCTCTATACATCAAATCCCGGTGACAGGTTCCCTTTAACATAACTAGACACTAAAAGTGACAAATTTGTCTAAGGACTAAAATGGCCAGTATCAGTGGTTTTCCAGCCTCACTTTTAGCAAAGGTGTTAATCAAAGCCCCCATCCAAATGCATTAACTGACCTACAGTGGTGACGTACCGTATGTACATCTCCTATTGCTGTAAGTGGTGATAATAAACATAGTAATAATTCCAAGCCTATTATACATGATTGCTCCATTTACTTTCTATAATACTTTAAACCATTTAATGTGACAACAAAAATACAGTAGGACACATCTAGGAAAATATGTAACAGTAGGATACAGCTAGGAGAATATGTAACAGTAGGATACAGCTAGGAGAATATGTAACAGTAGGATACATCTAGGAGTATATGTAACAGTAGGATGCATCTAGAAGCATACGTAACAGTAGGATACAGCTAGGAGAATATGTAACAGTAGGATACATCTAAGATAATATGTAACAGTAGGATACAGCTAGGAGAATATGTAACAGTAGGATACATCTAGGAGAATATGTCACAATAGGATACATCTAGGAGAATATGTAACAGTAGGATACAGCTAGGAGAATATGTAACAGTAGGATACAGCTAGGAGAATATGTAACAGTAGGATACATCTAGGAGTATATGTAACAGTAGGGTACAGCCAGGAAAATATGTCACAGTAGGATACAGCTAGGAGAATATGTAACAGTAGGGTACAGCCAGGAGAATATGTAACTAGTAGGATGCATCTAGAAGCATATGTAACCTCATCCATTGGTATCTCAGCTAACCATGAGTAACCACAAAACACTTCTCATGTGAATTGACAATGTTGCATTATTGCTATTCTATAATTCGTCTTATGAATGTCAAGAGACCATTGAGTCTTTATATTTGACTGATTCACTAGCTGTCTGTGAATCATATACTGAGCAATTTTACGTGGGTGCATTCACGTGTACTACCATTATACCTCTTGATTCTATATATGATGACATAATATGTATTGTAGTTGTGTTTTCCTGACTCTCATGTTATATGTAGTCCGGCTGTAAGCCAGATTTTAGTAGACGAATAATAAAAGGTATATTTTAATTGGGAAGGTGTTTCAGTGCATATTCATTTTGTAGGATACATCTAGAAGCATATGTAACAGTAGGATACAGCTAGGAGAATATGTAACAGTAGGATACAGCTAAGATAATATGTAACAGTAGGATACAGCTAGGAGAATATGTAACAGTAGGATTCAGCTAGGAGAATATATAACAGTAGGATACATCTAGGAGTATATGTCACAGTAGGATATATCTAGGAGTATATGTAACAGTAGGATATATCTAGGAGAATATGTAACAGTAGGATATAGCTAACAGAATATGTAACAGTAGGATACATCTAGGAGAATATGTAACAGTAGGATACAGCTAACAGAATATGTAACAGTAGGATACAGCTAGAAGAATATGTAACAGTAGGATACAGCTAGAAGAATATGTAACAGTAGGATACATCTAGGAGTATATGTAACAGTAGGATGCAGCTAGGAGGATATGTAACAGTAGGATGCTTCTAAGAGAATATGTAACAGTAGGATGCTTCTAAGATAATATGTAACAGTAGGATACAGCTAACAGAATATATAACAGTAGGATACAGCTAGGAGAATATGTAACAGTAGGATACATGTAGGAGAATATGTAACAGTAGGATACATGTAGGAGAATATGTAACAGTCGGATACATCTAGGAGAATATGTAACAGTGGTATACAGCTAGGAGAATATGTAACAGTAGGGTACAGTCAGGAGAATATGTCACAATAGGATACATCTAGGAGAATATGTAACAGTCGGATACATCTAGGAGAATATGTAACAGTAGGATACATCTAAGAGTATATGTAACAGTTGGATACTGCCAGGAGAATATGTAACAGTAGGATACAGCTAGGAGAATATGTAACAGTAGGATGCATCTAAGAGTATATGTAACAGTTGGATACAGCCAGGAGAATATGTAACAGTAGGATACAGCTAGGAGTATGAAGGTACTTTGTTATAGCACAGATATGATTACATAGACATCATGCTATCTCATGTCTGTATATATATCTTCGATTTCGATCAGATAGTATAGTAGATATTGACGGATATAAACCAGGTTGATTCTCTGCTTTATCTATAAACAGGTGAGGTATTATCTGTGACAATATTTGCTGATAATAGCAATTAGATAGCAGAATTGTTCGGAGTAGCTCATTCTGATATATTATCGTACATAACCTTATATAGTCTTAAAATTCTGAGTAGCTCACTAGCATGTATATTAATGACTGAAGTAACACGTGCACTGGCAGTTTTCACACACAGAAGCTGAAGACAATATTTAATATTAATAGCCGGCTGTCTAGTTAAGTATTTGGTATTATACAATAGATGTATAGGGTTGAATAGTATTAATACTATAAAATTATAAAATGGTATCGAGCAACATATACTAGTAAAATATAACTCACAAAGATGGCATGCATTGGCAGACAGAAACATAACTATGTAAATGGTGTCAAAATTTCCTGATGGTCCGATGCCCAGTGGGCTGCCTAAGTCCTCCTCATGGCCGCCCAGTGAACATTTTTGGGGATGTATTTTGTGCTGCTGGCAGTATTTTGTGATGGCTCTGTTGGGGTGGTTTATTGTGCCACAATATGGTATTGCTGGCCCTGCCTTCCATCAATTTGGACCCGACTACAAAACAGGGCCACTTTTAGTATTTTTTTACCAGGGCCACTTTAAGTTCCCAGTGGGTCCCTGGATGTAAGTGTTATGAGCATCGTATAGCGTACATGATGTGATCATTTCCATATGCTAGGGGACTTGTATGGTTGGAGATGAGCAAATCTGAAAAAAATAAAATAAAATTCTGCCAAAATGAGAATCATTCTAGTTCGCTGATGGTCTCAAACCTTGAAAATGTATTCTGGATGATAACTATGCACATCAGTTGACATCTATTTTACCACATTATCCGGAAATTTATCCAGTTATGTTGCTGTCAATTATTTATTTTATTTCCAAAACCCACTTTTATGCATCTCTTGAATGATCACACTCCAGTTTTTGGTACAAAATGACAACAAAAACGTACACCTTCCTATTGAAAAATTCCATAAGAAAAGTTGCCTTTCAGTCAACTAACATGGGGAAAAGCAACCACAAAACACCAGGTAGATAGTGCATGCACTGCTTGATAATAAGGGTAGCAGGGGCTCAAAAGAACAGTGAGGTTCGTGGCTGTTTGAAAAATCATGATATCTCATTGTTTGAAATGTAACATCCAATGAGTGCTATATTTTCTATACACTAAACAACACACACAAAGCCTGATGATTTGACTTTATGCTGATCTCACTGAGGGCAGCACAAAATAGTGACAGATGCTCTGATTTCAGTTGTGTGTCACTCATGAGCTAAAAGTAAGTGGTTGCTCAGAACCAACATCATAATCTTTGCAGCTCAGGCCTTGAAAAGAGTCAAATCTACCTGAGAAGAGTCATGGTTATTATAATCTCCTGCTCTCCCGTCCATCTGCTGATGATTGGCAGTTCTCTCCTAGAGAGAAAGGGAGAAAACTAGGTAGAAGACTGTCAGTCATCAGCAGGAGAGCAGGAATTTATGAATAACCAGGACTCTTCTCAGGTGGTCGTGACTCTTTTCCAGGACTAGTCTGCAATGTTTGTCATGTTGGTTTTCAGCAACCACTTACTTTTAACTTTTAAATGACAGACCGCTGAAATCAACTCCCCTGTCTCTACTTTATGCTGCTGTTAGTATGGGCAGCATAAAGTTGTTGACAGGTTCCCTTTAAAGGGGTTGTCCACTTTATTTATATTGATGACCTATCCTCAGGATAGGTCATCAATATTAGATCAGCGGGGGGCTGTCTCCCGGAACCCCCGCCGATCAGCGCTTTGAAGAGAAGGCTGATGTTTACCTGCTTGCCGTTGCAACGTCAGCGGAGAGCAGGGCCGGCGCTTCCATAGAGGCAAGGGGGGCAATTGCCCCCGGGCCCCCGAGTCCTTAGGGGCCCCCTCGCGCCGGCCCGCAACTAACTTTAGGCAGGCAGGACAGTCAGTGTCAGACGGAGATGAGCGCTTCCATTGTGGAAGCGCTCATCTCCAGTCATCTGTATCGCAGTCCTCAGGACAGCGATACAGATGGCTGTGCGGCAGGGGAGGGAGAGGTGTGTCCCTTTCCCTTCCTCTGATAGGCTGCAGGCACTAGACCGGCAGCCTATCAGAGGCCGGTGCAGGCGGCGCGATGACGTCATCGTGCCGCCTGAGCCCTGAGCCGTACACAGCGCGGGACACAGGCCGGAAAAAGCCTGCATCGCATCGCTGCCAAGGAGGTAAGTATAAGTGTTTTTTTCTTTTTTTTCTTTCTGTACAATACTGGTGGCTACTGGCAAATGATAGGGGGGGGGGGCCCTATGGCTAGTGGCACATGATAGGGGGGCCCTATGGCTAGTGGCACATGATAGGGGGGCCCTATGGCTAGTGGCACATGATAGGGGGGGCCCTATGGCTAGTGGCACATGATAGGGGGGGCCCTATGGCCAGTGGCACATGATAGGGGGGGCCCTATGGCTACTGGCACATGATAGGGGGGCCCTATGGCTAGTGGCACATGATAGGGGGGCCCTATGGCTAGTGGCACATGATAGGGGGGCCGCCTATGGCTACTGGCACATGATAGGGGGGCCGCCTATGGCTACTGGCACATGATAGGGGGGGGCCGCCTATGGCTACTGGCACATGATAGGGGGGGCCACCTATGGCTACTGGCACATGTTGATGGGGGCTCAGGCTACTGGCACATGATTGGGGGGCATCTATGAGAGCACATTTTACTGGCACATTATTGGGGGACATCTATGGGGGCACTTCTTACTGGCACATTATTGGTGACACTATAGGGGCATCTACTGAGGCCACAAAGAACGGTTATTTTATATGGGGGCTCTGTATAGGGGCATTTTATACTGGGACACATTGTGGTGGGTACTATGGGGAAGGGGGGAGAGGACTACTATGGGGTCATCTACGGGGGCACTGAGAAGGGGTATTTTATGCTTACAAATTATGAGGGACACTGAGGGCATCTACTGGCGCACTATATATCGGGCATTTTATACTGGTACATTAGGGGGGGCACTAGGGGGGAGAGGAGCACTATGGGGGCATTTACTGGGGACACTATATAGGAGTATTTTATACTGGCACATTATGGGAGCACTATGGGGACATTAGCTCAACTGGGAGCATTACAAGGGGGTATTTTTTGCACTGTCACATTATAAGGAGAATTATTTCTACTGGGGGGGGGCATTATAGTGGGCTTTATTACTCCCCCATGGTATGACCCCCTAGTAGCAGCACCAGCCTCTCCCTGCTCTGCTATCCCTCTGCCCCTTCTCCAAATCCTTATTATGAAATCTTTCTCATTAGGATAAAACACAACATCAGCTCCGCCGAGCCCCCGGCTAAAGTGTTGATGTGGCGTCCGAGATCCCCAAGGGCCAAGTAACTGTAAGTTTTCATGTGAAATATGTTTGTTATACACATATAGCCTACACTGTGCCCCAAAATACACAGTTTCTTCTGTAAAAGTCATCAAGTGTCATGGGGGGGGGGCCCTTATTGTTTTTCGCCCGAGGGCCCCATTTCACCTAGAACCGGCCCTGGCAGGGAGCAGGTGTAATTACAAATAAGCTGTCCCATTCACTTCTATGGGACAACTACTTCCTATTCAAGTGTATAGGAAGAAGCCGTCCCATAGAAGTGAATGGGACAGCTTACTTGCAATTACACCTGCTCTCCGCTGACGTTGCAACGGCAAGCAGGTAAACAATGATTGTAAGGAATCGCTCAAAGGAGAGCGGCCTTCCCTTTAAACAGCTGATTGGAAGTGATGGCAGGTGTCAGACCTATCCTATCCCTAGGTAATCAATACATATAAGGCAGACAACCCCTTGAAGGAAATGTGTCACCAAAAATGTTTCCTGCCAGGTAAAAGCTCCCAGTTATTTTCTGATTGTGGATTTTTTTATTCTATTTCCTGAACATTGTTATGGGGCGGCCATCTTGCCTGAGCTGTTCTTAACAGCATTTAGAAAGCTTTAAGAAAATTGCTTTACGGCAGCCCCATGGGCCATAGAGACAATGGTCATTGACTTCTATGGGAGAGTTTTCTAGACATGCTCTGTGACCTGTGCAGCGGTCATTGTACAAGGAATGAATAGATATGATTTGACAATCCCCTATGTTGAATGGTGGATCCTGTCTTATCTGTCATTTTAATCCTGCCTGCAATGATATCACCTCTGTGTATAGATAAGCAGGAATCTGCAGTAAAGTGATCTGTACAGACCAAGAAGTGGCGCCAGTTATTAGAATTAGTGGCCAGTGCGAAAACTGCAGGATTTTATGGTTTTTCTTTATATATAAATATTGACATGGAAAATTAAAAATAACACCATCAAAAATTATTTAAAAATGTGTTAAACATAAAACTGTGATTTAAACAATAGGTCATTTTCTGATGACACATTTCCATTAAAGGGCATCTGTCAGCAGATTTGTACCTATGAAACTGTCTGATCTGTTACATGTGGGCTTGGCAGCTGAAGGCATCTATGTTGGTCCCATGTTCATATGTGCCCGCATTGCTGAGTAAAATTATGTTTTATTATATGTAAATGAGCCTCTAGGAGCAATGGGGGCGTTGCCATTACACCTACGGCCTCCACTTTTTCTACAACTGCTGCATCCTCTGCACTTTAATTGATAGGGCCAGGCAGTGAAAACATCATAACGCCTGTCCTGTCAATCAAAGTGCAGAGGGTGCGGTAGTTGCAGAGAAAGCTGAACGTCTAGGAGTAACAGCAACACCCCCGTTGCTCCTAGAGCCTAATTTGCATATATTAAAACTTTCAGTAATGCAGGCACATATGAACATGGGACCAACACAAATGGCTTCAGCTGCCAAGCACACATACAGGGAGTGCAGAATTATTAGGCAAGTTGTATTTTTGAGGATTAATTTTATTATTGAACAACAACCATGTTCTCAATGAACCCAAAAAACTCATTAATATCAAAGCTGAATATTTTTGGTAGTAGTTTTTAGTTTGTTTTTAGTTTTAGGTATTTTAGGGGGATATCTGTGTGTGCAGGTGACTATTACTGTGCATAATTATTAGGCAACTTAACAAAAAACAAATATATACCCATTTCAATTATTTATTTTTACCAGTGAAACCAATATAACATCTCAACATTCACAAATATACATTTCTGACATTCAAAAACAAAACAAAAACAAATCAGTGACCAATATAGCCACCTTTCTTTGCAAGGACACTCAAAAGCCTGCCATCCATGGATTCTGTCAGTGTTTTGATCTGTTCACCATCAACATTGCGTGCAGCAGCAACCACAGCCTCCCAGACACTGTTCAGAGAGGTGTACTGTTTTCCCTCCTTGTAAATCTCACATTTGATGATGGACCACAGGTTCTCAATGGGGTTCAGATCAGGTGAACAAGGAGGCCATGTCATTAGATTTTCTTATTTTATACCCTTTCTTGCCAGCCACGCTGTGGAGTACTTGGACGCGTGTGATGGAGCATTGTCCTGCATGAAAATCATGTTTTTTTTGAAGGATGCAGACTTCTTCCTGTACCACTGCTTGAAGAAGGTGTCTTCCAGAAACTGGCAGTAAGACTGGGAGTTGAGCTTGACTCCATCCTCAACCCAAAAAGGCCCCTCAAGCTCATCTTTGATGATACCAGCCCAAACCAGTACTCCATCTCCACCTTGCTGGCGTCTGAGTCGGACTGGAGCTCTCTGCCCTTTACCAATCCAGCCACGGGCCCATCCATCTGGCCCATCAAGACTCACTCTCATTTCATCAGTCCATAAAACCTTAGAAAAATCAGTCTTGAGATATTTCTTGGCCCAGTCTTGACGTTTCAGCTTGTGTGTCTTGTTCAGTGGTGGTCGTCTTTCAGCCTTTCTTACCTTGGCCATGTCTCTGAGTATTGCACACCTTGTGCTTTTGGGCACTCCAGTGATGTTGCAGCTCTGAAATATGGCCAAACTGGTGGCAAGTGGCATCTTGGCAGCTGCACGCTTGACTTTTCTCAGTTCATGGGCAGTTATTTTGCGCCTTGGTTTTTCCACACGCTTCTTGCGACCCTGTTGACTATTTTGAATGAAACGCTTGATTGTTCGATGATCACGATTCAGAAGCTTTGCAATTTTAAGAGTGCTGCATCCCTCTGCAAGATATCTCACTATTTTTGACTTTTATGAGCCTGTCAAGTCCTTCTTTTGACCCATTTTGCCAAAGGAAAGGAAGTTGCCTAATAATTATGCACACCTGATATAGGGTGTTGATGTCATTAGACCACACCCCTTCTCATTACAGAGATGCACATCACCTAATATGCTTAATTGGTAGTAGGCTTTCGAGCCTATACAGCTTGGAGTAAGACAACATGCATAAAGAGGATGATGTGGTCAAAATACTAATTTGCCTAATAATTCTGTACAGGGTGTATAACAGGTCAGTCAGCTTCATAGGTACAAATCTGCTGACAATATAAACTTTACATATTTCTAAGGTGTACATAAATAACAGTTTATTGCCAAATCTAATCAAAATCAGTGCATTAAAGTTTCTATTCTGATATAAATTTGGCCATAAACATCATCAACAATTTTCTGGCTGACGATTGCAATGTTCAGACACAAATATATTTTTGGATATTTAAATCCAACTGAAACCCACCACCGCCTATCAACCATCATTCATACTGTATATAGTCAGAAGACATCATGTGATAAGTGTTTTTGATGCTGTTGGAGTTGTAGAGAGCATGCCTGGATGGTGGCGTTGTAAAGCATAACCTTAGAATTTTTTTTACAATCAAATAGGGCAAACGGAGGGCACATATATATTTATTAACATTAACATATTTACGAGTCTCTTACAGGTATAGTACTCATGACAGATACAATCTCTTAATGCACAGTACTCGTGTAATGAAGACATTCTTTCAGTGAGGGCACACAACTTTGGTGGCTACACATTTGTAGCACAACAAGCATATGCTTACATAGAGGCACAGTCCTCTTAACTACTTACATTGTAGTGCATATTGTAGTCTGAAGCCAAACCTCCCTGCTACAGGGGCAATGTCAACCTTTCAGGCCCCAAGGGCATAGCTCGGGATCTCCACTCACTATTAGGCCTCATGCACACGACAGTATTTTTTCACGGTCCGCAAAACGGGATTCCGTTGGTCCGTGATCCGTGACCGTTTTTTCGTCCGTGGGTCTTCCTTGATTTTTGGAGGATCCACGGACATAAAAAAAAAAGTCGTTTTGGTGTCCGCCTGGCCGTGCGGAGCCAAACTGATCCGTCCTGACTTACAATGCAAGTCAATGTGGACGGATCCGTTTGACGTTGACACAATATGGTGCAATTGCAAACGGATCTGTCCCCCATTGACTTTCAATGTAAAGTCAGGAGTTAATATACCATAGGATGAGTTTTCTCCAATCCGATGGTATATTTTAACTTGAAGCGTCCCCATCACCATGGGAACGCTTCTATGTTAGAATATACCATCAGATTTGAGTTAGATCGTGAAACTCATATCCGACAGTATATTCTAACACAGAGTGATGGGGACGCTTCAAGTTAGAATATCCTATGAACTGTGTACTTGACTGCCCCCTGCTGCCTGGCAGCACCCGATCTTTTACAGGGGGGCTGTGATCCGCAAAATTAACCCCTCGGGTGCAGCACCTAAAGGGTTAATTGTGCGTATCATAGCCCCCTGTAAGAGATCAGGTGCTGCCAGGCTGGAGGGGGCAGACCCCCTCCCTCCCCAATATTATATTCATTGGTGGCCAGTGCGGCCTCCCCTCTCCCCCCCCCAGTTAAAATCACGTTCCGAATCCCCCATCATTGGTGGCCAGTGCGGCCTCACATCTCCCCCCCCCTTGTTAAAATCACGTTCTGAATCCCCCATCATTGGTGGCCAGTGCGGCCTCACATCTCCCCCCCCTAGTTAAAATCACGTTCCGAATCCCCCATCATTGGTGGCCAGTGCGGCCTCACATCTCCCCCCCCTAGTTAAAATCACGTTCCCCCATCATTGGTGGCAGTGGAGAGTTCCGATCGGAGTCCCAGTTTAATCGCTGGGGCTCCGATCGGTAACCATGGCAACCAGGACACTACTGCAGTCCTGGTTGCTATGGTTACTTAGCAATTTTTAGAAGCATTATACTTACCTGCGAGCTGCGATGTCTGTGACCGGCCGGGGCTCCTCCTACTGGTAACTGAAAGGTCTGTGCGGCGCATTGCCTATAGCACAGACCTGTCACTTACCAGTAGGAGGAGCGCCCGGCCGGTCACAGACATCGCAGCTCGCAGGTAAGTATAATGCTTCTAAAAATTGGCCGGACAGGAAACACGGATCACGGCCGCGGATGAACAACGGTGAAAATTTTCCGAGTTTTCAACGGACCCATTGAAACTCAATGGGTCCGCAGAAAATCACGGAAAACGGAACAACGGCCACGGATGCACACAACGGTCGTGTGCATGAGGCCTTACACTCTGTCTTCTGGGCAATGATGAGGAGTCACAATACTATCATTTGCCCATCTAAATCAAGTATTTCCATGGGCTGCCACACAGACCTGAGTGTTGGCAACTCTTTGGTCCAACAACACTAACCCTATTCCAGTTACCTTTTCTTAAGGGCACCCTGCTCTCTCCTGGCACTTTCACTTTTCACACGTTTGCATGTGCAGCTGTCTCATCTGCAGAGCCATCTAACCAGCAGGTCATATCACCCTCTGCAGCCATCTGATGAAGGACATCACACTTTGGTGCCACGTCTGTGGAATAGGAGACTCCCTCTTCTTCCATGCTGTTAGCTGTTGCTCATATTTGCTCCCTCTTAGGGTTACTGCAGCTATTGTGAGCACTTCTCCACATCCCTGGCCAGGGACTCAGTAGGCATGGTCTGTGGCTTTATTTTAGCTGCCCCTGGTCTGAAGCCCTCCTCTCCTTCACACCTTTGAGGGGGGAGAAGTATGAGTTCAAGCACTGTGCTGCTTAAATAGTGTGCATACTGGGGTCTGTATTTACCTGCTGCAGCAGAATTTTATTCAGGACCTACCTCTAGCAGGTGCAAGGGGGCACTACACATAGCTCACAGTCACATGAAAGGCAAGAATATTTTAGAAGTCTCTGTGTAAGCTGCATTTACCTGCATCTCTCATACCTAACCCAATATTTAAGTGCTGTAACTTGCGATTTATAACACCTAGCCACAATCCTGGTCTTGTTTTAAAGCTTAGATTATCAAATTTAATACAATACCTGGCTTAGAGCTCTAGATGTTACACAGCTCAAGATATCTCAAGAGAAACCAGCCATCCACCCCTTCAGCCAGCTGTTATACAGGAGCTAGCATGGAGGAGGACAGGGGGCCAGTGGAGGCCATGATGACAGGCTGCACAGAGGACAAAAGAAGAGAAACTGCAGCACTCCTCCAGTCGATGCAACAGCAGTCTGTTCACATATAGGCACCAAACAAAGCAATATTTCAACTTAGATAAGTCTTTCTCAAGCTTGAGAAAGACCTATCTAAGTCGAAACATCACTTTGTTTGATGCCTATATTTGAATAATCCGCTGTTGAATCGACTAGAGGAGTGCTGCATGGTATCTTCTTTTGTACATTTTGGGGTTCTGAGCCAGGAAGTGACATTGCATGCACCCAGCATTTTTAAAATAGACATATCCACATGGGGGGACTCGTACTGCTAACTTTAGGCTGCACAGAGAAGAGACATAGATTGTCTCTCCCTGTGTAACTATACAAGGCCCCAGAGGCAGGGTAACATGGACTTCTGTGCATGTTATCAACCCCTTTTTCTCTTCAACCAGAGAGCATTCTTACTCTCGGATTGTCATATATGGGTGCTTTTTTTCCATAAAAGAAGTGTGAACATGAGTGCTTGCTCATCTAATAAACATTTTGCTCCTAATTAGGGAGTTTATTGATGCAATGATCTAGATGTTTGCCAGCATTCAGATGACAGGGCTAAATAAGTTGCACCAAACACACTATAACCACAGAAGCATCAACAAAATATGTATTTAACACTGTCCCTATCCTGTCCATACCATATCTATAAAGTAAAATATACAGACCGCTTCTCTAGCGATACCCATTACATGTTGCAGTAAGAGCGAAAAATACTATCACTAGAGAGGAATCTAATATATTTCTTACAAATTGAAAAGATTAGTCAGAAATTACTTTTTCAGCCATTGACTGTCCCCACAAATCATCAACAAACATTGCCTTTTCAGACAGGTATAATAAGGGGGATTTTTTGTGTCCCTATTATCCTGTGGTTAAACAGAACCAGAGTTTCCATTTCATTAACAGATGTAGCATTAGATATACATCTTGTAGCATTAGAGGCAGAGCTTGCTAAGAGCTTATTTGGCGTGCATGTATAAGTCGACACAGGCGATTAAAGTGCTGTCCATAAGGAGATATAGTACCCCCCAAATCCTGAGCTAGGCCACTTCACCCAGTTAAGGCTACTTTCACACTAGCGTTTTTCTTTTCCGGCATAGAGTTCCGTCACAGGGGCTCTATACCGGAAAATAACTGAACAGTTTTATCCCCATGCATTCTGAATAAAGAGCAATCCGTTCAGGATGCATCAGGATGTCTTCAGTTCAGTCATTTTGACTGATCAGGCAAAAGAGAAAACCGTAGCATGCTACGGTTTTATCTCCGGCCAAAAAAAACTGAAGACTTGCCTGAATGCCGGATCCGGCATTTTTTTCCATAGTATTAGTGCCGGATCCAGCATTCAAAATACCACGCATGCGCAGACCTTTAAAAATGAGAAAAAAATATATACCGAATCCGTTTTGCCTGATGACACCGGAAAAACGGATCCGGTATTGCAATGCATTTTTCAGACTGATCAGGATCCCGATCAGTCTGAAAAATGCCTGATCAGTCAGAAAAAATGACATGCGTTTGCATACAGTTTGCCAGATCAGGCAGGCAGTTCAGGCAACGGAACTGCCTGCCGGAATTAAACAACGCAAGTGTGAAAGTACCCTTTAGATAGGCCTATTGCTAAAACTGAAAAATTGGCCTGTAAACACACCGGTAATGAAGCGGTTAAGGAATAGTCACATTGAACAGTATGGTGAATGTTGCTGTTGGGATCCTGTAGATTGCGAGCCCTCACGGGCAGGGCCCTCTCTCATTCTGTAACTCGTCTTGTTCATGCTTAGTGCAATTGTCTGTATTATGTATGTATACCCCTTTTCATATGTACAGCGCTATGGAATGAATGGTGCTTTAATAATAAATAATAATAATAATGTTGTAAGAATATGAATTCAACCTAATGTTAACTCTTCTATTGGCCCTTTATTGTCCTAATGTCACTTGTGCCACTTGAAAAATCTAATTTCTGTTTCCAGCGGAAACTGAGTTGACAGGAATCTTCTCTGTTGCAGAGTCAGCTGGAAAGTAATTTTGCACAGGTTACCATGTCATTTTAGGCTGGCACCATTGACATGTCTTGTCCATAGTCCATACCTACTGTCAACGTAATGTCTTTATGTGCATTCATGAGTAACTGTGAGCAGGTAGGTAAGCGCTATGGCTTCCTGACAAGCATGGCAATAAAAGATAATGGTTGTTCGTGCAAACATTACACTTGGTTGGCATAAGAACTGTTTATTAACACTTTATTTAGCTGCGTTGTTTGCGGGTAATATGTGAAACAAACTCCATCCACAATTTCATTTTAAGACAATATGCAAATCAGACAGGAGCGGGCATGCAGCCTGCATAGCATGGATCCCGTCCCTGCTGCTGGTAGGCTGGAGAATTATTTTGTACCACCTGGAGATTATGTCAAGAGTCAAAAATATAAAATAATGAGCCAATTACATTGCTATTTGCAGGGAGCACATAGACAATTAACGGGAAAAGAATGGGGATTGATTTTTTTTCTCGAAAATCAAACAAAGACATGAATTTCAGAAAGTGACATTAGGCACAGAATAAACCCTTTGGCGAATTAACATGTGACTTTGACTTTTCAAGTTCTCTAAACACGGAGTGATTGGATTTAGAAAGTACCAATCAGCTGAAGTAACAATCAGCAACATATCACAGTCTTGCTACTGAGATTCTTGTTGTGTTCACTTAATGCTCCATTAGGGTAATTCAAAGCACCACCAATCTGAGGAGGAAATAATTGAGTGCTTATCAAGGAAAGCCCCAGTGTTCCCTGGTGCTGCCGAGTTCTGTGACCTTTGAAACATTGTGATTAGCATGCCCAATATACGTGTGCCGAAATTGATGGCTGGGAAAACAACTTTTCCTCAGTGCTCAGCTGCGGTTTCTTGGCCTCGGTCTAGAAAACTAGGAAAACTTTCTTTGTGTGAAGAAATTAGGCTTCATGTGGATTTGAAGCTTTTGTCTGGATGCAAGAAGTGGTAACCTATCTTTCGCTATCTGAGCCCTAACATGCTGATTAAATTAAATCATTTTGTTGAGAGGGGATTTGTGACAGCCGTATGCCCTGATTAGCATGGTAGGCTATTGGTGGGCACAAAGCATCATAAGGGCAGGCAACTTCCTCTTGTGTCTGAAGATAAATAGGAAGAGAAAGTTCCGGTAGATGTAAAAGGAAACGGAGTAACCCATAATTAGTCATTAAGACAATCTATAAGAGTCAGATGATTTTACTTTAGTTTAAGTACAAGTAACAAGTTATAGTAGAGAGGACATCAGAAGGCCTGATTGTTTGCAGCCATAGATGCAGCATTGTGGTTAAGAAAATGCATTCATTTTAATATTTTTCCTCTGCAATTTTGTTTACCCTCATGAGTGGGGGCCTATAGCACTGTTCATTATGATTTCCCGGCTTCGTGAGTTGAATGCCAGAACTACAGTCAAGACTACTGACATATGAAAGACCTGGAGGGGACAGGTTTCACAGATCACTAATCACTCAGAAAGAGGAGAATTGTTTTGTTTGATTTATGTGTATTTTGTGCATGTTGTGTCATTTGTATGTGTGTGTAACCAACTGCCATTTGTAAAGACCTAAAGGGGTTCTCACGGATCATGGTATTTGCCAGAAAAAGGACATAGTCCAGCTATAGCTGAACTTGGCCATTCAGGTGATACAGTGAGGAACAGAAGTATTTGAACACCCTGCGATTTTGCAAGTTCTCCTACTTAGAAATCATGGAGGGGTCTGAAATTCACATTGAGAGACAGAATAAAAAATAAATAAATCAGGAAATCACATTGTATGATTTTTAAAGAATTTATTTGTCTGAGAAAATCAGTGTTAATATTTGGTACAGAAGTCTTTGTTTGCAATTTCAGAGGTCAAATGTTTCCTGTAGTTCTTGACCAGGTTTGCACACACTGCAACAGGGATTTTGGCCCACTCCTCCACACCGATCTCCTCTAGATCTGTCAGGTTTCGGGCTGTCACTGAGCAACACAGAGTTTCAGCTTTCTCCAAAGATGTTTTATTGGATTTAGGTCTGGAGACTGGCTAGGCCACTCCAGAACCTTGATATGCTTCTTACGGAGCCAATCCTTGGTTATCCTGGCTGTGTGCTTCGGGTCGTGGTTATGTTGGAAGATCCAGCCATGACCCATCTTCAATGCTCTGACTGAGGGAAGGAGGTTGTTGCTCAAAATCTCACAATAAATGGCCCCATTCATCCTCTCCTTAATACAGTGCAGTCGACCTGTCCCCTTCGCAGAAAAGCACCCCCAAAGCATGATGTTACCACCCCCATGCTTCATAGTATGGATGGTGTTCGTGGGATGCAACTCATCCTTCTTTTTCCTCCAAACACGACGAGTGAAGTTTAGACCAAAAAGTTCTACTTTGGTCTCATCTGACCACATGACTTTCTCCCATGCCTCCTCTGGATCATCCAGATGGTCATTGGCAAACTTTAGACGGTCCTGGACATGTGATGACTTGAGCAGGGGAACCTTCCGTGCAATGCATGATTTAAAACCATGACGGCGTAGTGTTCTACTGACAGTGACCTTTGAAACTGTGGTGCCAGCTCTCTTTATGTCATTGACCAGCTCGTCCCTTGTAGTTCTGGGCTGATTCCTCACCTTTCTTATCATCAGTGATACTCGATGAGGTGAGATCTTGCATGGAGCCCCAGTCCGAGGGAGACTGACAGTCATCTTTAGCCTCTTCCATTTTCAAAAAATTGCTCCAACAGTTGATCTATTTTCACCAAGCTGCTTGGCAATTGCCTCCGAGTCCATCAGTTTATATGGCAGTAGTTGGCGGGCTAGCAGTTCTGACAAGCCAGCGATCAGCAGTTGGGCAAGAGGGTTATCCAGCGTCATCATCTTTTTTCGCTCAAACATTTGGGGAAAGGAAGCCTGCCTTTTGCCAGATGAACGCGACGACGGCACGGTGGAGTGGAGGACAACTGGCAGGAGAGAGGAGAAAAGGCAGAAATCACTCCAATCGAGAATCTGTCTCGCTTGCCAATCGATAGTAGGGTTATGTTTGGTTAACCATGGTAAACCTAACACCAGAGGAGCAGGCAAACCCTCCAGCACAAAACATGAAATGGATGCAATATGAGAATCTCCCACCTTTAGGCGAATGTCCTGCACCATTTGAGACAGACACTTTTGAGAGAGAGGGGCGGAATCAATCGCAAACACAGAAATACTTTTGTCTAATGAGCTTGTTGTCAAACCATGCATACGGACAAACTGGCCATCCAATAAATTAACCCCTGCCCCACTGTCAATAAATACTTCCATTTACACAGTTTTGAAATCTAGCGCCATCTTGGCAGGCACTAGAAATCAGGGGTACTACCAGTAAAAGACAAAAGTACATTCTCAACTTCCCCATCCACACTACCAAGAGTGAGAAGAGGACTAGACATATTAGCACTTTTTTTTACCTTTTCACCTTGATGTTTAACATAAGGACATACAGTCAGGTCCATAAATATTGGGACATAGACACAATTCTAACATTTTTGGCTCTATACACCACCACAATGGATTTGAAATGAAACAAACAAGATGTGCTTTAACTGCAGACTGTCAGCTTTAATTTGAGGGTATTTACTTCCAAATCAGGTGAACGGTGTAGGAATTACAACAGTTTGCATAAGTTCCTCCCACTTGTTAAGGAACCAAAAGTAATGGGACAGAATAATAATCATAAATCAAACTTTCACTTTTTAATACTTGGTTGCAAATCCTTTGCAGTCAATTACAGTCTGAAGTCTGGAACGCATAGACATCACCAGATGCTGGGTTTCATCCCTTGTGATGCTCTGTCAGGCCTCTACTGCAACTGTCTTCAGTTCCTGTTTGTTCTTGGGGCATTTCCCCTTCAGTTTTGTCTTCAGCAAGTGAAATGCATTCTCAATCCGATTCAGGTCAGGTGATTGACTTGGCCATTGCATAACATTCCACTTATTTCCCTTAAAAAAACTCTTTGGTTGCTTTTGCAGTATGCTTTGAGTCATTGTCCATCTGCACTGTGAAGCGCCGTCCAAAGAGTTCTGAAGCATTTGGCTGAATATGAGCAGATAATATTGTCCGAAACACTTCAGAATTCATCCTGCTGCTTTTGTCAGCAGTCACATCATCAATAAATACAAGAGAACCAGTTCCATTGGCAGCCATACATGCCCACGCCATGACACTACCATCGCCATGCTTCACTGATGAGGTGGTATGCTTAGGATCATGAGCAGTTCCTTTCCTTCTCCATACTCTTCTCTTCCCATCACTCTGGTACAAGTTGATCTTGGTCTCATCTATCCATAGGATGTTGTTCCAGAACTGTGAAGGCTTTTTTAGATGTCGTTTGGCAAACTCTAATCTGGCCTTCCTGTTTTTGAGGCTCACCGATGGTTTACATCTTGTGGTGAAGCCTCTGTATTCACTCTGGTGAAGTCTTCTCTTGATTGTTGACTTTGACACGCATACACCTACCTCCTGGAGAGTGTTCTTGATCTGGCCAACTGTTGTGAAGGGTGTTTTCTTCATCAGGGAAAGAATTCTTCGGTCATCCACCACAGTTGTTTTCTGTGGTCTTCCGGGTCTTTTGGTGTTGCTGAGCTCACCGATGCGTTCCTTCTTTTTAAGAATGTTCCAAACAGTTGTTTTGGCCAAGCCTAATGTTTTTGCTATCTCTCTGATGGGTTTGCTTTGTTTTTTCAGCCTAATGATGGCTTGCTTCACTGATAGTGACAGCTCTTTGGATCTCATCTTGAGAGTTGACAGCAACAGATTCCAAATGCAAATAGCACACTTGAAATTAACTATGGACCTTTTATCTGCTCATTGTAATTGGGATAATGAGGGAATAACACACACCTGGCCATGGAACAGCTGAGAAGCCAATTGTCCCATTACTTTTGGTCCCTTAACAAGTGGGAGGCACATATGCAAACTGTTGTAATTCCTACACCGTTCACCTGATTTGGATGTAAATACCCTCAAATTAAAGATGACAGTCTGCAGTTAAAGCACATCTTGTTCGTTTCATTTCAAATCCATTGAGGTGGTGTATAGAGCCAAAAATGTTAGAATTGTGTCGATGTCCCAATATTTATGGACCTGACTGTTTACACTGGCTGTAGTGACATGTGGGGCTTTGGCCTCAGTTTCTGATCTACACTTACCATTTTATGGCTTCAATGTACTTTTGTCTGTTGCATTCTTCAGTTTTGAGTTCTTCAGCATTTTTTTAATGCAGAAAGTTCTAATGGAGGCTGGGGGGGGGGGTCTGAGGGGGTCTGATAGGAAGGCTGATAGGGTCTGATTGGGGATCTGATCTGAGACTGATGGGCTGGGGGTCTGATGGGGCTAATCTGAGGCTGATGGGGGCTGTGGGGTCGCATCTGAGGCTGATGGGGGCTGTGGGGTCTCATCTGAGGCTGATGGGGGCTGGGGGGTTGCATCTGAGACTGATGGAGGCTGGTGGGTCGCATCTGAGGCTGATGGGGTCTGTGGGGTCTGATTGAGGGTTGATCTGAGGCTAATGGAGGCTGGGCAGGTCTAGGTATGGCCTTTTCTTAGATGTTACCTCCTATAGATTTTGTACACTACCCTTTTAAATGCTTTTTTTGTTCTTTTTAATGTTTTTTATGCATTTAGGGCAAAATGAAATTCTTCTCTGAAGTAACTCCAGTCTTACCTGTTAGTTTACATTTACTGTCATTCTCATAAATGCTGTCCCCCACCGGACATATCATTAACAGTTTAAAATGCTTGTCACTATAGGGGAAGATTGTAACTTTACATACCACTCCCCTTATTAAAGTGAATAATAGTCAGTATTCCTATACTTTTGAGCTGGACTAGAGGTTAATTACTAAAAGAAATTGTGGATATCAGTCATACATTAAAAAAGACTATCTTTTGATAGTTATTAGTTAGTGGATTTGAGGGTCCTTAAGAAGGACTTGTTAGCACTGGGGGGTGTACACAGATCTCATTGGGCCCCATAGCAAATCTTAGTATGGGCTACCTGCACCTAGCTTCTCAGTGTACAGTACATGCATCAATCACTCCCAGGCAATGCAGAACATGTGCAATGCCCCAATTTCTGATGAATTTATGTTTTTTTATAATCAAGTAGAAGAAATTTTAATTCAATACAAATTGTAATAAAAAAAGGGCCTCATCCAATGTATCCAACTTTTATGTTGGACAAAGTTGAACAGGTGCTTCAGATATATGGTGCTCATTCTGAACACCATGTTATTCAATGTATTTACACCAGAAAACTAGCAAAATACATTGATAAATCTGTATCTTTTCTATTAAAAATCTAGCTGCCTGCCTACAGCCACCACTAGGGGGAGCTCCCTGACTAGGAATTATTACACTGCCTCTGTTGCAGGTAAGCTAGTGCTTGCAACACTTAGGAGCTAGATTTGAATCCAACCAAAGACAACATCTGCATGGAGTTTGTATGTTCTCCCTGGGTTTCCTCCAGCTACTCTCTAGTTTCCTCCCACACTTCATAGACATATACAGTACAGACCAAAAGTTTGGACACACCTTCTCATTCAAAGAGTTTTCTTTATTTTCATGACTATGAAGGCATCAACAACTGAAAATATGTCATATTATAGGTTCTTCAAAGTAGCCACCTTTTGCTTTGATTACTGCTTTGCACACTCTTGGCATTCTCTTGATGAGCTTCAAGAGGTAGTCCCCTGAAATGGTCTTCCAACAGTCTTGAAGGAGTTCCCAGAGATGCTTAGCACTTGTTGGCCTTTTTGCCTTCACTCTGCGGTCCAGCTCACCCCAAACCATCTCGATTGGGTTCAGGTCCGGTGACTGTGGAGGCCAGGTCTTCTGGCACAGCACCCCACCACTCTCCTTCATGGTCAAATAGCTCTTACTTTCAAAGTTTTCCCAATTTTTCGGCTGACTGACTGACCTTCATTTCTTAAAGTAATGATGGCCACTTGTTTTTCTTTACTTAGCTGCTTTTTTCTTGCCATAATACAAATTCTAACAGTCTATTCAGTAGGACTACCAGTTGTGTATCCACCTGACTTCTCCTCAACGCAACTGATGGTCCCAACCTCATTTATAAGGCAAGAAATCACACTTATTAAACCTGACAGGGCACACCTGTGAAGTGAAAACCATTTCAGGGGACTACCTCTTGAAGCTCATCAAGAGAATGGCAAGAGTGTGCAAAGCAGTAATCAAAGCAAAAGGTGGCTACTTTGAAGAACCTAGAATATGACATATTTTCAGTTGTTTCACACTTGTTTGTTATGTATATAATTCCACATGTGTTAATTCATAGTTTTGATGCCTTCAGTGTAAATCTACAATTTTCATAGTCATGAAAATAAAGAAAACTCTTTGAATGAGAAGGTGTGTCCAAACTTTTGGTCTGTACTGTATACTGATAAGGAACTTAGATTGTGAGCTCCATTGGGGACACTGAGTGATGATAATGTCTGTAAAGCACTGCACAATATGCCAGTGCTATATAAGTGAGTAATAAATAAAAAAAAAACTAAAAGAATCACTCCCCCCCCAAAAAAAAAAATGGGGGGGAAAGTGGCAGTGTGTCTATTAGTCTGAATGCTGATAACTTAATAACATAATACAATTCAAATGATCACAGAACTCATTCATTCACTGGCTTTTCCTGGGTGCTCGTCTAATTTAGTTCCCAGCTCCACCTCAGGAACACTTTCATCCATATATATACAAATTGACTGCACTCCAAAATTGAAGGTGAAGTAATCATTGATTTGTATTCAGCCGGACATAAATTTAGGGAACGTTTCGGGCTATTTGTAGCCTTTCATCAGGCCTAGCTAGTCGGAACAGACGTGTGGACGCCGGCGCCGGTTATAGTCCGTGATCATACAGACTATAACGTACAATGGAACAACATCAGAAAAACTTTCATGAAGTTTTGGCCGATCCTGCGGACTGATCATGTTCTTGATTCTATGCTCATCTCCAGCCCTGCATTTGTGGCTCGACGCAGTAAAAACCTTAATGACATTTTGGTATCTAGTCATTATGTTCCACCAAAATCTCAAGATTTTTTTATCTCAAGCAAGAGGGCCAAAGTGGGGGTCTACATCTTGTGGGCACTGTAGTATCTGTAAGGCTATGATCAAAACCGACTCATTTTGTGACTCATCTGGGCAAAGTACATATAAGATTGTACACTTCATCAATTGTAGTACATCAGGTGTCATATATTATGCGACATGCCCGTGTGGATTAATCTATATAGGCATGACAACATGGGAACTTCGCATACGCATTCAGGAACTCCAAAGCGACATATAAACCGCATCTAAAATTAGTGATCATGACAGAGACAGGATAGTGAAACTCAAACCAGTTGCGCAACACTTTCGCCTGAAGCACAACAATCGATGGCAGGACCTTAAGGTCCGTGGCATTGATAGAGTGAATCTGGGCTTTAGGGGTGGTGACCTCTTTAGACGTCTAGAACAGGTCGAAAGTAAATGGATAATTAAATTCCAGACCCAAATACCATGTCGGCTCAATGATAAGGTCCCCTTTGCCTCTTTTCTGTGACTGACTCCTCCTTGAATCTCCTTGCTGTGTAAAAGCTTTTTTTAAAACCTATATGTATGGGTGGTGGGAGTATGTGTCTTGATTGTGGGCTACGAATCGTGTTAAGTGGGTCTTCCAATTTTTGGGGTGCGGTGGTTCTTCTCCTCCTTCCATGTGGATGAATTTGTAATTTATGATAGGTTGGCCATATTTGCCTTTCAGGGATCCTTGTAGTGGGTAAGGTGTATACTGTCCTCATTATTGGACGGTGGGGAGACATAATGGTTTATAACCCCGGTATATTGACAATTGGGTGTCTTTATAAATGGGATGGCTTTTAGGGTTGTTCTTACAGTATTGACAATTGGGTGGTATCTACCTGTACAGTTGGGATTTCCCATTGGATTCGAGTCTAGTAAAACATTGTATATTGATCTAATAAATGTATGTACAATTTTTTCACAGGTTTTCTTTCTGCACAGCACTATGTTTCAGTCTTTTTTTCAGTGCACCTTACTAGTCTTTCATTTCAGCAACAGTGAAATGTATTTTCATTCGTATAAACATGAGTTTCATCATCACTTATTCTTTGGATATCATTTATATCAAATTTTTTCCTACATTTACATTTTTTTGTTTACCTTCACCATATTCAACTTCACACCAACACTAGAGTTGAGCGGACACCTGGATGTTCGGGTTCGGCCGAACTTCAGAAAAAAGTTTAAGTTCGGGACCCGAACTTGACCCGGACTTAACCCCGAACCCCATTGAAGTCAATGGGGACCCGAACCTTTGAGCACTAAAATGGCTGTAAAAATGTCATGGAAAAGGGCTAGAGGGCTGCAAATGGCATCAAAATGTGGTTAAGAGCATGGCAAGTGCTCTGCAAACAAATGTGGATAGGGAAATTACTTTAAATAACATAAAATACGTAAAAATAAAAAATAATAATCTTGATCTAGGAGGACCAGGTCCATATGGAATAGGAGGTTGAGGAGGCGGTGGATGTGGCGGTGTTGGTGGAAGCGGCGGTGGAGGAGGAGGTAGCCTACACTGGTTTTTGGTTTTACATTTTTATTTTTAAAATTAGGGTACACCCCAAAACATTAGGAAATATAACCTGTGATAACCCCCTCCAGTCATGCTAAACACAGGTTCAGACAATACACTGGCTGCAGGGCAGGCCAGCACCTCCAAGGGGTAAGGGCAAGCTCAGGCCCTCTGCCCAATTTGGAGACCCAGAAGTTACAGGGGCTGACCCCTGTCAGTCAGTTTGTGTAGGCGTGTGCACACTTACTGCCCAACCATGTCGCACGTCCCCGTGATGTTCACGATCCAATTTGATATCTGCTCTATCAACTTTCGATGTTCTTCTATGCGCCTACCATGGTGATCACGGGTGGCAGGGAATCAGGGTTCCAGGCCAGAGAGGGAGCGTGAGAAAGAGAGACCACATCCAAGGGAGGATCCATTTTTTCAAATTTAAAATTAGAGTTGAAATATGGGAGAAATTATTAAAGCATAAAAGTGTGACAACTTTTCAAAGTTTAAGCATTGAATGTAAGGATGTGGTGCACATTAATTACTGAATAATTTATTAAATTTTATTCCCTGTCACCTATGCATAGCATGTGTTTATTCACGTTAAAATTGTATAATGTCAACCCAAGAATGTAACAGAAAAATTATTGAAATTTATTAAGCTGTCAACTAGGTAGAGGAGGGGTATATTACACCCAAAAATTTGTGAATTTCACCAAAAAATGTAACTGACAATTATTATTTTTTTTCGGTCTACTAGGTATAGGAGTGGTACATCACACCCAAAAATTGGTGAATTTCACCAGAATATATAACTGCCAATTTTTTTTTAAACCTGTCTACTAGGTATAGCAGTGGTACTATACACCCAAAAATTTGTTTATTTTGCTAGAAAATGTAACTGACAATTTTTTTTTTTTTTTTTTTTTACCGTTCCACTAGTGGTACTATACACACCAAAATTGGTGAATTTCACCCTAAAATGTAAATGACAATTTATTTATTTTTTAACCGGCCTACTAGGTATAGCAGTGGTACTATACACCCAAAAATTGGTTAATTTCACCCGAAAAAGTAAATGACAATTTTTTTTTTGTTTAACCTGTCTACTAGGTATAGCAGTGGTACTATACACCCACAAATTTGTTAATTTCACTATAAAATGTAACTGACAATTTATTTTTATTTTTTTACCGGTCTACTAGGTATAGCAGTGGTACTATACACCCAAAAATTTGTTAATTTCACCCGAAAATATAAATGACAAAGTAGTGAAATGATATAAAATAAAACACGTACAAAAAAAAATTATGGATTTATGAGGTGGAGTTCCATATGGAGTAGGAGTCTGAGGAGGCGGTGGACATAGCGGAGTAGGTGGAAGCGGCGGTGGAGGAGGACGAGATAGCCAACACAGGTTTTTGGTTTTAATTTTATTTTGTAAAATTAAGGTACACTCCAAAAGAGTGTGAAATATCCAAAATACAAATATAAGCAATTGCGCTACAGTATAACAATGGCTGCTTAGTGCCGATATACATGTCTATTCTGCACAAGGTACGGACAAGTCCTGAGGGATTCATGCCTCGTTCATTTTAATGAACGTGAGCTTGGCTGTGGACAGGCGGCTGCGCTTGTCTGTGATGACGCCCCCTGCCGTGCTAAACACACGTTCAGATAATACACTGGCTGCAGGGCAGGCCATCACCTCCAAGGCGTAAAGGGCAAGCTCAGGCCATGTGCCCAATTTGGAGACTCAGGAGTTGAAGAGGGAAGACCCGTCATTCAGTACGTGTAGGCGTGTGCACACATACTGCTCCACCATGTTGGTGAAATGCTGCCTCCTGCTAAGACGTTCCATATCAGCTGGTGGTGCTGGTTGTTGTGGCGTGCTGACAAAGCTTTTCCACATTTCGGCCATGCTAACCCTGCCTTCTGAGGTGCTGGCGGTGCCCCAGCTGCATTAGCGACCTCTTCCTCGTCCTCTGCATTCGCCTTGTGCTTTCACTGTGCCCCCGCTGTCAGGTGGGAATGCTACCAGCAGCGCGTCTACCAGCGTGCGCTTGTACTCGCGCATCTTACGATCACGCTCCAGTGAGGGAATTAAGGACGGTACGTTGTCCTTGTAATGGGGATCCAGCAGCGTGGCCACCCAGTAATCAGCACAAGAATGTGGGCAACTTGGCGGTCATTGCGGAGACACTGCAGCATTTAATCACTCATGTGTGCCAGGCTGCCCACAGGCAACGAAAAGCTGTCCTCTGTGGGAGGTGTATCGTCTGTGTCCTCTGTATCCCCCCCATCCACGCACAAGTGATGGCCATGAGCTGGTCTGGGTGCCACCCTGCTGTGAACATTGTTCCTCCTCCTCCTCGTCATCTTCCACCTCCTCATCCTCCAGAACTGTGCCCTGGCTGGACAATTGTGTACCTTGGGTTTGTGGGTGCAGGAACCCACCCTCGGAGCCACTTGGGAATGACTGGCCGGAAACCCTACGAAAAGATCCCTCTTCCTCCTCCTCCTCCTCCTCCTCCTGCGCCAAATCCTCTTTCTTCATCGCCAGGAGCGTTTTTTCAAGAAGGCATAGGAGTGGGATAGTAACGCTGTGAACGGCGTTATCGTCACTGGCCATGTTGGTGGAGTACTCGAAACAGCGCAACAAGGAACACAGGTCTCGCATGGAGGCCCAGTCATTGGTGGTGAAGTGGTGCTGTTCCGCCGAGCGACTCACCCGTGCGTGCTGCAGCTGAAACTCCACTATCGCTTGCTGCTGCTCGCACAGTCTGGCCAGCATGTGCAAGGTGGAGTTCCACATTGTGGGCATGTCGCATATGAGGCGGTGAGCGGGAAGGCCGAAGTTACGCTGCAGCGCTGACAGGCGAGCAGCAGCAGGGTGAGAACGCCGAAAGCGCACACAGACGGCCCGCAATTTATGTAGCAGCTCTGACATGTCAGGGTAATTTTTAAGGAATCTCTGCACCACCAAATTCAGCACATGCGCCAGGCAAGGGATGTGCGTCAAACCGGCTAGTCCCAGAGCTGCTACGAGATTTTGCCTATTATCGCACGCAACCAGGCCGGGCTTGAGGCTGACTGGCACAAACCACTGATCAGTCTATTGTTCAAGGTTCGTCCACAGCTCCTGCGCGGTGTGGGGTTTGTCCCCCAAACAGATGAGTTTTAAAACTGCCTGCTGTCGTTTACCCCCGGCTGTGCTGAAGTTGGTGGTGAAGGTGTTACACTGACCGGATGAGGAGCCGGTAGAGGATGAGGAAGCAGAGTAGGAGGAGGAAGCAACTGGAGGCAAACTGAAGCGCCCTGCAATCCTCGGTGGTGGAAGGACATGCGCCAAACTGCTATCCTCCTCAGGCCCAGCCGCCACTGCATTTACCCAGTGTGCTGTTATGGAGATATAACGGCCCTGACGGTGCTTACTGGTCCACGTATCCGTAGTCAGGTGGACCTTGCCACAGATGGCGTTGCGCAGTGCACACCTGATTTTGTCCCCTACTTGGTTGTGAAGGAAAGGGATGGCTCGTCTTGAAAAGTAGTGGTGGCTGGGTACGACGTATTGTGGGACAGCCACCGCCATAAGGCCTTTAAAACAATCCGTCTCCACCAGACGGAATGACAGCATTTCAAAGTCAAGTAATTTAGAAATACTGGCATTCAGGGCTAGGGATCGCGGGTGGGTATGGGGGTACTTCCTCTTCCTCTCCAGCGTTTGGGATATGGAGAGCTGAACGCTTCCGTGGGACATTGTGGAGATGCTTGGTGACCCAGGTGTTGGTGTTGCTGGCAGATCCTCTGTTTGTAGGATGCCAGGTGGCACTGTCACTCCAGAGGTTGATGAAGAGACTGCGACTGCAGCAGAAGAGGAAGCAGGAACCAGAGACCTTTCTTGGTTTTTGAGGTGTCTACTTCACTGCAGCTCGTGCTTTGCACTTAAATGCCTGGTCATGCAGGTTGTGCTCAGGTTGAGAACGTTTATGCCTCGCTTCAGGCTCTGATTGCACAGAGTGCAAACCACTCGTGTCTTGTCGTCAGCACATTGTCTGAAAAACTGCCACGCCAGGGAACTCCTTGGAGCTGGCTTTGGTGTGCTCGGTCCCTTGCTGCGGTGGGCAGTAGGAGGCGTACTGTCTAGAGGACGGCCGCTCCGCTTTTGCACCCTGCTCCCTCTTCTGCTGTGTTGGTGGCTCTGTGCGACCACCGCCTCCTCCTCCGAACTACATAGGTCACTCGCATGATCTTGATTCCATGTGGGGTCGAGGACCTCATCGTCCCCCACATCATCTTCCACCCAGTCTTCACCCCTGCCTTCCTTGTCGGTCTGCACACTTTCGAAAGCCCCAGCAGTTGGCACCTGTGTTTCGTCATCATCCGAGATGTGCTGCGATTGTCCTCCCATGTACTCATCTTGAAAAATAAGTGGTTGGGCATCGGTGCACTCAATCTCTTCCACTTCTGGGGCAGGGCTAGGTGGATGGCCCTGGAAAACCCTGCTAACAGAGTCATCAAAAAGCAGAAGAGACTGCTGCATGACTTGGGGCTCAGACTGCTTGGCTGATTTGCAAGGGGGTGAGGTGAAAGACGGATGGACATCGGCTGCAGGTGCCAACTGTGGTCTTTCAGCAGGAGACTGGGTGGTGAGACAATGTGAAGGAACTGGATCCACTGTCAGCAACCCAATCTACTATCGCCTGTACTTGTTCAGGCCTCACCATTCGTAGAGCAGCATTAGGCCCGACCAAATACCGCTGCAGGTTTTGTCGCCTACTCGCACCTGAGGAAGGGGTTTCACTTGTGTGTGTAGCTGGCACAGATCGATCACGTCCTCTCCCTGCAACAGGAGCTCCACCAGCAGCACCACTACCTGGGCCACGTCCCTTATTTGACGCTCTCCTCATATTTTTCAAATTTAGGATCTTGCCCTAAATGGGTGTTAAATTAATAGTAGAATAGAACGACAGTATGTAAAGGGTGTATCTCACATGGTCTGAACCAGTGTAGGCATAAATTAAATATTTCTTTGCCCATAATGGCTGTATTTCAAATGGCTGTATTTCAAATCACTGAATCAAACCCCTGTATGTAGAGGGAGTATCTCTCAGGGCTTGAACCAGTGTAGGCCTGAAGTAAATATATCTTTGCACAAAATGGCTGTATTTCAAATGGCTGTATTTCAAATCCCTGATTCAAACCCCTGTATGTAGAGGGGTATCTTACACGGTCTGAACCAGTGTAGGCCTGAAGGTAAATATATCTTTGCACAAAATGGCTGTATTTAAAATGTCTGTATTTCAAATCCCTGAATCAAACCCCTGTATGTAGAGGGAGTATCTCACAAGGCATGAACCAGTGTAGGCCTGAAGTAAATATATCTTTGCACAAAATGGCTGTATTTCAAATGGCTGTAATTCAAATCCCTGATTCAAACCCCTGTATATAGAGGGGGTATTTCACACGGTCTGAACCACTGTAGGCCTGAAGTAAATATATATTTGCCCAAAATGGCTGTATTTCAAATGGCTGTATTTCAAAGGCCTGATTCAAACCCCTGTATGTAGAGGGAGTATCTCACACGGTCTGAACCAGTGTAGGCCTGAAGTAAATATATCTTTGCACAAAATGGCTGTATTTCAAATGGCTGTATTTCTAATGCCTGATTCAAACCCCTGTATGTAGGGGGGTATCTCACACGGTCTGAACCACTGTAGGAATGAAGTAAATATTTCTTTGCCCAAAATGGCTGTATTTTAAATGGCTGTATTTCAAATGCCTGATTCAAATCCCTGTATGTAGGGGAGTATCTCACACGGTCTGAACCAGTGTAGGCCTGAAGTAAATATATCTTTGCACAAAATGGCTGTATTTCAAATGCCTGATTCAAACCCCTGTATGTAGAGGGGGTATGTCACAGGGCCTGAACCACTGTAGGCCTGAAGTAAATATTTCTTTGCCCAAAATGGCTGTATTTTAAATGGCTGTATTTCAAATGCCTGATTCAAAGGCCTGTATGTCGAGGGGGTATCTCACATGGTCTGAACCACTGTAGGCCTGAAGTAAATATTTCTTTGCCCAAAATGGCTGTATTTTAAATGGCTGTATTTCAAATGCCTGATTCAAACCCCTGTATTTAGGGAGGTGTCACAGTCGTTACCTCTGGCTGTGACCTTCTGTCTATGCTCTCGCTGCAGCTCCGTTCCTTTGTGTCATTTGTGGTTCTTTATGGGTTAACTCCCCTGTGTGTTTATTAGGAGTTAATCCTCTCTGTCTGCTCCATGGGTGTGGCCTCTCTGCTGCACCCATGGAACTTGTATATAAGGCTGAGGTTTCCTCAGTTCTGTGTCAGCTCTCCTGGTGTGTGTTGTCTTGTCCTGTCCTGCTCCTGGTTTGTACTCTCTCTCCCATGCTGCTGACCCATGGGATCCGTGTCTGTCTGTCTGTGCTCTGTGGGTTTCCTACTTGTTCATTCCCGTCCTCTTTCCTATGTTTCTGTTATCTGTTCTGCCAGTTGTGTTTGTTATGTTATATGTCTCTGTTCAGCAAGCCCTTGCTGCACCTTTCTTTGCAGCAGAGTGCAATGCGCAAGGCCATGCAGTTTACTACTGGTGGAGCAAGTCCTTCTCTGCTCATTGTCACTCCTGTTTCCTTGCTATGTACTCCTGTTTGTGCTATTAGTTGCCCTGTTTGTATTTGCTTGTCTGTTATGTATGCCTATGTGCCGTCGGTACCTTCTGGTACCTGTTGTCCATTCGTTCCTGCTGTCACTGTCTAGTTCACGCTCCAGAGTGGACCCTGGCAACTTCCTGCTGCAAAGTCTAACCCTACCATCTGGGGCCCTAGTGAATACCAGGAGTTGTTTAGTCACGCCCCTCTGGAGTATTACTAGACAGTGGCGCAGTGGGGGTTTTCTCCCACTGTGCTGACGGTACATAGAGCTCATGTTTTGTCTGTGCTGCCTTCCCTGGTTTTTGTTTGTGCAATAAACTCTTATGTGTCTGTACCTGATTTCCGTTTGTTTATTGCTTGACGACACGGTGGTCTCTCCTGGGACCTCCAACTCATGACAGGAGGTATCTCACACGGTCTGAACCAGTGTAGGCCTGAAGTAAATATTTCTTTGCACAAAATGGCTGTATTTCAAATGGCTGTATTTCATATCCCTGATTCAAACCCCTGTATGTAGAGGGGGTATCTCACACGGTCTGAACCAGTGTAGGCCTGAATTCAATATTGGTGCACCAAATGACAGTATTTAAAATCTCTGAATGTAACCCAAATGTATTAAGAGTGTATCTCACAATGACATCTGCATCAAAGGCTGCCAACTAAATTTTTTGTGCCCAAAAGAGTGTTTGTTTAACAACTGAATTTGACAGCAGTATATAAGCCTGTAATTTTACACGCACTGATGCTGCAAGACCTGAAAATAGTGTGTTTTTCAAACCCCAGAAAATGATGGGTGTATTTCTATTTTAAATTGCACACTGACTAATACAGATGTTGTAGATTGCCAAAAAAGTCTTTTTTGGTAACAGAATATGAAAGCTGTATATATTAAACTTGAATTTAACACTTGCAGATCTGGAAAATACTGTTTTTTGAAAGAAAAAAAAGTGTGTTTTTAAAACCCCAGAAAATGATGGGTGTATTTCTACCTTAAATTGCACACTGACTAATCCAGATGTTGTAGTTTGCCCCCAAGAAATGGTGATTTGCAATGTCCCAAAAGCTCAGATGCAGTGCTGGTGCACTGAGCATGCATAAAATGGCCGCCGCCGCCGCCACCCACCTAACTAACAGAATTCTAAAAGTTTTTTTTTTTTTGGTCAATGGCCTCAGGGCAGGGTAGAACGATTGTGTCCTGCACCCACACAACTATTTCTAGGTAGATCGCTGAGTTAGATGCTCTCCTATTCTCTCCCTGAAATCACAAGTCCAGTAGCATCCTCTCCCTACACTTGTAACAGCAGAGTGACGTGCAGCGCTACGTGACTCAAGCTTATATAGAGCCTGGGTCACATGCTGCTCAGGCCAATCACAGCCATGCCATTAGTAGGCATGGCTGTGATGGCCTCTTGGGGCAAGTAGTATCACGCTTGTTAATTGGCTGCCGTGCAGCCTTTCAAAAAGCGCCAAGAAAACGCCGAACACCGAACCCGAACTTTTACGGAAATGTTCGGGTCCGGGGTCCAAAAATCCTAAAGTTCTTTACAGTTCGGGTTCGCTCAACCCTAACCAACACACTTCACAACTTTCAACTTCTTTTCACAGTTCAACAATCAGTTGCCACTTTATTTACACTTTTTTGCATAATACTACTACATTACACTCTTATTTTGGTCACATCAGCATAGACATATTCACATATGTGTTTATTCACATTCATTGGTTTTAAAAGTATGAGAAACACTATTAAATGACAATTTATGGTGAGATTTAGCTCTTTTTCTCTCCCTTTATAATTTTTATTTTATTCCCGTCCTTGTGCATAGTACTATTGCTCTATAATTATGCACTGTTTTGCATAGTACATATATATCACATAGACGTCTATCCATTACATGTATTGTCCCCCAAACGTAAGAGACACCAATAAATGACAATTCATGGCGTGATCCAGTCCCCCCCTTTTTCTTTCTTTTTTTCTTTTTTCCACCCCTCCCTTTCCCCGCCCCCCCCTGCTCATTAGGTGTTGCACTTAGATTCTAATTGTATTGGCATTCAAATTTGGCCAAAACCTCAGTGTCCTTCACCCACAGGATGTGTATTCATATTTCAATTTTATTGGGATTTAAAGATGGCAAAAATCTCATTGTTTTATATTCATAGGATCTGCCAGCCCAACCTGCCCTCACCTGACATGGTGGTTGCGGTGCGCCCGACTGTCCACACATGTGCCGGGCTTGGGCCCTGCCCGCCGCTCCTGGATGACGATGATCACGCGACTCTCATGTGATCCTCTTCCTCCGGACCTGCTGGGCGGGTCCGTGTGCTCGGCGTTCATGGTGGAGTGCCGGGCGCCAATGTAACGAGCACTCACCACTTTTACTCAGTTCAGGTGTGGTATAGCGGACGACAGGCCAGCCAATAGCAGCACTAAGGTAATGCGGCCTAACCTATCAGCAAACACGGTGTAGCCTTTCTATCTATTTAAAAGACCATCCTCACCACACCAGCCAGTACTCCTTGAAAAATCTAACACGAAACGTGCATTGGGGAGCGGACTGATGGTGGTCGTGTGCGGTGTACAAGTTTGGTTGGTTAGTATTTGCTATGTGCCTATTATACTTTGTTGCTTCCCTGCTCTAGTAACTTTTTGTGGTGTGTATCATCACCCACATGGTAAAGTGTTTGTTGTATATACTCGCAGATGAATTTTGTTATCATGTACAGTACAGACCAAAAGTTTGGACACACCTTCTCATTCAAAGAGTTTTCTTTATTTTCATGACTATGATGGCATCAAAACTATGAATTAACACATGTGGAATTATATACATAACAAGCAAGTGTGAAACAACTGAAAATATGTCATATTCTAGGTTCTTCAAAGTAGCCACCTTTTGCTTTTGATTACTGCTTTGCACACTCTTGGCATTCTCTTGATGAGCTTCAAGAGGTAGCCCCTGAAATAGTCTTCCAACAGTCTTGAAGGAGTTCCCAGAGATGCTTAGCACTTGTTGGCCCTTTTGCCTTCACTCTGCGGTCCAGCTCACCCGAAACCATCTCGATTGGGTTCAGGTCCGGTGACTGTGGAGGCCAGGTCATCTGGCGCATCACCCCATCACTCTCCTTCATGGTCAATTAGCCCTTACTTTCAAAGTTTTCCCAATTTTTCGGCTGACTGACTGACCTTCATTTCTTAAAGTAATGATGGCCACTCGTTTTTCTTTACTTAGCGGCTTTTTTCTTGCCATAATACAAATTCTAACAGTCTATTCAGTAGGACTATCAGCTGTGTATCCACCTGACTTCTCCTCAACGGAACTGATGGTCCCAACCCCATTTATAAGGCAAGAAATCCCACTTATTAAACTTGACAGGGCACACCTGTGAAGTGAAAACCATTTCAGGGAACTACCTCTTGAAGCTCATCAAGAGAATGCCAAGAGTGTGCAAAGCAGTAATCAAAGCAAAAGGTGGCTACTTTGAAGAACCTAGAATATGACATATTTTCAGTTGTTTCATACTTGTTTGTTATGTATATAATTCCACATGTGTTAATTCATAGTTTTGATGCCTTCAGTGTGAATCTACAATTTTCATAGTCATGAAAATAAAGAAAACTCTTTGAATGAGAAGGCGTGTCCAAACTTTTGGTCTGTACTGTATTATTGAGCCATAGTGGTCTGGTTTAACCAACCTCTCTACTAGCGACCAACAACGATTATTGCACTTGTATTTTTTTCAATATACACCGACAGCCCACCATCGGTCCTCTTGGTTTTTAATATTTTAAATGTATTGTGGCTTGTGTTAATTGTTTATTGTGATTTGTGTCAATCATGTCTTTATATTGATTTTCAATAAAAATTATGTTATGTTGTGATTACATGCGTTTTACATGCGTTTTTGTACTTCAAGTGACCCATTATCTTTTGTTGGTTTTTATGACATAGTCAGGTGTGGGTCCTGGACTTTGATTTTGGGCTATATATAGGTCTCAGCTCTAAATGTAAGGCAGCTTCTGAGCTGTCTTACATTAAGACCTTTTTCTAACCATTGTGCCGTTATCTGCGCCTGAAATGCGCCTAATATACTAATATAGGCCGTATTTTAGCATGATAAATGACCCCCTTAATAAACCCCTAAGCTGGCGGTGGTTCTGCCAAAGTGATGAAGAGGCGCCTCTTAACTTCTGCAGATCCTCCACCAGTTCTAAATGTAAGATATCTTGTGAGCTGTCTTACATTTAGACCTTTTTCTACGCCTAAAACAGGCGTGGAAAATGGTAAATCAGACAGGCCTGCTGGCCCGTCCCCTTTCCCCCCCCCCCACACCACACCCACTTTTTTAGACCTGATGTGAGAGGGGTGAAGTTGCAGATTAGGGGTATTTCAGACGCAGATTGCGGCGCAACAGTTAGTTGCGCTGCAATCTGCGCCTGAAATGCCCCTAATATAGGCCTATTTCAGCATCATAAATGACCCCTTTACTGTTTTAATGGTACGTTCACATGTGGTGGAAAATTCCTTTCATGGATCTCGTCGCAAATCCACAGAGATTGTACAGCCGAATCTCCACGTGTTACACATGTAGATTGCTGCGGCCAGTGCTACAAATTCACTTTAGATTTCGCCCTATAAATTGAAAAGGTTAAAAGTGCAATGAAAATCTCTAACATACTTGTTTTTTCAAAGATTTTTCTCCACCACCTGTGAATGAGGTTTTTAAAATCCCATCGAAAAGGCTCAGCTCTCTATTTGATTTGATTTGATTAAACTTTATTGTCATTACACATGTATAAATACAGGGTAACGAAATACAGTTTGCATCTAATCAGAAGTGCAAAGAGCAGCAAGTGCAATAAAAAAACAAGTTATATATACATAAGGATAGTGTAGAAAGTAGGAATAGTTATGTACAGATAATGTACAAATAAGTTAAGTATAAAGGTGTTTATATTGCTATATAAAGAGCAAATATACAGATGTACTATGGACAAATATACAGATATACTGATGTATACATATATACAGATATGGTGATGCATACATACAGTGGATATAAAAAGTCTACACACCCCTGTTAAAATGTCAGGTTTCTGTGATGTAAAAAAATGAGACAAAGATAAATAATTTCAGAACTTTTTCCACCTTTAATGTGACCTATAAACTGTACAACTCAATTGAAAAACAAACTGAAATCTTTTAGGTAGAGGGAAGAAAAAATATAAAAATAAAATAATACGGTTGCATAAGTGTGCACACCCTTAAACTAATACTTTGTTGAAGCACCTTTTGATTTTATTACAGCACTCAGTCTTTTTGGGTATGAGTCTATCAGCATGGCACATTTTGACTTGGCAAGATTTGCCCGCTCTTCTTTGCAGAAACACTCCAAATCTGTCAGATTGCAATGGCATCTCTTGTGCACAGCCCTCTTCAGATCACCACACAGATTTTCAATCTGATTCAGGGCTGGGCTCTGGCTGGGCCATTCCAAAACTTTAATCTTCTTCTGGTGAAGCCATTCCTTTGTTGATTTGGATGTATGCTTTGGGTCGTTGTCATGCTGAAAGATGAAGTTCCTCGTCATGTTCAGCTTTCTAGCAGAAGTCTGAAGGTTTTGTGCCAATATTGACTGGTATTTTGAACTGTTCATAATTCCCTCTAGCTTAACTAAGGCCCCAGTTCCAGCTGAAGAAAAACAGCCCCAAAGCATGATGCTGCCACCACCATGCTTCACTGTGGATATGGTGTTCTTTTGGTGATGTGCAGTGTTGTTTTTGCGCCAAAAATATATTTTGGAATTATGGTCAAAAAGTTCAACCTTGGTTTCATCAGACCATAACACCTTTTCCCACATGCTTTTTGGAGACTTCAGATGTGTTTTTGCAAAATGTAGCCTGGCTTGGATGTTTTTCTTCGCAAGAAAAGGCTTTCGTCTTGCCACTCTATCCCATAGCCCAGACATATGAAGAATACGGGAGATTGTTGTCACATGTACCACACAGCCAGTACTTGCCAGTTATTCCTGCAGATCCTTTAATGTTGCTGTAGGCCTCTTGGTAGCCTCCCAGACCAGTTTTCTTCTCGTCTTTTCATCAATTTTGGAGGGACGTCCAGTTCTTGGTAATGTCACTGTTGTGCCATATTTTCTCCACTTGATGATGACTGTCTTCACTGTGTTTCATGGTATATCTAATGCCTTGGAAATTCTTTTGTACCCTTCTCCTGACTGATACCTTTTAACAATGAGATCCCTCTGATGCTTTGGAAGCTCTCTGTGGACCATGGCTTTTGCTGTGGGATGCGACTAAGAACATTTCAGGAAAGACCAACTAGAGCAGCTGAACTTTATTTGGGGTTAATCAGAGGCACTTTAAATGATGGCAGGTGTATGCTGACTCCTATTTAACATTATTTTGAATGTGTAATGTCCAGCAGTATTGATCCCTTTAAAACGTAACTTTTACTTATAATCTTATAAAATATTAACACAGTGGTGGTTCACCAGTGAAAAAAAGTGAGACGAACAACAATAATTACAGATACAAAGTGCTCCTGGGAGCCAGCCGTAGATAGACTGGTTAGGTGGTGAGTAAACACACGGCAGCTAAGGGGAGCAGTGGGTAAAACTGTCCTATCCCTACACTCACCCTGGCTAAAACCTCAGCCCAGGGACGTCCCCTGATGGTGGAGACTCCCTGTCCTCGTACCTGGGCTGACTGCTCTGCGTTTACCCTCCTCTCCAACAATAAATAAGCTCCCCAGAGAGCTGACGGGTGTAATTGGGCATCCCTAATAACTTGATACCCTAAGGGACACCAATAAATGAATATAGACCAAATAAATTACGGTGAATAGGATAAATATCACCTATACTAAGGAGCCAAGCACAGGGGCAACATAGAGTGCGTTCCCAGGCTGGTTCCCCATAAGCCCCTACGCGTTTCCCCTATTGCTAGGTTCATCAGGGGGCATTAGCGGTCAGAGATACAACCATCATCAAATAACAGGATAAATAAACTATACTTAAGATATTAGTAGAGGACACAGGACCAGAGACGCAGGTAATGATGAGCATAGGACCAAAGGACCAATTTGATATGTCCCACCTGTAGAGAATAAAGACATTGTAAATGTGGGTGTCAGGTATACAATATACCCTGAGACTCCTGTAAATCAGCACTTACTTAATGTCCTGTGCAGTCAGGAAGCCAGAGGGCCCAAAAGGATACGGGCCAATACTTCACCCATAAAGCTGTGAGCAAACAAAGTTTTGTATACACTATGAAACACATTGCATATCATGATGATCATATGCAGCTATTAATAAACGGTCCTTACTTACCGTTAGACTGCGTCCCAATAGCGTCCTGTTCCTCTCGTCATTCACACTCACTCTCACTCCCCCTATATACCCACTTGCCAACTGTTCAAAATTCGCGCTGATTAGTCCATAGACCAGAGCATGTCCGGAAGTGAGGCGCCACCGCCGGCGTCACTGCCGGTCCGTGCGTCACATGCATGTGTGGCTACCAAACCCTGCAGAGAAAAGAGGCGTTCCTAACAGTACCGAGCGCCGCCTGAGTGAGGTGGAACGCACTAATCCGTCATATCCGGTCAGGTGGAACGCATACTCGCGTCACTTCCGGTCTGTGCGACGTTTGATCCAGGTGGAACGCACAGAACGGCCACATCCGGTCCTGTGGAACTCACGATTGCGTCACGTCCGGCATGTAGGCGGTACCATTCACAGGGCATCGAAATGCTCTGTCATAGGAGGCGGTCATAGGAGGCGGTCCCGCAACCCAGGCGATATTGAATATAGAGATATACATCAGCAATAATCGTCAGGTATAGAGCTATATAATTACACAAAGCTATTGATAAGGGTAAAGGGAATTGAGTGTAAAAAGATGATACATAAATATTCATTATCATATTCTTTCACTTGGGTGTGTTCCCTGTGATAAAGGTGACACCTAGGGCACATTAGATATTTAAATGTGCAGTCTGGATACAGAATGTATCCTAATTATTTCATCTGGACCTAGATAAAATTACCGAAATTACGTTATTCTTAATCAGAAAGATAAGAGGAGCATACACATACAGGGCCAACTCCCGCTGATCACAGAAAACAAGAGAAAGTGAGTCTCTCATTGATCCCACGTGGTGCCTGTGATCGAAAACGATGAATCCAGACGCATTCCTTTTGAAGGATTTTCCGGTCCCAGTCTCCACCCCTTGGTGAAAGAGGGATGGTTTCAAGGACCGAAAATCGCAGACAACTGGGATCGCCGCCATGGACATCGATTACATGTGACGCGACGGGTGTGATCTTTTTCTTAACCACGTCGTTCACATGTTCACAGATCCGACGCCTGACCTCTCTTATGGTTTTGCCTATGTAATCCATAGGGCAAGGGCACTGGCATATATACACCGCACCCTTGCTCCTACAGTTGTAAAAATCCCTGATTTGGTAGGCTTGACCAGTGACTGAGCAAATAATTGATTTTGCGGTGGAAATGAAAGCACATGCTTTACAGGAGCCACATTTGAACATACCGCAGGGCTTACGGTCCAGCCAGGTCCCCACTCCACTTGGTGTAGTGTAATGGCTATGGACCAGGCGGTCTCTTAGGCTCCTCCCCCGCCTATAGGTGACACTCGGCTGCTTAGTTAAAACGTCCTTCAGGTCAGGGTCCATGTGAAGAATTGGCCAGTACCTTTTCAGGACTGACATTACTTCCATATTTGCGCAGTCAAACACAGATATCAGGCGTATCGGTTGTTGTCCACTCTGTGCCTTAGGTTTGGGGACAAGGAGTGATGAACCTAGCAATAGGGGAAACGCGTAGGGGCTTATGGGGAACCAGCCTGGGAACGCACTCTATGTTGCCCCTGTGCTTGGCTCCTTAGTATAGGTGATATTTATCCTATTCACCGTAATTTATTTGGTCTATATTTATTTATTGGTGTCCCTTAGGGTATCAAGTTATTAGGGACGCCCAATTACACCCGTCAGCTCTCTGGGGAGCTTATTTATTGTTGGAGAGGAGGGTAAACGCAGGGCAGTCAGCCCGGGTACGAGGACAGGGAGTCTCCACCATCAGGGGATGTCCCTGGGCTGAGGTTTTAGCCAGGGTGAGTGTAGGGATAGGACAGTTTTACCCACTGCTCCCCTTAGCTGCCGTGTGTTTACTCACCACCTAACCAGTCTATCTACGGCTGGCTCCCAGGAGCACTTTGTATCTGTAATTATTGTTGTTCGTCTCACTATTTTTCACTGGTGAACCACCACTGTGGCAATATTTTATAAGATTATAAGTAAAAGTTACGTTTTAAAGGGATCAATACTGCTGGACACTACATGATTCTATGATCCTTTCATTGATGTATATTGATTTAGCTGGACAATTTTTTTATTTTATTTTGAATGTGATTGCTTAATTCTGAACACAGCTACATCCCCAGTTATAGGAGGGTGTGCACACTTATGCAACCACATTATTTTAGTTTTATTTAGTTTTCTTCCCTCTACCTAAAAGATTTCAGTTTGTTTTTCAATTGAGTGCTACAGTTTATAGGTCACATTAAAGGTGGAAAAAGTTCTGAAATTATTTATCTTTGTCTAATGTTTTTACAGCACAGAAACCTGACATTTTAACAGGGGTGTGTTGACTTTTTATATCCACTGTATATACAGATATACAGATGAACTATTCTATATTGCTATACAGACGGAAAATATACAGATGTATACAACTATAGCAGTAACCAATGTGAACATACCGTGAATGTTGAGAATGAATGACAGTCATGATCATGGTCACAGGAAGGGATGGAGGGAGGAGGAGTGTAGAGGGTTTGGTGAGTATTGATAAAAGGGTTCATCGGGGGACTGAGTTCAGTAGGGTAACAGCTGTGGGGAAGAAACTGTTCCTCAACCTGCTGGTTTTAGTCTGAAGGGTCCTGTAGCACCTTCTGGAGGGGAGGAGCTGGAAGAGTTTATTGGCAGGATGAGAGAAGTCTCTAAGAATGATGCGTGCCCGATGTAGACATCTCTTCTTGTGAACATCCTCAATAGTAGGAAGTGGAGTCCCTGTGATGCGTTGGTGGTTTTCACCACCCACTGTGCAGTAAGCCAGATTATGCACACTGACGCTATAATATGCAATGACTGGGTCAGGTGTAAAAGATAGTTAAGAGTTTTTGTTTGTGACGCTAATTGCAGCGTGCGCAGGGTACAGTCTCGGGGCCCTTTAAGGTGTTGCAACTCACGTACCAGGCTAGGAATGCCAGAGTGGTGTATTGTCTCTGTGTAGCAGTAGTAATAGTGTCAACGGTGTCTCCTACCTTGGTACAGCTGGACTCCTGGATCCTGGCTCACTTGCAATAAATGAGTGTGTTGCTAGTAGGAGTAATTGAGGAACTTGGTGGTAATGAATGAGATCCAGACTTGGAATATAATTCAACTTGTCTTTACTGGAGGCAGCATTAATCCATATAAGGTACAGCAATAGTCTTGGGTCCCAGCAGGTAGTGGCAATATGTGGCAGGGATTACTATCTCTTCTGCTTCTATCATATGCCTGGAGAATATGGCAGGAATCTATATCTTATGCTCTGTCTATCTTCTGCTGTGTATGGGACTGACTAGCTGAGGAGGAATTTGGCTTCTCCTGGTCTCTGGATGTTACTCACATTTAGCTCACAGGGTATGGTTCTTCCTGGAGTTCTGGAGGTGTCTGTTTGCTTGTCGCCAGCTGAGACTGAAGGACTCAGACTGGGAATGAATATCTTTGGTCTCAGCCGAGACACGATCCTGGGTTGGGATCCCTAGAACTGGGAGCTCCTACCAGCACAGCCTTCCCCTAGCCGGGGTGGCTGGCACACTCTAACACTAACTTCCTTTCCCCTCAATGAGGCAGGACATGGGCGAGCCCACTTTGCTCAAAGAGGGGGGAGCTAAACTGGAATAAACTATTCCAGTCTAGATATGCTAAACTGAACTAAGGCCCTGCTGACACATTGCTGCCATCTGCTGGTGTACATGGAAATTACAGCAAAGTACATTTAACAGGCTTTCAATGCACATTTGTGAGGAATATTAAATAAAATCACATTAGATGGCACATGTTACCAACAAATAGTAGCGGGGAAAAAGAGTTTAGTAACATAACTCTGGGATGTTACATTCCCCCTTACTTCGAGTTAAGCCGTCCCCTCGGTTTATGCTTAGGAGGGAGAGGAATCAGCTCTGGGGTACCCAAATAAGTACAAAGTGCTGCGTGAATTACACATATGACATACATAGACAAACATGAAACGGCTATCCCAAGGTTCCTGCCCACTTGAGTAAGGTGTCCAAAACACGGTTTCCTTCTCTTGGTATAACCAAATACTGCACTAAGCAAACATTACTGACTAACTTAAAACACCAAAGAAAGCATGGGGGTGTCTTTACTCTGTAGTCCAGCCATTATGTAATGGAATGCCCGCAAATGAAAGAGTGGCTTTATCCTGTATTCCCTTTTCTGCACCAAAGTCTGAGAAATTTGGCTTATAGCACGATCACTATGGTGACTAAGGGGTAGCTAAATTGTGTGGCTCTAAGGCTTGAGCTACCATACCTTAGGCCAAGGCTCAGAAGGGGAGGTATTTAGCATTTCCATGCACTTCTGGCAATGTCACAGGAGGAGGGTAGTATAATCCCATGAAACTCCTGGAAGAAACACCAGGATGGGGGTTTGGAAGACCCATTACTATTCCTGGTACATATAACAAGCGGGAAGGAGGGGTACCTTATTCCCCTACCCATTCCCGAAGCAGCGGGGTTACCCGTGTAGTTACTGGACCTGCCAGGACTTACCACTTGGTCCTACCTGGGTACCTAGGATATATAACTCCAGATGTAGGTCATTAGTTTTAAGCGTCCGCATAAATGCAGTCCGTATAAAGGAAGGAGAGAATAAGAGCTGTCAAATTGGGCATAATGAAGTAAGTTACTACTTTTTTGGTTGACTGCAATGTTAAGTGCGATTGTCACAATAAGTGCAGGAAGATCACATTGCGGTACCTAGAAAAGAATACACACAATGGGCATGTTATCTTAAACGTTACATAACATGTAAACTGGTACAATTAGTGCAAAAATATAAAATAGTATGAAATCACAAAGAGCTCAGGTAATCGTTTGAGTCTTTTCTTTGGGTGCAAGCTTTTTACGTTGCAATAAAACTGTGCAATTTTATTAATGCAAGAGTAGGCTCAAAAATAACTTGAGTCCTTTGACTTGAAGTGCTTGACGTTGAATCCTCTGGAAACAGGTAAAAAGTCAATTGTAATCCACAGGAATAAAAGTTTATTGTAATCCAAAGGAGGTATAAAATGTTCTATAAAAGCACATATTTAAGAACCATAGTTCCATAAAGTTATCATGTAACCCGAGAAAGGGGATAAAACAATGAACTTGGACATGAATGGTTAAATGCTGATGGGGGGAGTCCTTACAGCTCCTGACCATCAGGGTGAGGACAAAATAGGGCAACCTGAAAATAAAAACGTTAAAAACACACAATGCCAACGGGTCCTCACCCGTCAGGAATAGTCCATGACGTGGCTCCCAAATGGTTATTGTTTTAAAGGAGGATGACTTTAGAGAAGGACATCCATGTCCTCCTCGCTGCTTGAGCTACTAAAGCGCATCAGGGGGCGCTCTTGCCTCTGGTAGCTCATGGTTGCAGCTGTAGTAGTATGCCACTGCCCTCTAGTGGTGGCTTTTGGTGTTGGCTGTGCAGACAGCCTGGAGAATGCAGCTGTGACATGCTGTAAGCCGGGATCCCTAGCCGGTGCAGAGGCATTCAAAACCTCCGGCTGAAGGGGTTCTGGTAGGCAAACAGAGGGTGCCTGAGGCTGCTTCCAGGGCAGTATGTAGGGTTGCACCCTAGGGTTAAAGGTCAACACGGAATTGTTAATCTGGCCCACCCGTAGTGTTGGTGGTGCAGCCAGGTCAGGGATAAGAGGTTCAGGTGCTGGCTGGGGCTGCTCCCTGAAATGCAACCTGCCATCTGGGGTTTCTTGTAAAGAATGGACTTTCCCTGCAGAGCCTGGGTCTTCCTGCCAGACCTCTGGGGTGACTGCAGGGGTTAATGGTTTGTCTAAAAGAGTCACACCGGCAGCAAAAGGTCCTTGGACTGAACGCATAGGGGTGTATTCTACCTGGTCCCTTGCGTACAGGTTGTGACGGGCCTGTGGCAGGTAATGTCGCTTGACTGAGCGGCGGCCCACAAAGATCTCAGACCCAGAGCAGCTGTCTTGCAGGAATCCCACTCCTCTCTCAACAGAAAACCAGAGGACTGTCCCTGTCCGCCTGGTGAGTTTGGGGTCTCCTGGCTGGGGATCATATAAGTCCTGTTTGACCCACTCTTCTATATTAGTCTTGTATTCCCAAGGGGTCTGGGCATACGCGGTGATCTCCCATGGCACTTCGGGGTTTAAGCATCCCGGTTTTGTAGTAGTTGAGGTACTGGGCGGCGGAGTGTCCTTGGCAGAGCAGGCCTAGGCCTGTTGGAGGTATCGGGACCCTCATGGAGCAGTGCAGGGGCAGGTACGGACCAGGCCTGGGCCTCAGGGAGCACGGCTGCTCCTACCTGATGTCGCGGCCGGGCGGCCGGTTCCGGTGCCTCCTGGTGGTCATCGCGGGGTCCAATCGCTGTCTGAGGTGCAGGCTGGTCCACGGCCTGGGCGACTGTATCAACGGCGTCCTCCGCGGGAGCCGGTTCAGCGTCGGCGGTCATCTTGGGTGACGCCTCGCCTTCAGCGCTGACAACAGTAGTAGCGGAGGGATCCACAGCCTTCGAGGACTTGGCTGGAGTTGCGTCTTCTTCCGCGGGAGCTGGAACAGCGGCCTTCTCAGCTGGGTTAGCGGCGGCTGTCCCGTCCTTGCTTGCGGCAGGCGCTGGCTCTGGGGACGCTCCAAACGTGCAGGGGCCCACTTTCTTGACAAGCTGCTAGACCCGGATCTCAGGTACAGTTGTCTCGTATATCAGCTCTCCCTGGATCGCCATCTGATCCCATTTTGGAGGAGGGAGCGCCATATTCCTTGGCTCCACTGTCGGGGTGCTTTCAGGAAGTGAGGGTGGAGCCCAGAGGGAGGAGTCTGCACTCCCTTGGCTCACAATGCAAAGTTCTTGGTGGGCAGGCTTTAGATTTCCCGCTTCTAGGGGGCCGTATTCGGCATCTTCGCGTTCTTGAGAGGGCGTTCCTGACTTTTCCCGCTTCTGGGTATGAAGAAGCAGCGCCATTTTGCGAATATGGCGAATTAACCCCTTGAGTGCTGGAGCGCACGTTTAGCGCTTTCTGGCACAGCAACAAAGCAATAAAGTCAATTTTCAGGGTTTTGGCACAATCAGTAGATCTTGCAGTACTGTGCAATTTGATCCGGTTAAGCACACAATTGGATCCGGTTCTGTTGGCACACAGCTCAATCCTGTTCGTGACGCCAAAATATGCAGTAAGCCGGATTGGGGTTAAGCACACTGACGCTATAATATGCAATGACTGGGTCAGGTGTAAATGATAGTTAAGAGTTTTTGTTTGTGACACCAATTGCAGCGTGCGCAGGGTACAGTCTCAGGGCCCTTTAAGGTGTTGCAACTCACGTACCAGGCTAGGAATGCCAGTGGTGTAATGTCTCTGTGTAGCAGTAGTAATAGTGTCAACGGTGTCTCCTACCTTGGTACGGCTGGACTCCTGGATCCTGGCTCACTTGCAGTAAATAGTGTTGCTAGTAGGAGTAATTGAGGAACTTGGTGGTAATGAATGAGATCCAGACTTGGAATATAATTCAACTTGTCTTTACTGGAGGCAGCATTAATCCATATGAGGTATAGCAATAGTCTTGGGTCCCAGCAGGTAGTGGCAATATGTGGCAGGGATTACTATCTCTTCTGCTTCTATCATATGCCTGGAGAATATGGCAGGAATCTATATCTTCTGCTCTGTCTATCTTCTGCTGTGTATGGGACTGACTAGCTGAGGAGGAATTTGGCTTCTCCTGGTCTCTGGATGTTACTCACATTTAGCTCACAGGGTATGGTTCTTCCTGGAGTTCTGGAGGTGGCTGCTTGCTTGTCGCCAGCTGAGACTGAAGGGCTCAGACTGGGAATGAAGATCTTTGGTCTCAGCCGAGACACGATCCTGGGTTGGGATCCCTAGAACTGGGAGCTCCTACCAGCACAGCCTTCCCCTAGCCGGGGTGGCTGGCACACTCTAACACTAACTTCCTTTCCTCCCCATGAGGCAGTACATGGGCGAGCCCACTCTGCTCAAAGAGGGGGAGCTAAACTGGAATAAACTATTCCAGTCTAGATATGCTAAACTGAACTAAGGCCCTGCTGACACATTGCTGCTACCTGCTGGTGTACATGGAAATTACAGCAGTAATTAAGTACATTTAACAGGCTTTCAATGCACATTTGTGAGGAATATTAAATAAAATCACATTAGATGACAAGGCACATGTTACCAACAAATAGTAGCGGGGAAAAAGAGTTTAGTAACATAACTCTCGGATGTTAGAACTGCAGTGCCTTGCAGTCAGCAACAGTGCAATTCCCATACCAGACTGTAACACAGTTTTTCAGGATGCTCTCTATTGCACAGCGGTAGTATGTCAGCAGACAGGTGTTTTTTCTTCAATGTCTTAAAAAAAAAGAGGCGCTGATCTGCCTTCTTCACCAAGCTGGAGATGTTGGTTGACCAGGACAGATTGTCAGAGATGTAGGTCCCCAGAAACGTAAAGCTGGAAACCCGTTCAACAGCCATGCCTATTATGTGGATGGGGTCATGGGTGTTCCTCTTCTCCTTCCTGAAGTCCACAATGAGCTCTTGTTTTGCTGGTATTCAAGAGCAGGTTATTGTCAGTGCACCACACAGCTAGGTGCTTTACCTCTTCCCTATAATCAGACTCATCATTGTCAGTGATGAGACCAATCACCGTGGTGTCATCTGCAAACTTGATGATGGAATTGGATCCATACCTAGGCCTGCAGTCATAGGTGAAAAGGGAGTAGAGGAACGGACTCAGCACACAGCCCTGTGGAGTGCCAGTGTTGAGTGTGATGGTGGTGGAACAGTTATTTCCTGAGCTAACATGCTGGGGTCTGTTGGTTAAAAAGTCCATGATCCAGTTACATATAGGGTTGCTGATTCCAAGATCCACAAGTTTAGTAATCAACTTGGAGGGAATGACTGTATTGAATGCTGAGCTGAAATCAACAAACAGCATTTTTGCATAAGTATTCTTGTTGTCCAGGTGTGAGAGTACACAGTGAAGCGCTGTAGATACAGCATCCTCTGTACTCCTATTATTTCGATAGGCAAATTGGTGAAGATCCAGTGTGGGGGGCAAGCATAACTTTAGGTGTGCCAGGACCAGTCGCTCAAAGCACTTCATAACTATAGGCTTGAGTGCTACAGGGCGATAGTCGTTTAGGCACATTGGTGATGAGTGTTTCGGCACTGGAACAATAGAGGTGGTCTTGAAGCACGCTGGTACTACTGCCTGGGCAAGCGACAGGTTGAAGATTTCAGTAAAGACCCCTGCAAGCTGCTCAGCACATGCTTGAAGCACACGTCCAGGAATGCCATCAGGGCCAGCAGCCTTTCGAGCGTTGATACTGCTCAGTGCGTTATGGACATCTGTGATGGTGAGAGTGAAGGTATGGCAGTCATCAGAGGGTAGGTTTTTGGCAAACTTTTCCTTATTGTCCTTATCAAAACAAGTGTATGTATAACGGCCACACCCACATTGCTCCTAGAGGCTCATTTGCAATTATTAATTTTTTTCTCAGTAATGTGGGCACATTCGAACATGGGACCAACACAGATGCCTTCAGCTGCCAAGCGCACATACCAGGTTCATAGGAACAAATCTTCTGACAGATGCCCATTAAATGATAAATAAGAAAGGTATTCTCCATTCTTGATCCCTTGACATATTAAGGTTATCGTCTATGGACTTATACCTTTACATGTGGTTTGTTTTATTTCACCTGCTTAGGATCACCTTTGAGATTTTGCAGTAAAGCAAATTTCCAGTATGTTTTTTTCCCCATTCAAACAGGCTTCCATCTGAGATTTTAAAAAACATCAATAATCTCTTTTCTTACACAACTTTGATAACTTCTAACAATATTCATTAAAAGTGCTTTTTTTTTACACTATCAGTATTATTAGGAAGATTTTAACGTATATTTTTGTTGTATGGAGCAGCTTAAAGCCAGCCTTTACTGCCATCTGGTGTCTCATTTTTGAAATTACACATACAGTATGATTAGCATAGCAAGCTTGCAGCCAGCCATATGCAGTGTCGGACTGGGGTGCCTAGGACCCACCAGTAGAAATTACTCTGGGGGCCCACCCTATAGTTGTATACAAATATTGCAAATTCATTTTTTCAGCCTTTAGAATGCAGTTTTTTTTTTTACGTTTTCATAATAGCATTTCAAGATCCATCTTTTTTTAATGACTTAGCTGTGCTAGAGTAGAGCTTACTTTTTCAATGCCACCATGTGGGGGTACATATCTTTTATTGATTAACATTTATTCATTTTTGGGAAGGTGGGAAAAACAATAAATCTGAAATATTGTTTCATTTTTTAATGATAAGTACTGTGAACAATAAATAACTACAGGGAGTGCAGAATTATTAGGCAAGTTGTATTTTGGAGGATTAATTTTATTATTGAACAACAACCATGTTCTCAATGAACCCAAAAAACTCATTAATATCAAAGCTGAATATTTTTGGAAGTAGTTTTTAGTTTGTTTTTAGTTTTAGCTATTTTAGGGGGATATCTGTGTGTGCAGGTGACTATTACTGTGCATGATTATTAGGCAACTTAACAAAAAACAAATATATACCCATTTCAATTATTTATTTTTACCAGTGAAACCAATATAACAACTCAACATTCACAAATATACATTTCTGACATTCAAAAACAAAAACAAATCAGTGACCAATATAGCCACCTTTCTTTGCAAGGACACTCAAAAGCCTGCCATCCATGGATTCTGTCAGTGTTTTGATCTGTTCACCATCAACATTGCGTGCAGCAGCAACCACAGCCTCCCAGACACTGTTCAGAGAGGTGTACTGTTTTCCCTCCTTGTAAATCTCACATTTGATGATGGACCACAGGTTCTCAATGGGGTTCAGATCAGGTGAACAAGGAGGCCATGTCATTAGATTTTCTTCTTTTATACCCTTTCTTGCCAGCCACGCTGTGGAGTACTTGGACGCGTGTGATGGAGCATTGTCCTGCATGAAAATCATGTTTTTCTTGAAGGATGCAGACTTCTTCCTGTACCACTGCTTGAAGAAGGTGTCTTCCAGAAACTGGCAGTAGGACTGGGAGTTGAGCTTGACTCCATCCTCAACCCGAAAAGGCCCCACAAGCTCATCTTTGATGATACCAGCCCAAACCAGTACTCCACCTCCACCTTGCTGGCGTCTGAGTCGGACTGGAGCTATCTGCCCTTTACCAATCCAGCCACGGCCCATCCATCTGGCCCATCAAGACTCACTCTCATTTTATCAGTCCATAAAACCTTAGAAAAATCAGTCTTGACGTTTCAGCTTGTGTGTCTTGTTCAGTGGTGGTCGTCTTTCAGCCTTTCTTACCTTGGCCATGTCTCTGAGTATTGCACACCTTGTGCTTTTGGGCACTCCAGTGATGTTGCAGCTCTGAAATATGGCCAAACTGGTGGCAAGTGGCATCTTGGCAGCTGCATGCTTGACTTTTCTCAGTTCATGGGCAGTTATTTTGCGTCTTGGTTTTTCCACACGCTTCTTGCGACCCTGTTGACTATTTTGAATGAAACGCTTGATTGTTCGATGATCACGCTTCAGAAGCTTTGCAATTTTAAAAGTGCTGCATCCCTCTGCAAGATATCTCACTATTTTTGACTTTTCTGAGCCTGTCAAGTCCTTCTTTTGACCCATTTTGCCAAAGGAAAGGAAGTTGCCTAATAATTATGCACACCTAATATAGGGTGTGGATGTCATTAGACCACACCCCTTCTCATTACAGAGATGCACATCACCTAATATGCTTAATTGGTAGTAGGCTTTCGAGCCTATACAGCTTGGAGTAAGACAACATGCATAAAGAGGATGATGTGGTCAAAATACTCATTTGCCTAATAATTCTGCATGCAGTGTATATAACTGGTGGCAATACCAAATATGTCTAATTTATTTCATATTTTACTAATTGACAGCTTGTTGATTTTTGGGACAAGTTATAGTTCTTTTTAGCATTATTTGGGGCTATATATATACAAAATGATTTTTTTTGTTTTATTACATTTTTTTGTCAGAATAGGAAAAGCAGTAAATCAACTATTATTTTAACTTTTTTTTTCCTTCCATGCAATAAATGTTATATTATCTGTGTTACCTGATGGTGCCATGGTCACTATTGTCTGTTGCAGGGATGGTCAACATGTGGCCCTTCAGATGTAGGCTGTCCAGGCATGCTGGGAGTTGTAGTTTTGCAACAGCTGGAGGGCCACAGCTTTGGCATCCCTGGTCTGTGGCATCAGATGGGTTAAACAGCCAGAATCAAATAACTTACAACTGTCCTGGATCTGACAGGATAGTCCTGGATTTTAGTGGCTGTACTATGGTCATAGAATGGCTCAGGTATATCCAGCTGTCAACTGTCTCTGCGTCCTTAGGCCTCTTTCACACGGGCGTTGCGGGAAAAGGTGCGGGTGCGTTGCGGGAACATGCACAATTTTTCAGCACGAGTGCAAAACCTTGTAATGCGTTTTACACTCGCGTGAGAAAAATCGGCATGTTTGGTACCCAAGCCCGAACTTCTTCACAGAAGTTCGGGTTTGGGTTAGGTGCTGGGTAGATTGTATTATTTTCCCTTATAACATGGTTATAAAGGAAAATAATAGCATTCTGAATACAGAATGCATAGTAAAATAGGGCTGGAGGGGTTAAAAAAATAATAATAATAATTTAACTCACCTTAATCCACTTGATCGCGCAGCCCGGCTTCTCTTCTGTCTTCTTTTTTGCTGTGCACAGGAAAAGGACCTGTGGTGACGTCACTCCGGTCATCACATGGTCCGTCACATGATCCATCACCATGGTAAAAGATCATGTGACGGACCATGTGATGACCGGAGTGACGTCACCACAGGTCCTTTTCCTGCACACAGCAAAAAAGAAGACAGAAGAGATGCCGAGCTGCACGATCAAGTGGATTAACCACCTCCGGACCGCCTAACGCAGGATCGCGTTCCGGAGGTGGCAGCCCTGCGCAGAGTCACGCATATATGCGTCATCTCGCGATGGGCGAGATTTCCTGTGAACGCGCGCACACAGGCGCGCGCGCTCACAGGAACGGAAGGTAAGAGAGTTGATCTCCAGCCTGCCAGCGGCGATCGTTCGCTGGCAGGCTGGAGATGTGTTTTTTTTAACCCCTAACAGGTATATTAGACGCTGTTTTGATAACAGCGTCTAATATACCTGCTACCTGGTCCTCTGGTGGTCCCATTTGTTTGGATCGACCACCAGAGGACACAGGTAGCTCAGTAAAGTCCCACCAAGCACCACTACACTACACTACACCCCCCCCCCCGTCACTTATTAACCCCTTATTAGCCCCTGATCACCCCTGATCACCCCATATAGACTCCCTGATCACCCCCCTGTAAAGCTCCATTCAGATGTCCGCATGATTTTTACGGATCCACTGATAGATGGATCGGATCCGCAAAACGCATCCGGACGTCTGAATGAAGCCTTACAGGGGCGTGATCAATGACTGTGGTGATCACCCCATATAGACTCCCTGATCACCCCCCTGTCATTGATCACCCCCCTGTCATTGATCACTCCCCCTGTCATTGATTACCCCCCTGTCATTGATCAACCCCCTGTAAAGCTCCATTCAGACGTCCGCATGATTTTTACGGATCCACTGATTGATAGATAGATCGGATCCGCAAAACGCATCCGGACGTCTGAATGAAGCCTTACAGGGGCGTGATCAATGACTGTGGTGATCACCCCATATAGACTCCCTGATCACCCCCCTGTAAAGCTCCATTCAGATGTCCGCATGATTTTTACGGATGCACTGATAGATGGATCCGATCCGCAAAACGCATCCGGACGTCTGAATGAAGCCTTACAGGGGCATGATCAATGACTGTGGTGATCACCCCATATAGACTCCCTGATCACCCCCCTGTAAAGCTCCATTCAGATGTCCGCATGATTTTTACGGATGCACTGATAGATGGATCCGATCCGCAAAACGCATCCGGACGTCTGAATGAAGCCTTACAGGGGCATGATCAATGACTGTGGTGATCACCCCATATAGACTCCCTGATCACCCCCCTGTCATTGATCACCCCCCTGTAAAGCTCCATTCAGATGTCCGCATGATTTTTACGGATGCACTGATAGATGGATCCGATCCGCAAAACGCATCCGGACGTCTGAATGAAGCCTTACAGGGGCATGATCAATGACTGTGGTGATCACCCCATATAGACTCCCTGATCACCCCCCTGTCATTGATCACCCCCCTGTAAAGCTCCATTCAGATGTCCGCATGATTTTTACGGATGCACTGATAGATGGATCCGATCCGCAAAACGCATCCGGACGTCTGAATGAAGCCTTACAGGGGCATGATCAATGACTATGGTGATCACCCCATATAGACTCCCTGATCACCCCCCTGTCATTGATTACCCCCCTGTAAAGCTCCATTCAGATGTCCGCATGATTTTTACGGATGCACTGATAGATGGATCCGATCCGCAAAACGCATCCGGACGTCTGAATGAAGCCTTACAGGGGCATGATCAATGACTGTGGTGATCACCCCATATAGACTCCCTGATCACCCCCCTGTCATTGATTACCCCCCTGTAAAGCTCCATTCAGATGTCCGCATGATTTTTACGGATGCACTGATAGATGGATCGGATCCGCAAAACGCATCCGGACGTCTGAATGAAGCCTTACAGGGGCGTGATCAATGACTGTGGTGATCACCCCATATAGACTCCCTGATCACCCCCCTGTCATTGATCACCCCCCTGTCATTGATCACTCCCCCTGTCATTGATCACCCCCCTGTCATTGATCACCCCCCTGTCATTGATCACCCCCCTGTCATTGATCACCCCCCTGTCATTGATCACCCCTCTGTAAGGCTCCATTCAGATATTTTTTTGGCCCAAGTTAGCAGAATTTTTTTTTTTTTTTCTTACAAAGTCTCATATTCCACTAACTTGTGTCAAAAAATAAAATCTCACATGAACTCACCATACCCCTCACGGAATCCAAATGCGTAAAATTTTTTAGACATTTATATTCCAGACTTCTTCTCACGCTTTAGGGCCCCTAGAATGCCAGGGCAGTATAAATACCCCACATGTGACCCCATTTCGGAAAGAAGACACCCCCAGGTATTCCGTGAGGGGCATATTGAGTCCATGAAAGATTGAAATTTTTGTCCCAAGTTAGCGGAACGGGAGACTTTGTGAGAAAAAAATTAAAAATATCAATTTCCGCTAACTTGTGCCAAAAAGAATACCTTGGGGTGTCTTCTTTCCAAAATGGGGTCACATGTGGGGTATTTATACTGCTCTGGCATTCTAGGGGCCCCAAAGCGTGAGAAGAAGTCTGGTATCCAAATGTCTAAAAATGCCCTCCTAAAAGGAATTTGGGCACCTTTGCGCATCTAGGCTGCAAAAAAGTGTCACACATCTGGTATCGCCGTACTCAGGAGAAGTTGGGGAATGTGTTTTGGGGTGTCATTTTACATATACCCATGCTGGGTGAGAGAAATATCTTGGTCAAATGCCAACTTTGTATAAAAAAATGGGAAAAGTTGTCTTTTGCCAAGATATTTCTCTCACCCAGCATGGGTATATGTAAAATGACACCCCAAAACACATTCCCCAACTTCTCCTGAATACGGCGATACCACATGTGTGACACTTTTTTGCAGCCTAGGTGGGCAAAGGGGCCCATATTCCAAAGAGCACCTTTAGGATTTCACAGGTCATTTACCTACTTACCACACATTAGGGCCCCTGGAAAATGCCAGGGCAGTATAACTACCCCACAAGTGACCCCATTTTGGAAAGAAGACACCCCAAGGTATTCCGTGAGGGGCATGGCGAGTTCCTAGAATTTTTTATTTTTTGTCACAAGTTAGTGGAAAATGCTTATTTTTTTTTTATTTTTTTTCATACAAAGTCTCATATTCCACTAACTTGTGACAAAAAATAAAAAGTTCCATGAACTCACTATGCCCATCAGCGAATACCTTGGGGTCTCTTCTTTCCAAAATGGGGTCACTTGTGGGGTAGTTATACTGCCCTGGCATTCTAGGGGCCCAAATGTGTGGTAAGGAGTTTGAAATCAAATTCTGTAAAAAATGACCTGTGAAATCCGAAAGGTGCTCTTTTGAATATGGGCCCCTTTGCCCACCTAGGCTGCAAAAAAGTGTCACACATCTGGTATCTCCGTAATTGGGAGAAGTTGGGGAATGTGTTTTGGGGTGTCATTTTACATATACCCATGCTGGGTGAGAGAAATATCTTGGCAAAAGACAACTTTTCCCATTTTTTTATACAAAGTTGGCATTTGACCAAGATATTTATCTCACCCAGCATGGGTATATGTAAAAAGACACCCCAAAACACATTCCTCAACTTCTCCTGAGTACGGGGATACCAGATGTGTGACACTTTTTTGCAGCCTAGGTGGGCAAAGGGGCCCACATTCAAAAGAGCACCTTTCGGATTTCACAGGTCATTTACCTACTTACCACACATTTGGGCCCCTAGAATGCCAGGGCAGTATAACTACCCCACAAGTGACCCCATTTTGGAAAGAAGAGACCCCAAGGTATTCGCTGATGGGCATAGTGAGTTCATGGAAGTTTTTATTTTTTGTCACAAGTTTGTGGAATATGAGACTTTGTATGAAAAAAAAAAAAAAAAAGAAAATCATCATTTTCCACTAACTTGTGACAAAAAATAAAAAATTCTAGGAACTCGCCATGCCCCTCACGGAATACCTTGGGGTGTCTTCTTTCCAAAATGGGGTCACTTGTGGGGTAGTTATACTGCCCTGGTATTCTAGGGGCCCAAATGTGTGGTAAGGAGTTTGAAATCAAATTCAGGAAAAAATGAGGAGTGAAATCCGAAAGGTGCTCTTTGGAATATGGGCCCCTTTGCCCACCTAGGCTGCAAAAAAGTGTCACACATCTGGTATCCCCGTACTCAGGAGAAGTTGAGGAATGTGTTTTGGGGTGTCTTTTTACATATACCCATGCTGGGTGAGATAAATATCTTGGTCAAATGACAACTTTGTATAAAAAAATGGGAAAAGTTGTCTTTTGCCAAGATATTTCTCTCACCCAGCATGGGTATATATAAAATGACACCCCAAAACACATTCCCCACCTTCTCCTGAGTATGGAGATACCAGATGTGTGACACTTTTTTGCAGCCTAGGTGGGCAAAGGGGCCCATATTCCAAAGAGCACCTTTCGGATTTCACAGGTCATTTTTTACAGAATTTGATTTCAAACTCCTTACCACACATTTGGGCCCCTAGAATGCCAGGGCAGTATAACTACCCCACAAGTGACCCCATTTTGGAAAGAAGAGACCCCAAGGTATTCGCTGATGGGCATAGTGAGTTCATAGAACTTTTTATTTTTTGTCACAAGTTAGTGGAATATGAGACTTTGTAAGAAAAAAAAAAAAAAAAAAAAAATCATAATTTTCCGCTAACTTGTGACAAAAAATAAAAAGTTCTATGAACTCACTATGCCCATCAGCGAATACCTTAGGGTGTGTACTTTCAGAAATGGGGTCATTTGTGGGGTGTTTGTACTGTCTGGGCATTGTAGAACCTCAGGAAACATGACAGGTGCTCAGAAAGTCAGAGCTGCTTCAAAAAGCGGAAATTCACATTTTTGTACCATAGTTTGTAAACGCTATAACTTTTACCCAAACCATTTTTTTTTTACCCAAACATTTTTTTTTTATCAAAGACATGTAGAACTATAAATTTAGAGCAAAATTTCTATATGGATGTCGTTTTTTTTGCAAAATTTTACAACTGAAAGTGAAAAATGTCATTTTTTTGCAAAAAAATCGTTAAATTTCGATTAATAACAAAAAAAGTAAAAATGTCAGCAGCAATGAAATACCACCAAATGAAAGCTCTATTAGTGAGAAGAAAAGGAGGTAAAATTCATTTGGGTGGTAAGTTGCATGACCGAGCAATAAACGGTGAAAGTAGTGTAGGTCAGAAGTGTAAAAAGTGGCCTGGTCTTTCAGGGTGTTTAAGCACTGGGGGCTGAGGTGGTTAAGGTAAGTTAAATTTTTTTTTTTTTTTTTTTCTCCAGCCCTATTGTACTATGCATTCTGTATTCAGAATGCTATTATTTTCCCTTATAACCATGTTATAAGGGGAAATAATAATGATCGGGTCCCCATCCCGATCGTCACCTAGCAACCGTGCGTGAAAATCGCACCGCATCCGCACTTGCTTGCGGATGCTTGCGATTCTCACACAACCCCATTCATTTCTATGGGGCCTGCGTTACGTGAAAAACGCACAAAGAGGAGCATGCTGCGATTTTCGCAACGCACAAGTGATGCGTGAAAATCACCGCTCGTGTGCACAGCCCCATAGAAATGAATGGGTCAGGATTCAGTGCGGGTGCAATGCGTTCAACTCACGTATCGCATCCGCGCGGAATACTCGCCCGTATGAAAGGTGCCTTAGGTCTGCTCGATGCTTCACCATTCAACTCAACTGCCGGCACTTTGCAGCAGGCACAATGTGGTCACACATACATAGCGCTGACGGGCTGTGTAGGAGGAGTGGTGCAGGCAGCGCAATGTATGTGTGACAGCATCGTGCCTCCTGGGGAGCGCAGGAGCTGCTCCGATTATAAGGGAATGCTTGGGTGAGTATGTAGTGGGATTTTCTTAACAGTAAAGGGGGGCACTGCTGAGAGGCATAACTATTGTGAAGGGGCACATTATGGGCATAACTTCTTTGTGGGGGCAAAACAAGTAATAATTACCATGTAGGGGCACTAAGAGGACTGGGCTGGATAGGGCATGTATGGTGTAGGCATTGGGCAGATTTAGAGGCATGGCTTAGTGTTAAAAAATTGCGCCATGGCGCGCTAATCTGATTTTCAAAAGTTTGGGAGGTATGGAATCAGTATTCTTTGATCAATGACCGCAAAACGGACAAGAATAGGACATGATCTATAATTTTTGAAGGGCCACGGAACGGAGCAACGGATGCGGCTCGGATGCAGAACCAAACCACGGTTGTGTGCAAGAGGCCTAAGGCTGGTATTCCATGTAGTAGCCGCTGCACACAAATTTAGAGACAAGATGTGACCATCGTGTGGCCAGAGAAGTTCCTACTAGTAGTTATCTACTTTCTTACTGATGGTTGGTGGACTTCAGATTTTTGGTCACAGAGTGGCTGCATCTTGGCTTGGCTGTGCACTGGCACTATGGGGGACACCACTTCTAGTGCAGAATGTCAAGTATGAAGTAGATAGCACCAGCAAGTGATGGTGCGGACACAACTGTTAAGCCTGCATCATTGCAATGGTGGTTTGCATTAAAGGGGTTCCCCGGGCTTTTTCTATTGATGACCTATTCCCAGAATAGGTCATTAATATCAGATCGGTGGCAGTGCTGGGTGTCGGACTGATCAACTGTATGGGGAGATTGTGCGTGCAGTGCGCACGTGCCGTCTCCCTTCTCTATTCCTGTCGACTGCTGCTGTCCCAAAGAAATAGAGAAGGAAGACGGCACCTGCACACTGCACCCGCCGTCTCCTTATACAACGGATCGCTGGGGGTGCAGGGTGTCGGACCCCCGCCGATTTTGATGACCTATCCTGAGGATAAGTTATCAATAGAAAAAGCCCGGACAACCCCTTTAAGGTACACTAAACTACCATCAGCTGCCAGAACATGCTGGGAGCTGTAGTTCCTTGTGAGAGTCACAAAGTTTTTAAATTGAAAATTAAAAGTTTTTGTTAACAGTAAATACCTAGTTTTCTTTGGGGACTGGCCTGGGGAAATGCTCACACGTTCTCCTCTTGCTTGCAGCCTGATAGGTTTCTTATTTGCTCAGTCTCCTCCACACTGTGTCACGGTCAGTGAGAGAGAAGAGCACACAAAGTCCGAGTGTCTGCCTGCCGTTCAGACTGTAGCACACAGATGCCTCCATCACTTGCTTCACACAGCCCAGCTCTGCAGAGCCAGAGAGCTCCAGGATGTGGGCAGGCAGGCAGCAGGGAATGTGTAATAGCCGTCCAGCAGAGAGAAGCTGCGAGCTAACCGGATGGGAGTCGTGGTCAGTTCAGCCAGGTCCGTGGAGCCCATGACTGGAGAGGATGTGCTTTATTGCTGCAACTACACAGGATGCAAGTGGCAAGTTGTAATGTCATCCTGCCACTTGCTTTCCCTGACACCGTAATTGAGATTGTATACCACACTGCTGATACTTATGGGAACTCAAGCAAGAGGGGGTGGAGCAGGGGAATACAGTGGCAGCGCTTCCTTGCGCAGAGAGAAGCTCTCATAAAAACTTCTTTACTGAATAGATCAGGGGCCCATGAGGGAATCACCGGCTCCCCGGTGGGCCGGTCCGAGACTGGCCGTATGTACACTAGTAGTTCACATCTGTAATTCGACACCACCAGAGATCCAACATTTATCATCTACCCTGTGAATAGATGATGAAAACCTTTCGTGGGATAAAGGTTTTAACCCCTTCAGGGCCGGGCCATTTTCCATTTTTTGTTGTTTATTTCCAGCCTTCCCAGGTCCATAACTTTTTTATTTTTTCCTTCACATAGCCATACACAGGGCAAGTTGTACTTTCTAATGACACCATTTACGGTTGCATACAATGTAGTGGGAAGTGAGAAAAGAATTTCAAATAGGTTGGAATTATAAAAATAAAAAGGTTTCCTATCCGGTAAAACTGACCTGCTACTTTCATTCTCCGGGTCAGTACAATTAAAATGATACCACATATGTATAGTCTTTCTTGTGTTTTAATATAAAAAAAAAAAAAAGTTTGGAATTTTTTTTTTTTCTTTGCATCTTCATATTAAGATCCCCATAACTTTATTATTTGAGTATGGAGCTGTGTGAGGGCTCATTTGGGACCATTAGTAGTTTTTATTGACACCAATAAAATATAAGACTTTTTGATAATTTTTTATTCAATTTTTGGAGGAGATTAAGTACCAATAATGGCGAATTGCCAATTTTGATGTTTGTTATTTCCATTACGTCATTTGCCGTATGGGATAAATATTTTTATATTTTAATAGTATGGGAGTTTTTGCACCCCGAGAAGCCTTTGGTGTTTATTTTTTTTTTTTTACATTTTTTTATGTATTTTAATTTTGAGGAAAGGGGGTGTGTGAATTTTTTAAAAACATTTCAAATATTTAGAAAAACTTTTTTTTTCACTCTTTACTAGCTTCTCTATGGAACGCGAACACACAATCATTAGATTATTCATAAAGTGACGGGATTAAACATTCATACCAATATAATATAATACTTTCCTCTCTAGAGCCTGGCCTTTCCTTATACAATACCTGATATCTTTTAAATGCAGCAGACTGACATTGAGTACTATTAGTTAATCATCAATAAGGAGACTTAAAAACCTTTCTCCGTTGCAAACTCATCCATTAGTGATCTATTTACAGTATGAATAACGTATATCTTTTTTCCACAAAATGTATTACTTGCCATTTTGCTGCCAATTTGCCTAGTTGGTGGTTCAAGTCTGTAGTAAGGCTGCAGAATAACGGCTTTGGTCACAGAAACCACAAAGCAGAGTGCTATCTTTCTCAGTGAACAACACTGGTATCTGAGGGACCTCACCTGTCCCTTTTAGGGGATTTTTTGTTTTGCATCAGCATCCTTTAAAATAATAATTTATGAAGGCAGCTGTCATTTTTTAATGTATTTCTGTTACCTTCTGTTCTGGGCTGTGGTCACATGACCGTGTCCATGCAGCTCTTTCTTATTTCCTTTGATATTATGTCCTTAGACGTGTCAATGCAGCAACAGGGGCAGTGTCTATGTAACTAGCTGGGTTGGAGGAGCTATAAACAATCTGGGAATTATTAGGGGCGGTCCTGGAGCTGTGACTGAGAAAGAAGAAGTGCCTCATGGGTTTGGTTGGATACAGCAACAGGAAGTGCTACAAACAAACCAGAGTGACTGGTCTACGTGAGAAAATGGCTCAGGAGAGTCTAAATTGAAAATAAATAAATAAAGGATGGGGACATTAGGGCATTTCTACTGGCACACATAATAAGGAGAATTATTACTACTGAGGAACTATGGGGACTCTGATTACTAGTAGGGGCACAATGGGGACATTATTACTATTAGGGGCACTGTTAACACTAAGTGCACTCTTGCAGACAATTATTACTATGGGGTGCACTATTACTGTAGGGGCACCCTGGCACAGTATCAGTTTAGCACAATTAGTTTTGGGGGATGCTATGTTTACTGCACTATTAGTGTCAGGGGCACTATTTGCTTGGTTCAGTTATTTTTTAGAGCACCATGTGCCAATAATTATTTCAGGGGGGCTATCTGTTAGTGATGAGCGGGAGGTGCCATATTCGATTTCAACGAAATTTGCGAATATTCGCTTGAATATTCGTCTCATATTCGTCTAAATCGAATATTCGTCATTATTCTAGTTATCGCGATTAATATGCGATTTAAATAATCGCGTATTGCGATTTTAACTTAAGGTAACTTTCCTATTGGTTTGATATCTAGAATTAGCGAAGATGACGAATATGACGAATGTATTCGTCATATTCCTCAAAACGAAGATAACAAAGTATTCTCCATCTTCGTTTTAGCTCCATATTCGTCAACTTCGCTAATTCTAGCAATCAAATAGGAAAGTTGACTATAGAGACAGCTGTGTTTAATTCACTATGCGATTATATTACTTTGCTTTTTTTTAAATAAATAAAATAATTATAGTACTTGATAATTATTATAATTATTCTATTTATAAAAAAAAAGCAAAGTAATATTATCGCATAGCGAATTAAACACAGCTGTCTCTATAGTCAACTTTCCTATTTGATTGCTAGAATTAGCGAAGTTGACGAATATGGAGCTAAAACGAAGATGGAGAATACTTTGTTATCTTCGTTTTGAGGAATATGACGAATACATTCGTCATATTCGTCATCTTCGCTAATTCTACCAAGCCAACCATAGTAAACCAGGTCTAAGTTGAAATCGCAATGCGATTACTTCAAGTTATAATAATCGAATTGCGATTTCAACTTAGAGCTGTGTTTCTAATGGGTCTGCTTGCTAGAATTAACGAAGTTAACGAATATGGAATATAGCAGTGCTAAGTTGAAATCGCAATTCGATTAATATAACTTAAAGTAATCGCATTGCGATTTCAACTTAATTCTCACACCCGACAGTACATTCTAGTATGGAGGCGTTCCCATGGTGATGGTGACGCTCCATGAGCACGGAAGTCGGCAGAAGCGGCAACGGGCACTGACTGGAGCAGCCAGGAAGCCAGTAATCCTCAGGACAGGTAAGAACTACTTTTGGGAAGTGGGAAAGAAAAAAATATAACAATAAAAAATATATATATTCAAAATAGTGAATTTATAGTGCTATATTCTAAATATTCGCGAATTAGCGAAGTGCCGATATTTGCTAAAAAAAATCGCTATTCGAATATTCGCGCTCAACACTACTATCTGTGTGGTAATAGTATTCAGGGGTACTGATTCTGCATAGTATTTGAAAGTACAATGGGCACAATATTGGGGGTGACAGGATGGGGTGTTCAGAAGGTGGGAGGATGATGGAAAATTAGGCAACTGAGATGTCTGTTTGTCAAACTGTGCAGAGACAAGAGATGGCTGAAAAAAATCATCACGGCAGTCTGGTCTGAATGGGGAAAGAGAACATCTACATCAAAGGGGAGTCATTACCCGATGTAAGCGGTATGGGGTGCTCTATTACCCTGTAAGAATACCTCCCAACTGTTCCGGATACAGTGGCACAGTCCCATTTTGGTGGCTGTCCCGCAATCCTAAAATGGCTGAGGTATGTCCCACTCTCAACTGTCTCTGCATCAATAGGACACAAAGACAGTTGCTTGTAATGGTGACGCATGGAGCTGTCTACTCCCCGCTTCACCATTCAGCTCAGCTGCCAGTGCTCCCCACTGCTGCACTGTGTAGGAGGAGCAGGGCAGGCCGGGAATCAGCCTCTGCTCTTCCTAAACAGCCCAGCTGAGTGATGTATGGCAGCATCCTGCCTGTTGCTGCTGGGGAGCGCAGGGTGAGCTGTGATAATCATCGTCAGAACCAGGTGAGTATTTATTTTATTTTTATTTTTACTTATTGGGAATCAAAACCATCTGGACATAACTAGTGTGAAGGGGGCACATGGGGCCATAACTGGTGTGAAGGGGGTACATGTGGGCCTAACTATTGTGAAGGGGCACATCTGGGCATAAATTCTGTGAAGGGGGCACATCTCATTATAACTACTGTGAAGGGTGCACATGTGGGCATAATTATTGTGAGAAGGCACACTGTGGGCATTGCTACTGTAAAGGGCACAATGTTGGCATTGCTACTATAAGGGGAACAATGTGGGCATTACTACTGTGAAGGGGGCACATTTGGGCATTACTACTGTGAGGCTAGGACATTTGGGCATTGCTACTGTTGGGGTCACAGTGTGGGCACTACTACTGTGATAGGGCACAATGTGGGCACTGCTACTGTGAGGGGCCCAATGTGGGAACTACTGCTGCAACAAGGCACAATGTGGGCATAACTACTGCGACAGGCACAATGGGGGCAACTACTGTGTGGTGTCATAAAGAGGAAATAATTACTATGTGGGGGCATTAAGGGGATTGGATTGGATTGGGGGTGTATAGTTATGTTTTGGACGGAGTTAGAGGTGTGGCCTAGTATTAAAAAAATTGCTGCGGCACACATATTGTACCTCTTTGTGCTTTTCAAAAGTTGGGAGGTATGCTGTATATTTTGTAGCAATGTTTTCCAAGTATGTCTTTAGCAGTAGGCCAGGAGGAAGGGGTTAGGTGGAGAATTTGGCATTGGGGTGGAAAGGGGGGGCATATCAATTTTCACATCAGGCAGCAGAAAGGCTAGGTGCACCCCTGCCGCTTGCCACAAAGCACGGATAGGGGGCTCAACATTATATATTTGGGAACCATCATATCTAGTAGGTTGTAAAGGAATGTACTTATGATAAGAATTTACTAATCAAACAGTTTATTGCCTTTATATGATATCTGACTAAGGTTTGTGTGGCCTAAGTGTACTTTGTGTTCTTGAAAGATCCTATGAGTCAACCCATTCTGAAATTGGTTTTTACTTTAATAAAGTCATATAATTATTCTCTTGGTGACAAATGTTTTTATTGTAGTTTCGTATTTGCTTTTATTTCACCATGTTTGTCCCATGCTCCACATCAGTTGTTTCAGATCAATCTGTAACCAAAACATTAATTATTCCACTTAAAGGGGTTGTCCACTTTCTGGTTATTGTTGACCGATGTGTTTGTGAGATGATTATATGGCACTTACTAATATAGTCTTTGTTGAAATTCTGCACCATGTTCTACAGTTCATGAGGTATGCCCCCTTGTTTATAAAGTCTTTTGTGCTGTTCACCCAGAGATCCTGTCCATAAGATGGCTGCTGATGGAGGGTCATATGCAGGGCCGGACTGGGGATAAAAACCAGCCCTGGAAAAAGTTGCACACCAGCCCCACAGCATTGCGTCATTATTTACTTGTTTATAATAGGAGAGCATTCATTTTAAAACACGTGTGTAAACACGAATATGAAATTTGCCCCACGATAGCTCTTTTGTAGAACCCCCATGAAAACTTACAATTACTTGGCTTGGCCCTTGGGGATCTCGGACACCACTTCCACACTTTGGCCGGGGGCTCGGTGGAGCTGATGTTGTGCTTTATCCTAATGAGAAAGATTTCATAATAAGGATTTTGAGAAGGGGCAGAGGGATAGCAGAGCAGGGAGAGGCTGGTGCTGCTACTAGGGGGGTCATACCATGGGGGAGTAATAAAGCCCACCATAATGCCCCCCCAGTAGTAATAATTCTCCTTATAATGTGCAAAACATACCCCTTTGTAATGCCCCCAGTTGAGCTAATGTTCCCATAATGTGCCAATATAAAATACCCCTTCTCAGTGCCCCCGTAGATGACCCCCATAGTGCTTCTCCCCCCTTCCCCATAGTACCCACCATAATGTGTCCCAGTATAAAATGCCCCTATAAAGAGCCCCCATATAAAATACCCCTTCTTTTTAGCCTCAGTAGATGCCCCTATAGTGCCCCCCAATAATCTGCCAGTAAGATGTGCCCCCATAGATGCCCCCAATCATGTGCCAGTAATAAGAGCCCCCCCACCATCATGTGCCAGTAGCCAGAGCCCCCCATATCATGTGCCAGTAGCCAGAGTGCCCCCATATCATGTGCCAGTAGCCCCCCCATATAATGTGCCAGTAGCCCCCCTGTAATGGATCTCCTGGCACCCCGTTACACCCCCCATATCATGTGCCAGTAGCCAGAGTGCCCCCATATCATGTGCCAGTAGCCCCCCCATATCATGTGCCAGTAGCCTCCCCTTATCATGTGCCAGTAGCACCCCTTCTCATGTGCCAGTAGCCCCCCCTTATGTGCCAGTAGCCGCCCCTTATGTGCCAGTAGTCCCCCTTATCATGTGCCAGTAGCCCTCCTTATCATGTGCCAGTAGCCCCCCTTATCATGTGCCAGTAGCCCCCCTTATCATGTGCTAGTAGCCCCCCTTATCATGTGCCAGTAGCCCCCTTATGTGCCAATAGCCCCCTTATGTGCCAGTAGTCTCCCTTATGTGCCAGTAGCCCCCCTTATGGGCCAGTAGCCCCCCTTATGGGCCAGTAGCCCCCCTTATCATGTGCCAGTAGCCCCCCTTATCATGTGCCAGCCCAGTAGTCCCCCCTTATCATGTGCCAGCCCATTAGTACCCCCTTATCATGTGCCAGCCCAGTAGTCCCCCCTTATCATGTGCCAGCCCAGTAGTCCCCCCTTATCATGTGCCAGCCTAGTAGTCCCCCCTTATCATGTGCCAGCCCAGTAGTCCCCCCCTTATCATGTGCCAGCCCAGTAGTCCCCCCTTATCATGTGCCAGCCCAGTAGTCCCCCCCCCCCTTATCATGTGCCAGCCCAGTAGTCCCCCCTTTTCATGTGCCAGCCCAGCCCAGTAGCCCCCCTTATCATGTGCTAGTAGCCCCCCTTATGTGCCAATAGCCCCCTTATGTGCCAGTAGTCCCCCTTATGTGCCAGTATCCCCCTTATCATGTGTCAGTAGCCCCCCTTATGTGCCAGTAGCCCCCCTTATGGGCCAGTAGCCCCCCTTATCATGTGCCAGTAGCCCCCCTTATCATGTGCCAGCCCAGTAGTCCCCCTTATCATGTGCCAACCCAGTAGTACCCCCTTATCATGTGCCAGCCTAGTAGTCCCCCCTTATCATGTGCCAGCCCAGTAGTCCCCTCTTATCATGTGCCAGCCCAGTAGTCCCCCCTTATCATGTGCCAGCCCAGTAGTCCCCCCTTATCATGTGCCAGCCCAGTAGTCCCCCCCTTATCATGTGCCAGCCCAGTAGTCCCCCCCTTATCATGTGCCAGCCCAGTAGTCCCCCCTTATCATGTGCCAGCCCAGTAGTCCCCCCTTATCATGTGCCAGCCCAGTAGCCCCCCTTATCATGTGCCAGCCCAGCCCAGTAGCCCCCCTTATCATGTGCCAGCCCAGAAAAAAAAAAGAAGAAAACACTTATACTTACCTCCAGCGATGTGATGCGATGCAGGCCGTCTCTTCCGGCCTGTGTCCCTCGCTATACGGCTCAGGCGACGCGATGACGTCATCGCGCCGCCTGCAGCGGCCTCTGATAGGCTGCCAGCACTAGGCCGGCAGCCTATCAGAGGAACAGGGGGGGACACACCTCTCCCTCCTCTGACGCAGCACAGGCATCTGTATTGCAGTCCTGGGGACTGCAATACAGATGACTATGGAGATGAGCGCTTCCACAATGGAAGCGCTCATCTCCTGCTCTGCCCTGCCGCCGGCCGCGGCCGCCCCCACTTGTCACCAGGGCCGCGGCCTTGCGGCACTCAGGCCTGCCGGCCTACCGGGAAATTTCCCGGTATCCTGGCAGGCCAGTCCGGCCCTGGTCATATGACCAGGCAAATCACCTGTATGTGATGTCTCTTCCATGCAAAGAGACAGTGATTTGCCTGGTCACATGACCCTCCATCGGCAGCCATTTTATGAACATGACCTCGGTGTGGACAGCACAAAAGACTTCGTAAACAAGGAGACATACCTTCAAAATATAGAAAATGGTGCAGAATTTCACGATAGGTTATATTAGTAAGTGTCATATAATCATCTCACAGCAGTGACCACAAAGTGGCCAACCTCTTCAAAGGTGCTTATCCTTGTGATAGTTTGATTCAGTATTTGAGGCTAATGTAATGTGAGAACTGGATTGTAATGGGAGGGTACGTACTGTACATAGCAAAACATTTTCTTCTTTCCATTTTTGGAATCTACAAACAATTTAGCTTCAATAACTGCAACAAATAGCTGCATCGAAATGCTGCTTGTGTGAAAGTACTTTACATGCACTTACACTGAAGTCAGCATTGTATAGGTCAGGAGATAAATGTACAGTTTTGTGGTTTAACATTCACGTTAGGGCTCATTCACACGACCCTATGAATGGGTCCGCATCCGTTCCTCAATTTTGCGGAACAGGTGCGGACCCATTCATTTCAATGTGGCCGCAAAAGATGCGGACAGCACGCAGTGTGCTTTCCGCATTCGTAGTTCCGTTCCGCGGCCCCACAAAAAATATAGAGCATGTCCTATTCTTGTCCACAATTGCAGACAAGAATAGGCATTTTATATTATAGTGACAGCCATGTGCTAGTGGCAGCCATGTGCGGTCCGCAATTTGCGGAGCGCACACGGCCGGTATCCGTGTTTTGCGGATCCGCAAAACACTACGGTCATGTAAATGCACCCTTAACTTGTAATTTATTAATTTAGATTCCAGATCACGGTTTGATTTAAGAGTCCAGTGGGAGGTACCATTCAGTGATTCAAGGCTATAGCTGTTGTCAATCATTTAATTGCCCACTGTAATTTTAAAGGGACACTTCCATAAAAAATTTTTTAGCACATATTAACTGCCTATATTATATGTAACTTTTTAAATATAAAACGGCTCCCTAACTTTCACTTTGTTTGGACTTTTAGCATGGCAAACAGACTCACTTAACCTTTTCAGTCCAGCCATCGCTGTGACCAGAGAGGGCCCCCTCATAGTGACTTAATTAGAGCATCACCCATTACACTAGTAAATGTAATGCTCTTCTGTGCACATTTTTATCTAGGCCTATCAAGAGAACAATATAGCTGTCATAGTGTTATTTCAATTCTACACCTATTTTTATCATGAGCATTACCCTTCAGATAAAATCTTCCCCTCACAGCAGCATTATACTGACAATGGATTACCCACCTACTGCATATAGGAGGTTTTATCATTTGTATTGGCTGCTACAGAAGGACAATTTTTGTATTAAATTTTTATGGTACTGGGAAAATGAAAAATAAAAAAAGCCAGAAATTAAAAATGTATTGTCTATGAATGTTGAGTTTAACAAATATCCATTTCTGATGGGTGTCCTCTCATAGGAGAATGGCAACATATCATATATTCCCAGGACAGGTGATAAGTGTCTGATCAGTGGGGATCTAACCTCTGGGCTTCCCCATAGACCATGAGAACAAGGGCCCCGAGTCCCCTATTTGAATGGAGCGGCACACTGCCTTTATACTCACAGTCTACAGGGCAGCCGGCTATTTCTGGCAGTGCACATGTTTGACAGTAGCTCCATTCAAGCAGTGGACACAGGACCCCCTTTTTTGATGATTGTCCCAGTGGTTAGACCCTTGTTGAACAGACACCCAATACCTAAGGTAAAGAGTTGTAATTTGGGACACAAAAGTCCAATATGTCAAAAAAGTACGATATGGGAATACTTCTTTTAGGACCAGCCTATTTTGAGCATTCAGATACAAGCAATTTTTTTCGACACTTTCCAGGAGTTATAAATATTTTATTTCTGCTGTAGACACAGCTATACGAGGCCATGTTTTTTTGTGTATTTTTTATTTTTATTTTTTTGCAGGATGAGTTGTATTAGAATGATTTTTAAGGACATAATTTATTCTTAAATTTTTGTTACATTTTGGGGAAGGAGAATGAGACAACCCCACCAATGTGCATACCAAAAGATAAACCTGAATGAACCATATAATTTCAGAATACTTAATACTAAATATTTATTTTTATTATGACCATACATGCTACTTTTTACACAGGCCTAAGTATACCCAGTGATCATGGCAGCAGTTGTATAAAACATTTGACCATTTTTACAGCCACTATTGCCATGAGTTTTATAATTTCATAATAGTGTATTTCTTAGTCATACATACTATACAAGTAAACCACAATTTTGTTATATGATCATATGAACAAGACACATACTATTCATACTGCCTCTATTGGCAAAGAGGGATTAGGTAATTTAAACTTTGAATATGCTGAGAATAATACAGATTATGGTCTGCTGTGAGGAAACATTTTTGCCATTATGGGCATATGATGCTGTGGATTCCGTCTCAACCAACTATTGTATGACCCATGATTAGAATCACAATTTAAAGGGTTGTCCAGTTGTCCCACATACTCTATTGGGGAATTTGAAGTTAATATACAGGATTCCTCTGTTCAGAATTGTCATCTCATGGCCTAAGTAGGCATTTTTCACTCAGGTGGACCTGTCCTGTCCTGCTTTACACACTTTACACATTCAGGTGATTTCCATTAAAACTGTAATGCTTAAAATAGTTGTCCAACTTCTCAGTGTGTTTTAAATAACCTCCCCACCCAACAGGACCTGTCAAGAGAAGCATACTTGCCTGTCTGCTCCCTGAGGCTCGGTTATGGCTCCATGGGTCTACAGCTGTCTTCATGTGCTTAGGTTCCCACACATAAACTTGTTCCCGCTGCGGGGACCATAAATGTGGGGACCATAAGTCCAGAAATTGTGTGTTTAACCCCAATTTTATCTCCACGATTGCTGGATTGGTGGATTTTTCCTGAGTCAATCAGATTCTTCCCCTGCTGTGTTCTTTCCCTCGGACTTCCTATACACTTACAAGCTGTCAGGCTGGATACAATTTCAGAATCTAGTGGGGGCACCCTCAGTGAGCATCTTTGAAATCACCCATATAAATTGGGCTGAATTTGAATATGCTAGGCCCCCTACCTACCTGCTTACCTGCCTGCTCCAGTGAAGACAGCGGCTCCCCCATGGAGCTGAAACCAAGTGTGACTCCCTTGACAGGTTCCACATTGATTTAAAACATACTTAGAAGTTGTAACAATGTATACTGGTAAGTGGCTCAACCAAAATCACAGAAAATGACCAGGTGCACACCCTGCGGTATGCCCAGTACCGAAATAGGAGTGAATATTGGATAGACAGTGGGGGGCACTCTATATCTGACCACTAATGGACAGCAAATAAAACTAATGACTAATGGACAGTAAACAAAACTATTTATTCTAAAATGTCTAAAACTAGGAAATACATAGATGAGAAATCGATAAAATGTACAGATACAGTACAGACCAAAAGTTTGGACACACCTTCTCATTCAAAGAGTTTTCTTTATTTTCATGACTATGAAAATTGTAGATTCACACTGAAGGCATCAAAACTATGAATTAACACATGTGGAATTATATACATAACAAACAAGTGTGAAACAACTGAAAATATGTCATATTCTAGGTTCTTCAAAGTAGCCACCTTTTGCTTTGATTACTGCTTTGCACACTCTTGGCATTCTCTTAATGAGCTTCAAGAGGTAGTCCCCTGAAATGGTTTTCACTTCACAGGTGTGCCCTGTCAGGTTTAATAAGTGGGATTTCTTGCCTTATAAATGGGGTTGGGACCATCAGTTGCGTTGAGGAGAAGTCAGGTGGATACACAGCTGATAGTCCTACTGAATAGACTGTTAGATTTTGTATTATGGCAAGAGAAAACGAGTGGCCATCATTACTTTAAGAAATGAAGGTCAGTCAGTCAGCCGAAAAATTGGGAAAACTTTGAAAGTAAGGGCTATTTGACCATGAAGGAGAGTGATGGGGTGCTGCGCCAGATGACCTGGCCTCCACAGTCACCGGACCTGAACCCAATCGATATGGTTTGGGGTGAGCTGGACCGCAGAGTGAAGGCAAAAGGGCCAACAAGTGCTAAGCATCTGTGGGAACTCCTTCAAGACTGTTGGAAGACCATTTCAGGGGACTACCTCTTGAAGCTCATCAAGAGAATGCCAAGAGTGTGCAAAGCAGTAATCAAAGCAAAAGGTGGCTACTTTGAAGAACCTAGAATATGACATATTTTCAGTTGTTTCACACTTGTTTGTTGAGTATATAATTCCACATGAGTTAATTCATAGTTTTGATGCCTTCATAGTCATGAAAATAAAGAAAACTCTTTGAATGAGAAGGTGTGTCCAAACTTTTGGTCTGTACTGTATGTCCTCAAACAAATAGCAGCATACACTTTAAAATATGATCTTTACATATGATGGCAAGTGTCATTCACTTTCATATGTCCTTCTGTATTAATCCTCAATGGGGCTATATTGTAACCTCAATCCAGGTTCAGAGGTCCCCCGATTGATATGGGGTGTGACCCTCACACACAAAAACAAAAAAACCTAAATAACGCTTGGAGAAGAAAAGGGTAAAATCAAGGTAATGTTCCAGTATATAGGTGTCTGCAATATAGATTACTTCTGTCAGCAAGGTTAAATAAAGTCACTACATTGGAGCTAGGTTAATATATTCAGACTTGTTGTACAAGAATGGATAGAAGATCAAAACCAGTACTTTATTAATCTGAGCTGGTTAAGTCTGTACAGTCCGGCTCTGAAGCTCTTGTAGTCAGCTGTGTGTGGCAGATTCAGTAATCTGTATGTTCTGTGAGATATAAGGACCTACGAGGTGTCCCACGTGGTCCTCTGCTCTCTCCCTCTCTGTACACGTGACGGGAGTTTGCAGGGAACTGGGTCCTAGAGTTCGGTCATTATATTCCACCGGCTGGGTTCTCCTGCTTTCGCTGAATATAACAGACAAGTTCGCAGTGTTATGTTGGTATTATCGTCTACTCAGCTGAAATTCGATCCCTCACTGTTCATAACCAGACACGTTTCGGGGCTGAAAGTGCCCCTTCCTCAGTGGGAGATCACTGAGGAAGGGGCACTTTCAGCCCCGAAACGCTTCTGGTATTGAACAGTAAGGGATCGAATTTCAGCTGAGTAGATGATAGTACCAAGATAACACAGCTGACTTTTCTTCTCTAAGCGTTATTTAGGTGGACTTAGTTTTTTTCAGTTTTGTGTTTTTTGTTTTTGTGTGTGAGGGTCACACCCCATATCAATGGGGGGACCTCTGAACTTGGATTGAGGTTACAATATAGCCCCGTTGAGGATTAATACAGAGGGACATATGAGAGTAAATGACACATGCCATCATATGTAAAGATCATATTTTAAAGTGTATGCTGCTATTTGTTTGAGGACATATCTGTACATTTTATCGATTTCTTATCTGCGTATTTCCTAGTTTTATACAATTTAGAATAAATAGATTTATTTACTGTCCATCAGTCATTAGTTTTATTTGCTGTCCATTAGTGGTCAGATACTTAGAAGTTGGACAACCATCTTAATTATCCTGTGGTGGCTCTGCAGGTAACTAAACCCTTACTGCCATGTCCCTCAAAAATTACAGGTGATCACTGGAGTCCCAGAAGGAGATTGCTTTTAATCTGGTTATTTTCAAGGAAACCTACTAACAAATGGTGATTCTCCAAAGTACAGGGTGGGCCATTTATATGGATACACCTTAATAAAATGGGAATGGTTGGTGATATTAACTTCCTGTTTGTCGCACATTAGTATATGTGAGGGGGGGAAATTTTCAAGATGGGTGGTGACCATGGCGGCCATTTTGAAGTCGGACATTTTGAATCCCACTTTTGTTTTTTCAATAGGAAGAGGGTCATGTGACACATCAAACTTATTGGGAATTTCACACTAAAAACAATGGTGTGCTTGGTTTTAACGTAACTTTATTCTTTCATGAGATATTTACAAGTTTCTCTTTGTTTACAGCCATTGACATGTCGCCGAGGTTAACACGTGAGGAGCGGATAGAAATTGTGTTGATGTCTGGTGAACGCAGTAACCGGGTCATTGCAGCAGATTTCAATGCAAGACACCCTACGAGACCACCCATCTCCCATGCTACAGTTAGCAAACTGCTTGCTAAGTTTCGTGAAACTGGTTCAGTGTTGGATTTGCCAAAATGTGGACGCATGAAATCTGTCTCTAATGAAGAAATATCAGTGGCTGTCCTAGCTTCATTCAGCAAGAGCCCACAGCGTAGCACTCGCCGCATGTCACTGGAGAGTGGCATTAGTCGAACATCACTTCGGCGGATATTAGCTACTCACAAATGGCACCCTTACAAACTCCAGCTACTGCAGCATCTCAACGAGGATGACCCAGATCGGCACACTGAATTTGCAGAATGGGCAAAACAAAAATTGGAACAGGACTCTCAGTTTACTCAGAAGATTTTGTTCAGTGATGAGGAAAACTTTTATGTGAATGGTGAAGTTAACAAACAAAACCACCGCTATTGGTCTGACACTAACCCACATTGGATATATCCCTACAAGACTGTTGGAACAAAAAAATTGATGGTATGGTGGGGTATATGGGGTACAAAGATAGTGGGGCCATTCTTCATCAATGGAAACCTCAAGGCCACTGGATATGCGAAATTGCTACATGCTGATGTGTTTCCCCCTTTATGCACTGAAGCTGGCACTTTCCCTGAGTTTTTCCAGCAAGATGGTGCACCACCACATTATGGGTGTCAGGTCCGAGCATTCCTAGATGAACAGTTTCCTGGAAAGTGGATTGGTCGTCGTGGGCCAGTTGAATGGCCCCCAAGGTCTCCCGATCTGACCCCCTTAGACTTTTATCTTTGGGTTCATCTGAAGGCAATTGTCTATGCTGTGAAGATACGACATGTGCAGCACCTGAAACTACGGATACTGGAAGCCTGTGCTAGCATTTCTCCTGCGGTGTTGCTATCAGTGTGTGAAGAGTGGGAGAAGAGGGTTGCATTGACAATTCAACACAATGGGCAGCACATTGAACACATTTTATAAGTGGTCAGAAACTTGTAAATAACTCATGAAAGAATAAAGTTACGTTAAAACCAAGCACACCATTGTTTTTCTTGTGAAATTCCCAATAAGTTTGATGTGTCACATGACCCTCTTCCTATTGAAAAAACAAAAGTTGGATTCAAAATGTCTGACTTCAAAATGGCCACCATGGTCACCACCCATCTTGAAAAGTTTCCCCCCTCACATATACTAGTGTGCCACAAACAGGAAGTTAATATCACCAACCATTCCCATTTTATTAAGGTGTATCCATACAAATGGCCCACCCTCTAGATAAATCCTTTAATACTGTTCCCATTAAAACACTAACATACCCCAAAATGAAAAAAGTGAGACCCACAAGCTCTGATAATCTAGGTATGACCTCATACTATACACATACAATATATACTATAGAATGGTGCATATGAGATACAAAGATATAAGATTGGATAGATAAATAAATCATATCTATTCATCCATTTACATATCGATCTATCCCTCATGTATGCATCTCATATCTATTAGACAGGGAGATAAATATATTAGTAGATAGATAATATCAAGTCTAAACGTAGCTCCAAAGGCAAAACCAAAAACACAAATGCACTTTTTTTTTTCACAATCTTAACTAGATTTGATAATACATGAATTGCATGCCATACAAAATATAAGAAAACCTTAAAAGGGGTATTCCAGCAGAAAAAGAAAAACATTGCATGGCCATGAAACGGTAAAAAAAAAAATGACTAGCTCATGACTTTACTAATCCCCCAGTGCTGTTGGTGTTTCCATTCCAATTGTGCACAATTTCCCTCTGCACTCTTCTTCCTGCTCCTGTCTAAACATGGAAGGAAATAATTGGGAATGGCGCTAAGCCAATCACTAGCTGCAGCGATGACCCGCCTCAACCAGTGATTGACTGAGCAGCACTCCCATCTATTTCCTGCTGTGTCAAGACATCAGCAGTAAGCGGAGAGCAGCAGGGACTCAGGATCCATTGGTACAGCAAAACTGGGGGATTGGCAAGTTGAGTATAGTTTAGATTGTTTCTTTTTAACCATTTGAAGGCCATACCACATATTTCTTTATCTAATGGAAGACCACCTTAATATCATACTCAAGAATATAAACTTATAGAAAGGGATTTCCATTAGTTCAAAAAAAGTCCGCCATAATGAGTCATCTGTCTGTAAGAGTAGATGATGAAATTCCACAAAATGTTTATGTCTAATTCCGTTGATAATCTCAGGATTGTTTTCGGGGATCTTTTAAACCTTTTGAAGTCCTTCATCAATTGCCTTTCCATTTAGACAAACTGTACTATTTTGCAGATTATCCTTGGTCTCCTCATCTTCATTAAGTGCAGGTGTCTCCTCGTATCTCCTTCGATAGATCATTCGGCTTAACACCGTGGTCAGGAACATTTCCATGATGAGAAGCTGCTGATTCATGTCTGAAATGAAAATGAAAATCGCTCAATATAAATTTTAGGATAAATTATAGGCAATAGGGGGTCATTTATTATCCAGAAATACGCCTATATTAGGCGTATTTCTGGTGCAGATTGCGATGCAAATGTTATTTGATATGCAATCTGCGACTTTTTCCCTCTTATACCAGGTTTAAAAAAGTGGGTTTGGCGTGGGAGGGGAAGAATAGCAATGTAGCGGGGGCGCAGACCTAGCGGAATGCGTCTTGACTTGGAGGGGGGGACTTCAGGCAAGGTAAGGGTTAAGAGTTGCGAGTGTGGTAAGATGGGAGGTAGTTAAGGGGTGGAGTCGGAGTCGGTTTGGCGGGCATTATAAAAGAAAGAGAGGGAAGGGGCTAGGGGTAGTTGAAGAGAGCGAGGAAGTTATGGCGGACCTGGAGGCTTTGATGGTGGCATTGAGAGACGCGGCGCGGCAGCACGGGACGGCGTGGCTGCAGGATCAACTGTCTGGGGCTTTGCATGCGGTTCCTAATCCGAGTGGAGCGGTGGAGGTGAGGACCAGGACGCGCCGTTCGGTACCTCGGCGCAGCGAGAGGTCAGTGGCGGCTCGGGCCGGGTCGGCGGGGGGGGCTCAAGCATCTGCTGGGTCTGCCCCCAGGTCCGTGAGGGAATCGCGCCTGAGCGGGAGACAGAGGTCTACGGACTCACCTGCTGACGCGGGGGGAGTCCTGCTGGATAGAGGTGATGCGGTCGGGCGGGAATCTGCTGCGGCCTTGCGCGAACCGGAGTGTGAGGAGGGAGCGCGACCGGAGGCCTCAGCCGGGAGGAGGGGACAGGCGCTGAGGGCTGCAGCAGGAAACAGTCGAGGTGGTGGCGCGTCGCGGCCCCTCGCGGTGGGCCGGCGACAGGACGATGGAGCGCTGGCTGGGGGTCCGGATGTGCTTCCGCCCCCGGTGCGGCGGTGTGGCAGGAGCAGAGCGGCAGGAAATGAAGGGGAGACGGCGATTTGTGGGTCAGTGGGGAATGCGGTGGCCGGGGCCAGGAGGTCCTTAGGCTCAGCGGTTCGACAAGGAGGCAGGGACCAGGAATCAGGTTCCCACACCCTCGCTAGGAGCCATAGCGGTGGGTCATCATCTGGACGGAGCATGGAAGAAGGAGAGCTTGAAGCGGATCCTCCCCAGGCGGCAGGTGTCTTAGCAGAGGAAGAGGTGCCTGATGCTGTGCCATTATCGTGTGGGGGCCCGTCGGTGACATATGGTGGAGGAGCGACGGCTGCTGGGTCTTCTTCCCAGGGACGGCCAGGTGAGAGGACATCTGGGCATGTTGCGGTGAGGGCAGGGCAGGGATGGGGGATGCTGTGCCTAGTCAGGTTGGGGGAGGGGGTCCTGCGTTGTTAGCACAGGAACTGTTAACTGGTATGTTGACGCTATTAACAAAATTGGGGCAGGGAGCAGCGGTGTCGCCGGCGACTGTTTGGGAGCCTTTGCAGGGTGCCAGTGGTACGGGAGTGGTTGCTGGGGCTGAGAGCACGGTTTCTCAACCTGTGTTGTCTGCGGGACCGGCAGTGGGGGAGTCAGCAAATCAGGGGAGTATGCTGGGTGATGGTGTGCGGTTGGCGGATGCGGCTAAGGGTGAAGTTTACGTTTGCTTCGAGGGTCCGTTGGGTGCGCACCTGAAGCAGGAGGTTAAGGAGAAAATATGGCGGGATGAATATGTGGAGATATTCTCCCTGCTTCCGTTAGAGAAGTTTAATCTGGATAGGGGAAAACCTGACGAAAGTAAGCGGGAGGAGGAGGAAAAACGGAGGTATAGGCTCATTCCGCGTACATTTCAGAATTGGCTCCAAGCGTTTGCCATTTTTGCTAGTGTGGTGGGGGAAAAGGCTCCGGAACATTGCTCGGCGTTGTTCGGTTATATGGATGCCATCGGAGAGGCTCATCGGGTTTATGGGGGTGTGGCGTGGCTCAGATACGATGAGCAGTTTAGGCAGAGGAAGGCGGTCAGACCAAGCATTAGATGGGATCATAAAGACATTAGTCTTTGGATGAAATTGATGACGGCTCCTAAGGGTGGGTCTATGCCCTTTCGAGGGGGGGCCGGGGGTTCCTCGGCCGGTGAGGGGCAAGGCGTTGGGAGGAAGGGCTGTTGCTGGCAATACAACGAAGGCCATTGTCGGTTCATGGCCGAGTGCCAGTTCAGACACGAGTGCTCCGGTTGCGGAGGCGCCCATAGTCTGTCAAAATGCTTTAAGAGGGGGAGAGGCAAGGGACCCGAGGTTGGGCAAAAGAGGGGTGACACCGGTGAAGGTGGGAGAGATGGTGCCGTATTTAGAGAAGTACCCAAATAGAGAGGCGGCTGCATTGTTGATGGCAGGTTTTCAGTGGGGTTTCAAAATTCCGTGTCAATCGGTTGGTGATGGTACCGTACCGCGGAACCTGGCCTCGGCGTTGCGTTGTCCTGGGGTGGTGGCTGAGAAGATTGAAAAGGAGGTTGCTGCAGGAAGGGTTGTTGGTCCTTTTGTTTGTCAGCCGCTGCCAGATTTTTGGGTATCACCGTTGGGGCCAGTGCCAAAAAAGGAGCCCAAAAAATTTCGTTTAATACATCACCTGTCCTTTCCGCTGGGTGGGGCGGTGAATGATGGGATAGCGGAGGAGTTGTGTTCAGTTTCATACACTTCTTTTGACGCAGCAGACCGATATCGAGGCCGCGTTTAGGTTGTTACCGATTCATCCAGAGAGTTTTCACTTGTTGGGTTTTCAGTGGGAGGGGAGTTTTTATGTAGATTGCTGTTTGCCGATGGGTTGTGCGATTTCCTGTTCGCTGTTTGAATGTTTTAGTACGTTTTTGGAGTGGGTAATCAAGATGGAATCTGGGTTGAATTCGGTATTACACTATCTTGATGACTTTTTGTTTATCGGCCCCGCGGGATCACGGGTTTGTTCGGTTTTGTTGAGAACGATGGAACGGGTGGCGGCTCGTTTTGGAGTGCCATTGGCCCAGGAAAAGACGGAAGGACCGGCAACGGTGCTTCGTTTTTTGGGGATTGAAATTGATAGTGTGGATATGGAATGTCGGTTGCCGGTGGACAAGGTGAGGGATTTGTTGGAGGATTTGGCCTTTTTGGTGCGGGCTAGGCGGGTACAGTTGCGGAAGGTCCAGTCAGTGCTGGGCAAGTTGAATTTCGCCTGCAGGATATTGCCAATGGGTAGGGTGTTCTGTCGACGGCTGGCACAGGCCTCGGCGGGAGTAGTGGTTCCGTTTCACTATTTGCGTTTGTCCTCGGAGGTGAGGGAGGACTTACGGGTATGGCAGGCCTTTTTGGTTGGTTTCAATGGCCGGGCAATGTGGATGAAGGCGCCTGTCTCTGATGTGGACTTGGAGTTATTCTCGGATGCATCGGGTTTCGGCGGTTACGGGGTATATTGCGGTAGACAGTGGAGTGATGGGGCCCTGGCCGGTGGAGTGGCAAGAAGCAGGTTTTCTTGGGAACTTGGTTTTGTTGGAGCTGTTTCCGATTGTGTTGGCTACAGTACTGTGGGGTGATAGGCTACGTAATAAACGAGTGCGTTTCTATTGTGACAACATGGGGGTGGTGCAGGTGATTAATAGTCAATCGGCGTCGTCTCCTCCGATGTTGCGATTACTTAGGTTGTTAGTGTTACAAGGTTTGCGGTTGAATGCTTGTTTTGTTTCTGTTCATCTGCCGGGGGTTGAGAACGCCATAGCTGATTCTCTTTCTCGTTTCCAGTGGGATCGTTTTCGAGGATTGGCACCGGAAGCTGAGGTTCAAGGGTTGTCCTGTCCCCAGTGGCTCTGGAGCGTGGCCTTGGGGTCTCGGCTGACTTGATTCGGCGGTCAGTGAGTAAGGGGACGTGGTCGTCCTACTCGGCAGTGTGGTCGCTTTGGGAAGGTTTGTTGGAAAAAGTGGGGGTGGCTGATGTAGCGGAGGAGTGGCAGACCTTGTTGGTATATTGGTTGGGGGTATCGTTTAGTGAGGGGTTGTCCTTCTCTGTTGCTTCCAAGAGGTTAGCGGCAGTGTCCTTCTGGTTGCGTTTGCGCGGGATGGCGGACGTGACCAAGAGTTTTTTGGTGCGGCAGGCTCTAAAGGGCTATCGCCGTGGGGCTGTTCGCAGGGATTCGCGGCGCCCAGTGTCTTTTGAAATTTTGTTGCAGTTATGGGAGCAGGCTGGGGGGATTTGTGCTTCATCTTTTGAGGTAGTGCTTTTTAGGGCGGCTTTTTCCTTAGCGTTCTTTGGGGCGTTCAGGATATCAGAGTTGGTGTCAGCTACTCGGAAAGGGTCCGGGGGTCTGTTGAGGGAAGATGTTAGTGTTCAGGAGGGAGTATTGCGATGTAAATTGCGCAGGTCCAAAACGGATCAGGGTGGTAAAGGGGCAGTGTTGTGGTTGCGGCCTTTGATAGGGTCCGTACTTTGTCCGGTGCGCTGTGTGGAGGAATTTTTGGCGGTGCGGCCACGTGGTTCCGCTTCGTTACTGGTGCATCAAGACGGATCTAGTTTGTCGGTTTTTCAGTTTGTGGCTGTGTTTCGGTCTTGTTTGAGGGCAGCTGGGTTGCCGGCCCAGGAATATGCGTCGCATTCGTTTCGGATTGGCGCAGCGACTGAAGCGGCCCGGTGGGGCCTGGGGGATAATGTGATTAAGAGGATTGGCCGGTGGGAGTCGTCATGTTTTCGGTCATACGTTCGGCCACATTTGTTGTATGGAGGTTCTATGTAGATGCGGCCTTAGGGAATTTTCTTTTGCTGGGTTTAATGTCAGTGGTTTGTTGTTTTGTTTTGTTTTGTTTTACAGAACCGGAGACTGGATTGGCGTGGATTTTCGGACACTCGTATGTCTACTGGGGTGCATTGCGGGCGGACGTGCGGCGGAACGGTCGGCTTTTGGGGTTTTCCCCTGAGCAGTTGCAAGTACGGTGGATCGGGCTGCGGGGCCTCATGTGGGGTCGTGTGTTGCCGGAGTTTCAAGCTTACGTAGCCTTGGATCGGGCTCCTGATATTGTGGTGATGCATGTGGGGGGGAATGACCTGGGCGTCCGTAGGTCACGTGATGTTATAAGAGACATTAAACTTGATCTTCTCCGCTTGCTGTCACAATTCCCGGATCTGATCGTGGTATGGTCTGATGTAGTAGCCAGGAGATCCTGGCGATTTGCGCAGTCGGTGGACCGTATTAATAAGGCCCGGGCAAAATTAAATAAGGAGGTAGGGCGTTTGTGCGTCGCCAGGGTGGCTTGGTGGTTCGGCATCAGGAGTTGGAGGCGGCTTCTCCTCAATTTCTGAGGTCGGATGGAGTACATCTGAATGATCTGGGGATTGATATGTGGGCTTTGGGGATTCGAGATGGTTTAGAGATGGCTTTCAAGGTGTGGCGTGACTCCCACAGGTGAGGTGTCACCGGTGGTCGTTGGTGGCAGTTTCTGATGTGGGATCCTGGGGGGCAATTCATGGTTAAGAGATGCGCTAGATGGTGGAATGCGCGTCTATTGGAGTTAAAATAAGCTGGTTAATGCGCTTCCTGTTCGGCCTAAGTTGGCTAGGGGAGTTGTATACTTGGAATTGGTGGATCTGGTGTCCTTGGATCGGTGAACGCGGCCAAGGGCAAGGAAAGTCAGGAGAAAAGGAGATCCGGAAAAGACGTGTTTTGGGGTTGCCTCCCAGGATCTCTTGGAGGGTTAACAGCGGATAATGTTAAGATAATGTGTGATATTATTGTTAAAGAATATGCATGTTTGGAAAAGTTGTAAGTTATATGTTAAATTAATAAAGGTGGCCTTGTTCGGCCATATTTTACCAACAAGACTGTGGTTGAGTATTATTAAAGGAGGAGGGGGTTGTGGTAAGGGTATGGGGTAGCCGGAATGGTTCTTCCATCCCATTAAGTCATCCTATTCATCATTTTCGGCGCCTGTTTTAGATGTAGAAAATGGTCTAAGTGTAAGACAGCTAGAAAGATGGCTTACATTTAGACTGGCTCTGGATGCGCAAAGTTACCGAATGTAGAGGCCGGTGCCTCTTCATAACTTCGGTGGATCCACCACCAGATATGGGGGTAATTAAGACTGGCGTCATAAATGCCGGTCTTAATAAATGACCGCCTAGGGATTTTACTTTGGTATTGCTGGAATGTACGGTAAATTAAAGTGCACATTTAAAATCAGAATAAGGGTGAATTCACATCACCGTTATGGATTCCATTTTTGTTTTCCTTTATAACATGGTTATAACGAAAAATAACGGAATCCATAAGACGAAAGTCAAGACGGAAACCTTTAAGAAGCATTCCGTTTTGATCCTTCATAACACAAGTCTATGGGCAGCATAACGGATCCGTCCTGGTTTCCATTGTGCAGGAGTCCAGTCCTGCATAACGGAAACCAGGACGGATCCGTTATGCTGCCCATAGACTTCTATTATGACAGAATGCAACACGGTAGCCTTTAAGAGGCATTCCGTTTTGCTTTCAGTCATAATAGAAGTCTATGAGCAAGCATAATGGATCCGTCTGGTTTCCCTTATGCAGAACGGAAAAAAAGTCCTGTCGACAGGACTTTGTTTTCCGTCTTGCAGAATGGAAAACAGATGGACCCGTTATGATTGCCCATAGACTTCTATTATGACGGATCAAAATGGAATGCCTCTTAAAGAATGCCTCTTCCTTTTTGGCTTCCGTTATTTTCCGTTATAAACACGTTATAACTGAAAACAATTCCGGAATCCATAACGGTGATGTGAACTCACCCTAAGTAGCACATGACTAATGCGTACATATGTCATAGATGTATATTAGATAGATACATGAATAATGCATACATAGATGTATAGTAGATAGTTTGTGTCCCATAAATTGTGTGTTTAACCACAATTCTCTCTCCATGCTTGCTGGATGGGTGGATTTTTCCTGGTTTGATGCAAGAGTGACATGCACCCTGAGTCAATCAGATTCTTCCCCTGCTGCTTTCCTGCCCTCAAACTGCCTATAGACTTACAATAGCTGTCAGGCGGGATAGAATTTCAGAATCTAGTGGGGACACCCTTAGTAAGCAGCATATACATCACCCATATAAATAGGGCTAAATTAGAACATTCTAGGCCCAATAGCAAACTTTTGAAAGGTTGTGGGAAACTTCAAATTCCACTATGGCCTAGCCCAGTGATAGGCAAACGGAACATAACGCAATTCTATGATTTCCTGCATAACGGAAACAGGACGGATCAGTTTTGCAGCCCATGGACTTCTACACTGCGTGCAGAATTATTAGGCAAATGAGTATTTTGACCACATCATCCTCTTTATGCATGTTGTCTTACTCCAAGCTGTATAGGCTCGAAAGCCTACAACCAATTAAGCATTTTAGGTGATGTGCATCTCTGTAATGAGAAGGGGTGTGGTCTAATGACATCCACACCCTATATTAGGTGTGCATAATTATTAGGCAACTTCCTTTCCTTTGGCAAAATGGGTCAAAAGAAGGACTTGACAAGCTCAGAAAAGTCAAAAATAGTGAGATATCTTGCAGAGGGATGCAGCACTCTTAAAATTGCAAAGCTTCTGAAGCGTGATCATCGAACAATCAAGCGTTTCATTCAAAATAGTCAACAGGGTCGCAAGAAGCGTGTGGAAAAACCAAGGCGCAAAATAACTGCCCATGAACTGAGAAAAGTCAAGCGTGCAGCTGCCAAGATGCCACTTGCCACCAGTTTGGCCATATTTCAGAGGTGCAACATCACTGGAGTGCCCAAAAGCACAAGGTGTGCAATACTCAGAGACATGGCCAAGGTAAGAAAGGCTGAAAGACGACCACCACTGAACAAGACACACAAGCTGAAACGTCAAGACTGGGCCAAGAAATATCTCAAGACTGATTTTTCTAAGGTTTTATGGACTGATGAAATGAGAGTGAGTCTTGATGGGCCAGATGGATGGGCCCGTGGCTGGATTGGTAAAGGGCAGAGAGCTCCAGTCCAACTCAGACGCCAGCAAGGTGGAGGTGGAGTACTGGTTTGGGCTGGTATCATCAAAGATGAGCTTGTGGGGCCTTTTCGGGTTGAGGATGGAGTCAAGCTCAACTCCCAGTCCTACTGCCAGTTTCTGGAAGACATCTTCTTCAAGCAGTGGTACAGGAAGAAGTCTGCATCCTTCAAGAAAAACATGATTTTCATGCAGGACAATGCTCCATCACACGCGTCCAAGTACTCCACAGCGTGGCTGGCAAGAAAGGGTATAAAAGAAGAAAATCTAATGACATGGCCTCCTTGTTCACCTGATCTGAACCCCATTGAGAACCTGTGGTCCATCATCAAATGTGAGATTTACAAGGAGGGAAAACAGTACACCTCTCTGAACAGTGTCTGGGAGGCTGTGGTTGCTGCTGCACGCAATGTTGATGGTGAACAGATCAAAACACTGACAGAATCCATGGATGGCAGGCTTTTGAGTGTCCTTGCAAAGAAAGGTGGCTATATTGGTCACTGATTTGTTTTTGTTTTGTTTTTTAATGTCAGAAATGTATATTTGTGAATGTTGAGATGTTATATTGGTTTCACTGGTAAAAATAAATAATTGAAATGGGTATATGTTTGTTTTTTGTTAAGTTGCCTAATAATTATGCACAGTAATAGTCACCTGCACACACAGATATCCCCCTAAAATAGCTAAAACTAAAAACAAACTAAAAACTACTTCCAAAAATATTCAGCTTTGATATTAATGAGTTTTTTGGGTTCATTGAGAACATGGTTGTTGTTTAATAATAAAATGAATCCTCAAAAATACAACTTGCCTAATAATTCTGCACTCCCTGTATTATGACGGAATGAATACCGGAATGCCTCTAAAGGCATTCTGTTATACATTCCGTCACAGAATTGTGTTACGGTCCGTGGTAACGGAATCCATAATGCAATTCAGCTTTTACCAGTAAATGAAGTGTGAACGAATTTCAAAATATGAAATTCGCTCATCTCTACTGCTTGCAGTCTAATTGATCCTTGACAGTCCCACCAAGTTTGAATAAAGCACCAATGTGAATGCTTTACCTCAGCACCATTGAGATGGTGAACAAAGGACCGTGGGGGTCTCACCAATCAGGAACTCATGACCTATCCTGTGGATTCGTTTTAACTTGGGCCAACCTCTTTAAGGGTCTACACATGTTCTAACGTTGGACCAACTGTTCCAAATCAGCAGCAAAACTGAAATTTGCAGGTTTATTTGAAAACAAATATTTTTCAAAACAAGTAATACATTTACTGGAAAATACCGTAAGACATTTATTAAACGGAAAAATTGGTATTTTAAACAAATTCATTATTCTCGTTCTGTCTTAGTCTCTTTCCCTACAGATATGTAAAATGGAGTAAATTCTGTAAACTGTGGCTCCTATTGTAATTCCAGGACTACAAAGATGTGTAACCTCCGGTTTTGTTGTAAGGTGATAACTAATCATCGATCACACTTCCAAAGTGCATAGTAGCCCCCGTGTGTTGGTATGAGATGATAATAGAGGAAGGACAAAAGCTACACAACAAGCCTGATTGTGCCTGACAGCATATTACTTTTCTTATAGATACTGAGGATAGATTTTAACAAACTCTCAACCTCTTCTCTAGTTCCTATTATTAGTTTTGTTACATTTTCCAATTCCCTTTGTTACAAAATGTACTGTAGCCTCAATAACAGGTTAAAATAATGATACCCCAGACTATAATCTGTCTTTAGGTGGCATGTTCCATAGCTACATAAATGTTGATTTTCTATTTAATTGTGCAATTTGTTTTGTCTTGATTGTAACAAGTATTATTTATTGTAAGTATTATTATTATTGTTAGTGACAATCAATAAAAGATGCTACCAGTTCCTGATTTTTTTCATTATTACTATTACAGATCAGCTAGTGTGGATCCACTATGCCAACTAACTGGTTTAACTAAGGTCCCTTTCACAGGAGCGAGTTTTCCGTGCGGGTGAAATGCGTGACGTGAACGCATAGCATTCGCACTGAATCCTGACCAATTCATTTCGATGGTGCTTTGTACATGAGCGTTGTTTTTCACGCATCAGTTCTGCGTTGCGTGAAAATCGCAGCATGTTCTATATTCTGCGTTTTTCACGCAGCCCTGGCTCCATAGAAGTGAATGGGGCTGCGTGAAAAACGCATTGCATCCGCAAGCAAGTGCGGGTGCGATGCGTTTTTTCACTGATGGTTGCTAAGAGATGTTGTTTGTAAACATTCAGTTTTTTATCACGCGCATGAAAAACGCATCAAAACGCATTGCACCAGCGCGGAAAAAACTGAACAACTAAACGCAACCGCAGACAAAACTGACTGAACTTGCTTGCAAAATAGTGCGAGTTTCACTGAACGCACCCTGAATGCATCCGGCCACAATCCGCAACGCCCGTGTGAAACCAGCCTTAGGGCTAAACCCTAAGGCCTCTTTCACACGGGCGTTGCAGGAACACCCGCGATTTTTCCGCGCGAGTGCAAAACATTGTAATGCGTTTTGCACTCGCGTGAGAAAAATCACGCATATTTGGTACCCAAACTCGAACTTCTTCACAGAAGTTCGGGCTTGGGTTAGGTGTTCTGTAGATTTTATTATTTTCCCTTATAACATTGTTATAAGGGAAAATAATAGCATTCTGAATACAGAATGCTTAGTAGGTGATCAATTGAGGGTTAATTTTTTTTAAAAAAATTAACTCACCTTTTCCTCTTGTTCGCGTAGCTCCCGTTCTCTTCTTTACTTCTTTAATGATGGGCTAAAGGACCTTTGGTGACGTCAGATCACATGCTCCAATCACATGGTACATCACCGTGGTGATGGACCATGTGATTGGAGCATGTGATCTGACGTCACCACAGGTCGTAGCCGATAGTTCATCTTTTGAGAAGTAAAGAAGAGACCGGGAACTACGCGAACAAGAGGAGAAGGTGAGTTAATTTTTTTAATTTTTTTTTTACCCTCAATTGATCACCTACTAAGCATTCTGTATTCAGAATGCTATTATTTTCCCTTTTAACCATGTTATAAGTGAAAATAATACAGTGAATAGACTGTCACCTAGCAACCATGCGTGAAAATCGCACCGCATCCGCACTTGCTTGCGGATGCTTGCGATTTTCACGCAACCCCATTCACTTCTATGGGGCCTGCGTTGCGTGAAAAACGCAGAATAAAGAGCATGCTGCGATTTTCACGCAACGCATAAGTGATGCGTGAAAATCACTGCTCATGTGAACAGCCCCATAGAAATGAATGGGTCGGTATTCAGTGCGGGTGCAATGCGTTCAACTCACGCATCGCATCCGCGCGGACTACTCGCCCGTGTGAAAGGGGCCTTTCATTTCTATGGGGCTGTTCACATGAGCGGTGATTTTCACGCATCACTTGTGCATTGTGTGAAAATCGCAGCATGCTCTATATTCTGCGTTTTTCACGCAACGCAGGCCCCATAGAAGTGAATGGGGTTGCGTGAAAATCTCAAGCATCCGCAAGCAAGTGCGGATGCGGTGCGATTTTCACGCATGGTTGCTAGGTGACAGTCTATTCACTGTAATATTTTCCCTTATATCATGGTTAAAAGGGAAAATAATAGCATTCTGAATACAGAATGCTTAGTAGGTGATCAATTGAGGGTTAAAAAAATAAATAAAAATTAACTCACCTTCTCCTCTTGTTCGCGTAGTTCCCGGTCTCTTCTTTACTTCTTAAAAGATTAACTACCGGCTAGGACCTGTGGTGACGTCAGATCACATGCTCCAATCACATGGTCCATCACCATGGTGATGTACCATGTGATTGGAGCATGTGATCTGACGTCACCAAAGGTCCTTTAGCCCACAGCTCATCATTAAAGAAGTAAAGAAGAGACCGGGAACTACGTGAACAAGAGGAGAAGGTGAGTTAATTTTTTTCCTTTTTTTTTAACCCCTCCAGCGCTATTGTACTGTGCATTCTGTATTCAGAATGCTATTATTTTCCCTTATAACCATGTTAATAATAACATCTACACAACACCGATCCCAAACACCGATACCAAACATGCACGATTTTTCTCACGCGAGTGCAAAACGCATTACAATGTTTTGCACTCGCGCGGAAAAATCACGGGTGTTCCCGGAACGCACCCGCACATTTTTCCGCAACGCCCGTGTGAAAGAGGCCTAAGGCCTCTTTCACACGAGCGTGACGGATTAGGTCCGGATGCGTTCAGGGTGCGTTCAGTGAAACTCGCACCATTTTGCAAGCAAGTTCAGTCAGTTTTGTCTGCGATTGCGTTCAGTTGTTCAGTTTTTTCCACGCGGGTGCAATGCGTTTTGATGCGTTTTTCACGCGCGTGATAAAAAACGGAAGGTTTAGAAACAACAACTCTTAGCAACCATCAATGAAAAACGCATCGCACCCGCACTTGCTTGTGGATGCAATGCGTTTTTCACGCAGCCCCATTCACTTCTATGGTCGCAGGGCTGTGTGAAAAACGCAGAATATAGAACATGCTGCGATTTTTACGCAACGCAGAACTGATGCGTGAAAAACAACGCTCATGTACACAGCCCTATTGAAATGAATGGGTCAGGATTCATTATCCAGTGCTCCCCTGATATTCACCCTTTAACCACTGTGCAAGGTTCTGGCCTTTGCAGTAGGGAAGCAATTGGACTGCTACCTGGATAATCCTGGTGTAGTTAACAGCTAACTCATGGGGCTCAAGAACTCTGTTGCACTATAAGCTCAGGATTATGACATATGCAGTGCTCTGTCCATTGTCTCTGGTGGATGCTGGCCCATTATGACATATACAGGGTTCCGTCTATTGTCACAACAGGATTCTGGTCCATTATGACACATGCAGTATTTCGTCAGTTGTTCCTTGGAAGATGTTGGCCCATTGTGATGAGGGCAGTGCTCTGTCCATTGTCTCTGGAGAATGCTGGCCCATTGTGACATATACAGAGTTCCATTTATTGTCACAGTGTTCCGACCATGGTCCCTGAAGAATTCTGGCACATTCTGACATGCACAGTGTTCCATCCATTATCCCTGGATGATGCTGGACCATTGTGGCACATGCAGTGTTCCATCCATTGTCCCTGGACAATGCTAGCCCATTTGGACACAAGTGGAGTTCTTTCCATTTTCTCTGGAGGATGTTGGTCTATTGTGACACATACAATCTTCCGTCCATAGTTACAGTAAGATGCTGGCCCATTTTGACACACACAGTGTTCCGTCAGTTGAAAGATGCTGAACCATTGTGACAAGGGCATTGATTGATGCTGGCCTTTTGTCACATACGCAATGTTCCAACTATTGTTCCTGGAAAATGCTGGCGCATAGCAAAACGGGCAGTGTTCCATCCATTATCCCTGGGTGATTCTGGTCCATTATGGCACACACAGTGTTCCATACCACCCAACTTTTTTGATGGTCATAGATAGATACTTGCAGCTCAATATGTGAAAGATCCAATCAATGGCTGAGGCCGTTGATGTAGCCAATGATTGATTGAGCAGCATTCATAGCCATTGCAAGAAAGTAGCAGGAATTGAGGTGTAGCAGGGACCTGAACTGTCAGAACTGCAGGAGCTGGGGATCCGTGAGTAGAAGTTTGCATGGGGATGAGTGATGGCATAGTGATCACTCCTACCCATGCTGTGGGGGACATTGCTGCATGTGATAGCAGTGGTCTCCTCCGCTAGCGAGCAGGCGATTGCTGGGAGGGAAAGCTTCCACATCAGGTTGTCTAATACAGCCTTAACTCAAAGTTAATCAACTGTTATCAATCGGCCTCTGCAGGGAAAAAAGTAGCATTACATTCCGGCCATTTAAATAACTAAATGCATGGGCAGAACAGGTTCACTAGAATGGCACCTGCTATTACAGAGTGGCTCTCCATTCTAGCTCATAAAGGTGGGTTCTCGAGAGTAGGAGCTACTTCTACAACATTCATATCTCCAAACTGATCATATAGACATGGATTGTCTTTATGAGACAATCCCTTTTTTTAAATCAAATTTTTTTAGATTGCTAAAGAGATTATAAAAGCTCTGGACATTTTCTTTAACTTGAATGACATTTTCCCCATCCAATAATTGTGATGCAATGATGCAATAATTTTCAAGACCACTTAGAATTTTAGGCTGTTGAAGTCTATCAGATCCATGGGGTCTGGATAAAATATGTATAGGGACTTCCAGATATTCCTTTAACATCTGATGGCTCTACCAAGAAGGCTTTGTCTTTTTACACTCCATGGAAAAAACATGCAGGCCTGACCAATCAGGTGACTAACTACAGTCAGGTCCATAAATATTGGGACATCGACACAATTCTAACATTTTTGTCTCTATACACCACCACAATGGATTTGAAATGAAACTAACAAGATGTGCTTTACCTGCAGACTGTCAGCTTTAATTTGAGGGTATTTACATCCAGATCAGGTGAACGGTGTAGGAATTACAACAGTTTGCATATGTGCCTCCCACTTGTTAAGGGACCAAAAGTAATGGGACAATTGGCTTCTCAGCTGTTCCATGGCCAGGTGTGTGTTATTCCCTCATTATCCCAATTACAATGAGCAGATAAAAGGTCCAGAGTTCATTTCAAGTGTGCTATTTGCATTTGGAATCTGTTGCTGTCAACTCTCAAGATGAGATCCAAAGAGCTGTCACTATCAGTGAAGCAAGCCATCATTAGGCTGAAAAAACAAAACAAACCCATCAGAGAGATAGCAAAAACATTAGGCGTGGCCAAAACAACTGTTTGGAACATTCTTTAAAAGAAGGAACGCACCGGTGAGCTCAGCAACACCAAAAGACCCGGAAGACCACGGAAAACAACTATGATGGATGACCGAAGAATTCTTTCCCTGGTGAAGAGAAGAGTATGGAGAAGGAAAGGAACTTCTCATGATCCTAAGCATACCACCTCATCAGTGAAGCATGGTGGTGGTAGTGTCATGGCGTGGGCATGTATGGCTGCCAATGGAACTGGTTCTCTTGTGTTTATTGATGATGTGACTGCTGACAAAAGCAGCAAGATGAATTCTGAAGTGTTTCGGGCAATATCATCTGCTCATATTCAGCCAAATGCTTCAGAAATCATTGGACGGTGCTTCACAGTGCAGATGGACAATGACCCAAAGCATACTGCGAAAGCAAGCAAAGAGTTTTTAAGGGAAAGAAGTGGAATGTTATGCAATAGCCAAGTCAATCACGTGACCTGAATCCGATTGAGCATGCATTCCACTTGCTGAAGACAAAACTGAAGGGAAAATGCCCCAAGAACAAGCAGGAACTGAAGACAGTTGCAGTAGAGGCCTGGCAGAGCATCACCAGGGATGAAACCCAACATCTGGTGATGTCTATGCGTTCCAAACTTCAGGCTGTAATTGACTGCAAAGGATTTTTATGATTATTATTGTGTCCCATTTCTTTTGGTTCCTTAACAAGTGGGAGGCACAAATGCAAACTGTTGTAATTCCTACACTGTTCACCTGATTTGGATGTAAATACCCTCAAATTAAAGCTGACAGTCTGCAGTTAAAGCACATCTTGTTCGTTTCATTTCAAATCCATTGTGGTGGTGTATAGAGCCAAAAATTTTAGAATTGTGACGATGTCCCAATATTTATGGACCTGACTGTATATCACGAGTTTATTGAAGAAGACTCCGCTAAGAAATCTTCCTACATATGTGACCAGCTTGTCACTGTAGACATATGGATTATCAGTTAAAATACTTCTTATCACTCCATATCTTATCTATGGTTAGCTCAATCTCCAGGTCAAACCTTCTGTATTCTCGTTATGGCTGGTGTTGTATGCACTATAAAATGTTCACATACTTGTGGCGGGGACCAGATGAGTATCATCATAATTGCAAGTCAGCCATGTTGGAGGTCTGCTTTAGTATCAGATAACTCCTTTAAAGTTATGTCAGACAGAATTATATGTAGATACATTTTTTGGCTTGTCATGACTATACGCCTCATTTTTTTCCCCAATAACTAATGCAACTCCCTCAAAATATTTGCATACACAGAAATTATATGATCCAATAGCAAAACTCACAATGGGCCCATCCCAAAAATGGGAGGGGAAAAAAAAAAAAATATCTACTATCCCAGCTAAAACTGGATATTCTGTGTATATATGTTTGTCCATAATGATGTGCAGACTAGCTGTTTATAGATCACGCAACCATATATTTGCAGTGATTGGTCCTGGTACTTAAAAATTTACCACTGTAGATTTATGGCACGGGTTGAAGCCAGCTATCTGAACGATGGCTACAGCTTATTGTCAGGTGCCCAGCTGTCAGAGATTACCAAGCACCCAGGGCATAGGACAGAAGCGGATCCAACCATTTCTCTCTTCTATGATTTCACATACAAAGCACTGATGTAGCGCTGTGTATAAAATACAGGTGGCAGCAGTATTTACTCCATTTCAGGGCTCATGCCCACGACTGTGTGCCGGCTGGGCCCGTATTGCGGCCCTCAAACAGCAGGTCTGCCTTCTGGCACCACATCACGGATGCGGACCCATTCACTTGAATGGGTCAGGAAACTTGAAGGTCGGTGCGGAACTAAGGCACGGAATCCCACGGAAGCAATACGGAGTGCTTCCGTGGGGTTTCTGTCTGGGCCTCCACACCACAAAAAAGTAGTGCATGCACTACTTTTTTGCGGTGTGGACCGTCGTATGCGGATCACGGACCCCACTCAAGTGAATTGGCCCGCTATCCGCATGCGGCGGGCCCACGGTCGGTGCCCGTGCATTGCAGACCACAAATTGCGATCTGCAGCATGGGCCCTGCCGGCACACAGTTGGGGGCATGAGCCATAAGGCTGTATTACACAGCCCGATGTGGCAGACAATTGTCAGGAGGGAAGCATTACCTCAGGGCAATCACCTGCTCACCAGCGGAGGAGACCACTGCTATTACATGCAGCGATCTCCTCTGTAGCATGGGGAGGAGCGATCGCTATGCCATCGCTCGTCACCATGCTGTAAAGTGGTTTGCCGGACGCAGATCGCGGCGTCTAATAACAATCTGCCGAAAACGATAATTTTTTAACACGTCAAAAGAATGTGATTGCCCAATAAACTGGTCACAGAAAACAAATACTGCAAAAATAAAATTGATGATCCAAAAAATAAAACATTATAGTCATGCGCTAAGCTAGCATGCACTGAAATGGCTAACATTTGTTCTTGAAGGAACAAAATCCCCCAGCCCTGAACAGACTAATTTAATGATATGTTTATAGTGGCAGCCTCTATGGTAGGCAGTACCTAACTGTGCTCAAAATATATGGATTAGGGTCCTGTAAGAAAACTATTTTGGATTTTTATACCAAAAAAAATCCAAAGATTGAGGTGAAAAATGCTGACAGGTAGAGGTTAAAAGTAACAGGTTTTTAGTTAAAAGTAAATACTTAACCCTTAAAGATTTCTTTTTTCCCCACTTCCCCAGCCAAGGGTACCTTTGGGGAAATCCATATTCACCTGCTCCCTGCCGCTCCGTTCTTGAACCCGAGCTCACTAGATTTCAGGTCCCCATCACGTGCGCTGCTGCAGCCAATGATTATCCTCAACGTTATCATGTCTCCAAGCAGAGCATGATCCAGCGTTGATGTGCCACTTGGGGACACGTCACCGCTGATATCAGTCAGTGGCTGCAGTGTGCATGTGACTACATCCCAACGGAAGTTGACAGACAGGGATTGGAAGTCCAGTGAAGAGAGCCTGGAAGCCACGGAGCTAAAAGAAGGCAGCAGGGAGCAGATGAGTATGGATTTTTACACAGGTACCCTGCTTGGGGGCAAATAAAAAAAAAAAACCCTTAGGTCTTTTGCACACGACCATATGCCCTTCGAGAGATACGGTCCGTGAGCGGGCCATATGTCCCGGGGCAGCATTATTTGCGCGCATGGGAGCACACAGCATCATAGATTACAATGATGCTACGTCGGGCCACCCGCGAGGCTATTGTCCCGCACTCATACGATCTTATGAGTGCGTGACAATAGCCCCGTGGGTGGCCCGACGTCCACAGCATCATTGTAATCTATGATGCTGTGTGCTCCCATTCCGCACGATCAATGCTGCTCCGGGACATATGGCCCGCTCAAGGACCGTATATCTCGAAGGGCATACGGTCGTGTGCAAGGGCCCTTACTTATAATATTCATTGCATATTATGTTCCCCGACACATCTCTCTCCAAGTTAAAACATATTACTATAAATTAGTAAGTGACATTACTAATGTCTCATGGAGAACATGACTATAAGTTGGTAAGGCTATGTACACGTTGCATTTCTGCATTCAGTCTAAGGCCTCATGCACATAATCGTATGTATTTTGCATTCCGCAAAATGCGGATCCACAACATACAGATGGCATCCATGTTTATATTTGTAGTTGCAGACCCATTGACTTTAATGGTTCCGTGGTCCACATTTTGCTGACAAGTATGGCCTTACGCACCCAACAGTGTCCTTATTTTGCTCAGCAAACCACGGATCCGCCAAACATATTTTTCTCACTCCCATCACTAGAAATGACTATTCTTTTCCACAATATGGACAATAATAGGACATGTTCTATAATTTTCAGAAAGGACACACGGTTGCGGAGAGTTTCTGGATGACATCCTTGTGCTGTGTATTTGTTTGCCAGACACCATAGAAATGAATGAGTCTGGGTGCAATCTGCAAAAAATGCAGATCGGACACGGATGCTAAATACAGTCGTGTGCATGAGTCCTATAGGACATGTTCTATCCTTTTGCAGAATGGACATACGGATGTGGAAAGCACACAGATAATGTGCTTTCTGCATCTGTATGTCCGTTCCACAAAACATAGAACATGCTCTGAAAAATGTGGACTGTGGACCTATTGAAGTGAATGGGTCACCAAAAAGTAAGATGCAACACGGATGTCACAAGGACGTCATCTGTATTTTGGGGATCTGTGTGTTGCGGACCACAAAATACGTACGATCGAGTGCATGAGGCCTAACATATGCATTAATGTTTCCATAGGCTCCTTATTCACCTGACAGAAGCCAAAAGGGTCAGGCTGGCATGTATCTACATACCCTATTCACGTGTATAGGAAACAGCAGAATAATATGCTTTCCTATATAGAAGGCCACTGAAAAAAAACATACTATACTGTGTGATTTACTTTTTTTAGATGTCCCTTTAGGGAAAAAATTGTTACAGCGAGTACTTTGTCATAATCACTCAAGACATTGTAATAACTACCCTCAAGCTTTATGTCAGGAATATTCTTTTGTTTTATGACCCTTTAAATCATCTATCACACAAAGTTTATAGATTGTTAAAATGATTGTTACTCACATGATGCTCTAGATGGGCCAGGAAGTGGCGGGGCACATGAAATAACACCCGTGGTACCGAGAATAGTAATTATTGATGTCTGAAGTTGGCTCAGAATGACAATGAACTGAAAAAAAAAAAGCTAATGAGAATACATCAACAGCAGAGTTGGCCGATTAGATTTTGTATATTATGGAAATTTTTCTTGCCATCTTACGGGAACAGGCAGCTATATTACAAGAACTCGTTAGGTCCCTGGCAGGTTTCCTTTTCCTTAAAAAACTTTTTTCTTTTCTTTCTAACAAACATGTATAATCCGTGATTTTGAAAAGTGTGTTTGGCTCCGTGACAAAAATCATCATGAAGAAATATTTCTGGAAAAAGTATTGTCATCCTTGCAAGCATTATTTAAAGGAAGTTGTGAATACAGTAACTCTATGTTCAGACACACAAGGCTATGTTCGAAGAATTTAAATCCAATGTTTTTTCGCATCGGCAGAAATCCAAGGCTGACCTTCATGCTGCAGCCAAAGATTTGCAGTTTGTCATATTGCAGATCCGCATCCAGATTAGCCCTACTCAATTCATTATTTTTTTTCACTTTAATTCAACGTTATTGTCATTATATCAATATGAAACTGTACAGGATAATGAAACACTTCTCCAGTGTAGTAATACATGAAGAGAAAAGATAAAAAAGCACTAGCAGCTTAAAGGGGTCGTCCAGGTTCAGCCCTGAACCCGGACATACCCTTATTTTCACCCAGGCAGCATCCCTGATGTTGGCATCGGAGCATCTCATGCTCTGATGTGCTACCTTGCCCTGCGCTAGATTGCGCAGGCTCTTTTGTTTACAATAACATACTGCCGGGTGTAAGCTTCCGCCCGGCAGTGTGTTCGGTGACGTCACCGGCTCTGATGGGCATGCTTTAGCTAAAGCCAACCCATCAGTGCAGGTGACGTCACCGGGCTTCCTGGCAGCCCCATGGAGAGCCCGGTACGTCACCGGAACTCTTGAAAATGCCTTTGCCCTGCGCGATTTAGCGCAGGGCAAAGGAGAGCATCGGGGCATGAACTGCTCCGATGCTCAAGTCAGGGGGGCTGCCGGGGTGAAAATGGAGGTATGTCCAGGTTCAGCTCTGAACCCGGACAACCCCTTTAAGTTCAATTCAAGTACAAGGTTTCAACATAAAAAATAATATCTAATAATAAAACAATATGAAAATATACCGTACACAGTTTCAATAAAAATGTGGCGTGCATGCAGACCCGTGAGCTGATAAAGCTCATGCTCCAGTTGGTACTGCTGCTGTGATTGTTTTAACAGCTCGTGGGGAAAAATATAACTATTCCTGAATCTGATAAAGGCTGAAACAAAAAGTGTACAATCTGGCAAAATATTGCAAGTGTCTAGTATGAATGGTAGGGCCGCTGCAATCATGTACTGGGCAGTTTTCACTCCTCTTTGCAGGGCTTTATGTTCAGCAGCAGTAGCACTGACACACCAAACAGTGATGGATCTGGTCAAAATGCTCTCCACTGTGCACCTCTAGAAGTAGTGCAGAACCTGCTGTAGCAGGTTGACTCTCTTCAACCTTTGGAGGAAGTGAAGATATTGTAGGGCCTTTTTGATAATGTGTAATCAATCAGGGACATAGCTAAAGGCTCATGGGCCCTGGTGCAAGAGTTCAGTTTTGGCCCCCCTTCCCTCAGGGCTTTGTGACCAGGGGCTGGGAAGCACATAGCCTTGGTGCTGCCTGAGGCAAAAATAGAAACGCCCCGGCCCCCCATGCCAAATTCTTGACCTAACCCTTTCCCTCCAGCCAGAGGTGTAACTTGACCAGCATGCACTTTCTGTAATACTGGTGTCTTCGTATGTGGCACAAGGCTCCTGGGCCCGGTAGCGACTGCTACCTATGCACTCCCTATAGCTACGCCCCTGTGTGTAATGTATTAAGTGATCAAGTAAATCTTCAGCTATATGGACACCAAGGAACTTAAAACAGCTTACCTGTCACGCTTAGGTGTGGGAGGGAACCCACACCGAACGTAGGAGGGAAAGGGGTGAGGGGACAAGGCCTGGTAACTATGGAAAGGAGCAGGTCACCTCCTAGAGAGACCCTAATCAAAGTCCTGACTGACTGCAAGTATGATATGACCCCAGAGGTAGGTGAGTTCATACACGGGAACCTAAAGTCCTAACTCACCCTGTAGTTCCCTGTTACTGTCAGGACAATAGACAACCTGTTCCTCCAAACGGTAGGACAAACAGAAGTCTCCCTCAGGCCTAAACACAAATGGCAGGGAAAAGAACAACACAAGAGACACTTAACTTCAAATGGCTATGGAAGCTTTAAACCGTACAGCATGGTGGGAGAAGCCACAATAAATAGGGAAGGTTAAATGACCACATAAGCAACACCTAAGGCAAGGGGTGTGGCCATTACCAGAAACAACACAGACACAAATTGATCCACAAGGAACATGTCAGATCAAACCACGTGTTGCCAGTCTCACTGATCTCCTGTCCCCTGGCAAGGGAACGTCTGTGACATTACCATTGTCCCATCAATACTTAAAGGAAAGGTGTCACCAAAATGTTATCTGCCAGTTCAGATGCCCAAAAAAAAAGTAGCCTTAGTAGCATTTTATAATATTTATAGCATTTGAAGCATTATAGAGTAAAATAATAATATTATAACTATCTGCTATTACCACTAGGGGGAGTTTAGGTGCTTACTGTATACTATTTTATTGCTGAGTTCAATGTATAGTTTGTAGCAAGTAAGCTATTAGGCCCTCTCTAGTGGTAGCTGCAGGTAGCCAAAATGTTTATTATTTAGCTCTTTGTCTATGCTGAGGGTTTGGGGCTGTGTATAAGAAAATCTGAGCTACAATCTCTATAAAGAAATAGAACAAAATTAATCAGCACAGAATTTTGGACCTCTTTAGATTTTAGGGCCCGATCACATAACAGATATTGACACTGGTTTCTGCCACAGTTGTTCATTTTGCATGCCATGGACCAGCACGCAGCTTAGCTCTATTGAATTGTGCTGAATTGCAAGTGGACACCCTCCATGGCTTCAACCAGCAGGCATCTCTACACTATGCCAAGAAGGGTGTCCACTCCAAAATTCCGACAGCAAATTCCCCCCTGTGAATAGGACCTAAGAGAATTCAAAGGTTGAGACGTTCACAACATTGGACTTTACCCTATATTTCTGTCAGTCATAGTTTTGCCAGCATATTTGTGCTTAGAACTCAGTATCTCACCTCGTAACAGGCAAATTTTGAAGTAATGTTTTTATCCGCTAAGGAAGGTCTAACCAGGTTAAACAAGATTCCCACAGCCCAGAGTGCAGTAATAGTGATCACAGCAACGAACAGGTTAATGTAGATTGTAGCCGAGTCTGCGCGCGACTGCAAAAGAAAATAGCATACAGTAGGTATTATAAGAGGTCATGTCTTATTACATTATTGCATGCTGATATAATTGACTAAGGCTGGGTTCACATGACATTTTTCCCATCCTTTTAACATATACAAAAAACGTATACTTTAAACGGATGCCTCAGTCCGATGCCATACAGTGGCCTCCGTTCCATTGTAAAAAATTAAAAAACATATAAGTTTTCTTTACTGGACTGTGCAGGATACAAGAGCACGGTGTGCTGCGTTTTTATATCCTTTTTTTTGTAACTTATACGTCAAAATGAGGCATAAAATGTGATGTGAACCCACCTTAAACTAGATATTATTTGGCAGGAGCTATATTTATTCATAATACTACTACTACTAATACTTCTAAGGCCTCATGCTCACGGACGTTGTTTTGGTCCGCGTCCTAGCCGCAGTTTTGGCGTCTCGGATGCGGACCCATTCACTTCAATGGGGCCGCAAAAAATGCGGACAGCACTCCGTGCGCTGTCCGCATCTGTTGCTCCGTTCCGTGGTCCGCAAAAAAAAAAAACATGTCCTATTCTTGTCCGCGCTTTGCAGACAAGAATAGGCGGTTCTATTAAAGGCTGTCCGTGCCGTTCTGCAAATTGCGGATCGCACACGGATGCCATCAGTGTTCTGCGAATCTGCAGTTTGCGAACCGCAAAACACACCACGGTCGTGTGCATGAGGCCTAATACTGTGTAATTCTGCTGACCACAAAGTCATCAAAGTTTTTCCTATAATAGAAGTGACTTAGAAACGTAGTGGATAGTGTCTGACTGTCATTTACATGCCGTATTGGAAAAACGATGACATTCTTGAGAAGCAGTTCAGAGAACAGTAAGATTTTGATCAGGCGGAATGAATTGTACGAAGTGTTGGACTGAGGTGCCTAGGGCCCATCTCTAAAATTCACTGTATGCCTACATGCAAATATTACCTGACCCCATCATTCTCAAATCTTTAAAACTGTGCCAACACACACTTTCCATGACATTATACACTTCTCGCTTCCATGGTTACGACCACCCTTCGATCCAGCATCGGTGGTCATGCTTGCACACTGTAGGAAAAGCACTGGCCTATGTGCACTCCTAAGGTCCTGACTAGAGATGAGCGAATTGACTTCAGATGAAACATTTCAATACTGTATGGAGCGAGCTCTCCATACAGTATTAGAATGTATTGGCCCCTCGATGAGCCAAAGTTATTACCACTTGGAACCCAACCAGAGTTCGGGAAATGTTTTTTTACAGTGTAAGGCCTCATGCACACGACCGTTGTGTGCACCCGTGGCCGTTGTGCCGTTTTCCGTTTTTTTTCGCGGACCCATTGACTTTCAATGGGTCCGTGGAAAAATCGGAAAGTGCACCGTTTTGCAGCCGCATCCGTGATCCGTGTTTCCTGGCCGTGAAAAAAATATGACCTGTCCTATTTTTTTCACGGCCAACGGTTCACGGACCCATTCAAGTCAATCGTTGGTGACGAAAAAACGGTCACGGATCATGGGAAAACGGAACCCCGTTTTGCGGACCGCAAAAAAATACGGTCGTGTGCATGAGGCCTAAATCAATTTATAAAGTTATTACGCAAAGTAATAACTTCGGCTCATCAGAGCCAATACATTCTAATACTGCACGGAGCGCTCCCTCCGTACAGTATTAAAATGAAGTTTTATGCAAATCGACTTCGGATGTTTCATCCGAAGTCGATTCGCTCATCCCTAGTCCTGATCACCAGAGAGGCCAGTGTTTTTTTCTATAGTGTGCAAGCACGGCCACAGATGCTGGAGGTGGTCATAACCATGGAAACGAGAAGTGTATAATGGAAAGGAAAAATTAGTCTAGCCAGCAAAGCAATATAGATAATAACTATACATTAGTAAGTGCATTATATTAACTTTCCATAATAAATGCCACTTGCTGAAGTGAGACAACCCCTTTAACTCTGCTGTGGATCAGAATACTTCCTAATAAGCCTAGTGTGTCAGCAGTCTCATAGAAGTTTGTCAATGTACTATATCCAGACCAGAATTTGCACAGTAACAGAACAATACTTACATTGCCAATGGTGTATGTTCCATTGGTCCAAAGCACAACTGCCAGAAACATAATTATTGGCCTCAGCAAAGCAAACTGGAAGGTCCCCAACTTCAGCATAAATAAAGTGCAGCTGCAAAAATGGCGTATTAAAAGAGAATATTATTTATACTTACTACATATTACACATATTTTATATTATAATTTTATAGTTTAGTTTACAGGGATAATCAAATTAAAATCTCAGCCATACAAATTTTAATTATAATTCTGCAATAATATTAATTACATTTAAGCATTAATAATACTAACTAATAACTACCATAACATAGCGAAATATATCTTATTAAAGAGTATATGTCAACAGGATTTTTTTGATTACATAGAACAGCAACAAACCCTGCAGTAAAACCGCTTGAGTTGCAGTAATACCGCTATACGTTTTTTGGCTGCATAGCATACACAAAACAGATGCATTTCAATGTGCTTAACCTGCAAAAGCTGTGTGGCCTAAAACCTTTTACTGTGTTTTTTTGATGCAGTGCACATGCGACAGTTGTACAGTCATATTGCCAATTTATTCATGTGGAGATTCAACTTCACTGCTCATTCTTTGCTAACCTGGATTCTGCTTTTACCGCATCCAGCAATTGCAGCTAAGTAAGAGTTAATTTATCTTCAGTTCTCTGATCTGTGCAGAAGTTACTAATTATGTAATCCAGATCTTGCTATATTACCCAGCTTTCCCAGAATTCCCTTGGCAGTTATTGAGCTTTCCACCTGGTTTCTCTGTTGTGCCTGTTTAGGCCTCATGTACACGGCCGTAGTTTTGTGCTGCATCCGATTTGCATTTTCTGCATCCTTTCATTTTAACAGGGCCCTAAAAAATACGGACAGCATACCGTGTGCTGTCCACATCCATATGTCCGTTCCATCATAGAACACGTCCCGTACTTGTCTGTTTTGCAGACAAGAATATGGCTGTTCTCTAAACGGGGGGGGGGGGAGACGGCATGCTCACAGTCTGGATCCATGTTTTGCAGATCCGCGATTCGTGTACCATAAAACCGGCTGTGTGCATAAGGCCTTACTCAGTAGATATCCTGTGAAACTGAACTTGGCTTTGCTTCTGACCACTTCTTCTGGATTTACTCTTGACTGACTGATGACTACTAATCTGACTTTTAGACTCTATTTTGCCTTCTTGTACTTGTTGTTGTCTTGTATGCTTGGGAAGCCCCCCTGACAGATTAGATGGCGGTCTGACATTCTTCTCAATTGTATGGCCACCTATGTGTTGACAACAAGTTTTAGGTCTCCAGCAGAGGGAAGAGTAGGCTTCTGAGTGCTATGAATGAACCACTGGCCACCAGAAAAATTGTTGCATAGAAACCACATGAAAAGCAAAATGTTTAATTGGTTCTTCCCCTTTAACTTCATGGAGTTATTTAGTGATGTCTATGCCTGGCCACATTTCTGCAGTAGGAGTTAAGTGTACATGCGTCCGTACTAACCTTTAGGTGGGCTAGGAGGGGCCAGGAGAGTAGAAAATACTTAGGGCGTCATTTATTAGGACCGGCGTTTTAGACGTTGGTCTTTATAATCCCTGCGCTGGCAGTAGATCCGCCAAAGTTATGCACAGTAGATGCTCCGGCCTCTACATAACTTCAGCGGATCCACCACCAGTCTAAATCTACGCCAGCTTCTGTGCTGGTGTAGATTTAGAACATTTTCTACTCCTAAAACACTCCTATATCTTTGTATATCTGTATATATCTTTTACCATAGCTTAGTAAACACTTTAGGCATCTAAGTTGTGTTAAAGGAGTTGTCCCACAAAAATTATGCTACATTTTTCAAACCAGCACCTGGATCTGGATACTTTTGTAATTGCATGTAATTAAAAATTTAGCATAGCCACTGAGTTATTCAATAAAATGTATCTGTATACCGCCACCTGCTGTTTTTTCTTTCTTATTTCTTTGACCTGCTCACTGAGAAGGCCACATGTGCTCAGTTTCATCCTTCAACTGCCTTCTGAGCATGGGCGTAGGAAGCGGGGGGGACGGGGGGGACGGATCCCCCCCAGAAAATAATGCGGGGGGGACAGGTTTGGTTAAATCCCCCCCAGGCTCGAGGGTTGCCACCCGTCTGAGACTCCGATCGTATATTTAAAACTATCAGTCCCTCACTTCTGCGGTGGCCGGGTGATCAGCTGAGCTGTGCTCCCGAGCCTCCCCCCTCCTCCTCCAGTCTACACTACAGTCAGTGATGCGGCTGCCAGTGCCAGGCAGTGCAGCGGTTAACTCACTGTTCAGTCTCCGGACTGCTCGCTCCTCCTCTGCCTCCCAGTCCCTCCCTCCTCTCTGATAAGGAAGTCAGGTCCAGACTCCACACAGGAAGTGACATCAGAGAGAGAGGCAGGGAGGGAGAATTTAAATAAATCATTCTTCTTCTCCAGAGTAGACTCCAGTCCACCAGCAGCCTGCCCAAGTAGTGCCCAGCCCAGTGCCCACTGTGCCCTGCCTGCAGAGTGACCAAGACAGTCCTGACACCTGTCCTAGACACTTCTAAAAAGGTATATAAAACATTTGAAGTGTGTAAAAGTCTGTTTCTAATGTTAGTCCCTGCAGACATTTTTGCTAAAAAAAGCACTTTTATTATATGCTAATGAGCCTCTAGGTGCTATGTGGGCGTAAAATCAGCACCTAGAGGCTCCGTCCACTCACGCTTTATCCCGACCAGGTCCCCTGTTCTGCCCGCCCAGCTCCTCTTGATTGATGCGACGGTTCGCAGCAGCGTTGACAAAATCCCGCTCCTGCGCCGTTCACTTCTGTCTTCGGCGCAGTCGCAGTGAGTGAAGGCCGCTCTCCTGATGCCGGCTTCCTCACAGTGACGTAGTCGGCACAGGCGCAGTGAGGAATCCGGCACCAGGATCGCATCATTCACTCACTGCGCCGAAGACAGAAGTGAACGGCGCAGGCGCGGGATTTCGGCAGCGATGCGGCGGACCGTGCCATAAATCAAGAGGAGCGGGGCGGGCACAACACTGGACCTGGGCGGGATAATGGGTGAGTGGACGGAGCCTCTAGGTGCTGATTTTACGCCCACATAGCACCTAGAGGCTCATTAGCATATAATAAAAGTGCTTTTTTAGCAAAAATGGCTGCAGGGACTAATGTTAGAAACATACTGTTATGTAGTGCTGACATTAGCGCATCGCTAAAGTCAGTCAGCTACATAACAGTAATTCTGGTGGTAGAAACCATTTAAACAGGTTTCAGAATCTGTCAATCATCAGAAAAAACGTTACGTTATGTAGCTGACTGACATTAGCGATGGGCTGATGTCAGCAGTACATAACAGTTGTATAGTAAGGACCAGCACTCGCTCTAATAGTAATTTCAAGTAGATTTAATGGTCACATACAAGTGATAAGTGACGCGTTTCGGCTACTGTGAGCCTTTGTCAAACGTAATGGATACAAGTTGCAAACAATTTAAATAGCCCGCAGTGGAGCCGGAAATGACATCAGGTTACCATGACAACGTTGTAAACAGAAGACACAACAATGCAGAGATAATGATTAAACAAGTGGATGAACAGATAACTATCATTGCTTAACAGGGCACCATGCTTTGCAGTGCTACATTCTATTGATCATCATAATATTATTATAGTATAATGTTCCATACTGGATGCTAGAAACTGTAGCAAACTTATACAGAAGAAAAAGGGAAAAAAAGAACATAATTAATTCTCAGTGCACCATGCTTTACAGTGCCACATTTTGCTAAACCTTATATAATGATGTAAAATACTGAATGCAGAGGTGCTACAATTTTGCGTGGTAAACTTACGCCCTGATCAAGCACTAAATGACACGGATTGGAGTCAAGTTCTCTGTGAAAGAAAGAAAGAGGGAACATGTTGAAAGGGTTACTGCACACTGTGGCTTACAGAAAACTATTTACATCATAATCACGATTTAATCCCTTTGGTTCTAGGGTTTGCAGGCGATGAATCCAAAAGGCTTCTGTTTTTTTGAGCATCTTTCACCTGTCTCCTCCTCTCCTGGGTAGTGATACGTGCTCTATTATCTGGAAGCGCAGCTGGGAGATGGCATGTCGGTGTTCCTCAAAATGATATGGGATGGGAAGTAGTAAATTTTTCTTTCTAATGGTAGATTTATGTTTGCAGAAACGGTCTTTCATCCTCATGGAGGTCTCACCGACATACACAAGACCACAGGGACACTTCAAGAGATAGACCACGAAATTGCTATTACAGGTAAAGAAGCCATTTATTTTACATTTTTCCCCTGTGTACGGGTGGGTGAAGTGTTCTCCTTTAATGGCACTAGAGCAGTGTATGCATTGAAGGCATGGGTATGTCCCATTCTTGGGTGTTGAGAGCGTGGCCTGGCGCAGGGTATGTCTGTCGCTACCTACATCAGCCCTGACTAAGATGTCTCAGATATTTTTACACCTTTTGTAGCATATCATAGGTGGGGATTGAAATTCTGTAACATTGGGGTAGGTTCTGCTGAGAATACTCCAATGTTTATTGAGGATAGTCCTGCATTTATTGACCCAAGGGTGGTATTTCACCACAAAGGGAACTCGTGGCTGTTTAACACTAGTAGTGGAGCTGTCTTTAGGTGGTTTCGCCTGTTGTGTATTTAATAGGTCTTGCGGATAACCTCTGTCACGAAACTTGTCTAGCATTTCTTCCTGACGTGCTGTTCTCATATTGGTGTCAGACACTATCCTATTTGCGTGTGGCGGGGCGACATTCGAACACTTGAACAATTCAGGCAGTACATCAACTCTGTTTGGAAGGAACTGCAGTTCACCGTGAACTCAGATATGTCTAAAATTAATTTCCTTGACACATGGGTCATAAAGGATGAGAAGGGGCAGATACACACAGACCTATATACCAAGGATACTGACCGTAACAGTCTGCTGCACTTCACCAGTAACCATCCCCCTGCAGTCAAAAAAAATCACTCCCCTAGTCACAACTCCAGAGAGTGAACAGGATAGTGTCTGACACCGACATGAGAACGGCGCGTCAGGAAGAAATGCTAGATAGATTCCGTAACAGAGGTTATCCGCAAGACCTATTAAATACACAACAGGCGAAACCACCTAAAGACAGCTCTACTACTAGCGATAAACAGCCACGAGTTCCCTTTGTGGTGAAATACCACCCTTGGGTCAATAAATGCAGGACTATCCTCAATAAACATTGGAGTATTCTCAGCAGAGCTTACCCCAATGTCACAGAATTTCAATCCCCACCTATGATATGCTACAAAAGGTGTAAAAATATCCGAGACATCTTAGTCAGGGCTGATGTAGGTAGCGACAGACATACCCTGCGCCAGGCCACCCTCTCAACACCCAAGAATGGGACATACCCATGCCTTCAATGCATACACTGCTCTAGTGCTATTAAAGGAGAACACTTCACCCACCCGTACACAGGGGAAAAATGTAAAATAAATGGCTTCTTTACCTGTAATAGCAATTTCGTGGTCTATCTCTTGAAGTGTCCCTGTGGTCTTGTGTATGTCGGTGAGACCTCCATGAGGATGAAAGACCATTTCTGCAAACATAAATCTACCATTAGAAAGAAAAATTTACTACTCCCCATCCCATATCATTTTGAGGAACACCGACATGCCATCTCCCAGCTGCGCTTCCAGATTATAGAGCACGTATCACTACCCAGGAGAGGAGGAGACAGGTGAAAGATGCTCAAAAAAACAGAAGCCTTTTGGATTCATCGCCTGCAAACCCTAGAACCAAAGGGATTAAATCGTGATTATGATGTAAATAGTTTTCTGTAAGCCACAGTGTGCAGTAACCCTTTCAACATGTTCCCTCTTTCTTTCTTTCACAGAGAACTTGACTCCAATCCGTGTCATTTAGTGCTTGATCAGGGCGTAAGTTTACCACGCAAAATTGTAGCACCTCTGCATTCAGTATTTTACATCATTATATAAGGTTTAGCAAAATGTGGCACTGTAAAGCATGGTGCACTGAGTATTAATTATGTTCTTTTTTTCCTTTTTTCTTCTGTATAAGTTTGCTACAGTTTCTAGCATCCAGTATGGAACATTATACTATAATAATATTATGATGATCAATAGAATGTAGCACTGAAAAGCATGGTGCCCTGTTAAGCAATGATAGTTATCTGTTCATCCACTTGTTTAATCATTATCTCTGCATTGTTGTGTCTTCTGTTTACAACGTTGTCATGGTAACCTGATGTCATTTCCGGCTCCACCGCGGGCTATTTGAATTGTTTGCAACTTGTATCCATTATGTTTGACAAAGGCTCACAGTAGCCGAAACGCGTCACTTATCACTTGTATGTGACCATTAAATCTACTTGAAATTACTATTAGAGCGAGTGCTGGTCCTTACTATACAACTATCTGTGGATCTTCTCCGGGACACGCGCACCGCATCACTGAGAGCAGAAGTGCCGCTTGTATCTTCTTTTGGAGCAGTACATAACAGTGTGTTCTATAACTCCTTGCCTGCCACAGGCCGCCGTTCTCTTAAAATAAAGACTTATAGTATGCTAATGAGCCTCTTCAGGGGCGTAACGATCGCGGTGTGACAGCGACCAGGGGTGGAGGCGGGACATGGGCATGGCTGGAGGCGGGGGGGGGGGGGCTGGACCGTCTGGTATTACTGGCACATGATTCAGGGGTCTGGTATTACTGGCACATGATTGGGGGGGTCTGGTATTACTGGCACATGATTGGGGGGGTCTGGTATTACTGGCACATGATTGGGGGTCGGTCTGGTATTACTGGCACATGATTGGGGGTCTGTCTGGTATTACTGGCACATGATTGGGGGTCTGTCTGGTATTACTGGCACATGATTGGGGGGGTCTGTTATTACTGGCACATGATTGGGGGGGTCTGTTATTACTGGCACATGATTGGGGGGGTCTGGTATTACTGGCACATGATTGGGGGGGTCTGGTATTACTGGCACATGATTGGGGGGGTCTGGTATTACTGGCACATGATTGGGGGGGTCTGGTATTACTGGCACATGATTGGGGGGGTCTGGTATTACTGGCACATGATTGGGGGTCGGTCTGGTATTACTGGCACATGATTGGGGGTCGGTCTGGTATTACTGGCACATGATTGGGGGTCTGTCTGGTCTTACTGGCACATGATTGGGGGTCTGTCTGGTATTACTGGCACATGATTGGGGGGGTCTGTTATTACTGGCACATGATTGGGGGGGTCTGGTATTACTGGCACATGATTGGGGGGGTCTGGTATTACTGGCACATGATTGGGGGGGGTCTGGTATTACTGGCACATGATTGGGGGTCTGTCTGGTATTACTGGCACATGATTGGGGGGGTCTGTTATTACTGGCACATGATTGGGGGGGCTGTTATTACTGGCACATGATTGGGGGTCTGTCTGGTATTACTGGCACATGATTGGGGGGGTCTGTTATTACTGGCACATGATTGGGGGGGTCTGTTATTACTGGCACATGATTGGGGGGGTCTGTTATTACTGGCACATGATTGGGGGGGGTCTGTTATTACTGGCACATGATTGGGGGGGTCTGTTATTACTGGCACATGATTGGGGGGGTCTGTTATTACTGGCACATGATTGGGGGGGTTCTGTTATTACTGGCTGATGAGAGGCACTGGGGGCTGCTATGAGGCATGGCATGGGGCTCTTATCTGAGGTCTGATTGGGGGTCATTCATATCGGGGTCTGAGCTGAGGTGTGATCTGAGGTCTTATTAACATTGGGGATCTTACTGGGGCTGTTAGCTGAGGTCTGATTAACATTGGGGGTCTGATTGGTGGTCTGACCTGAGGTGTAATGAAAAAAATTTTTTTCTTATTGTGCCCACTTCCAGCCCGGAGCCCAGCTGCCCAGAGCACTGATCCGGAGCAGCTTGGAGAAAAAGGCCTCACAGTCTCCCACACTCCTTCTGCCCGGCCAAGCCTGTCAGCACCCCTGAGTCTTCAGAACTGTAAGTGTGTGTGTGGGGTGGTTCACACACACACACACACACACACACACTTAAAATTTAACGATATAAACAACCCGCATTTTACTGAATAAGAATATACCCGGCGAGCAAAAATGCTGTCCCCCCCCCAGATTTTTGGGGGTTCCTACACCCATGCTTCTGAGCTGTAATAGGGAAAGCATGGACACGCTCCCTCAGCTGCAGCAGAAAAGATACTCCCCTTGAATTGCCAGCTTCAAAAAAATCTAGCAGATCAATGAATGGGGAGATCTCTGGATCCATATGAGGTACAGGGCTGGTTCCAGCTTTGTTAGAAAGAGATTGTCATGTACTATATTATGTCTGATTTCCATTTTTTACATTAATCATTAGAGATAGCCTTGCGATTCGCCTGGCGGTCATTTCGCGGCAAACTTTGCTCGTTCGCGATTCGCCGAACATGCGAAAATATATCGATGTTCGCATGCGTCATATTCTTTTGTATTGCACTGAACTTTGACCCATGACACATCCATCAGGGATAGGATAGCCAATTAAGACGTTTCAGTACATGGACACACCCCCACCCTATAACAGAACCTGATCTGGCAACCATTTTACATTCTGTGTTTTGCCAGTGTAGGGAGAGGTTGCTTTGTGGAGCAGGGAAAGACTGTTAGGAACACCAAACACTAGCTAATATTTCCACAAAAGTCCTTTTAAGGACTGGTATAGATGTGTTATCGATAGTTGTGATATACTGAGGGGTGTGATATACATATAATATACTTTCTAACATAGGCTTCCACCAAATATTGATTGAGGCCGGCGATACACCGTATTCCACAAAATACTGATTGAGGGGTGCGATATACCTGCTTCCACAAAATACTGATTGAGGGGTTTGATATACCTGCTTCCACAAAATAATGATTGAGGGGTGCGATATACCTGCTTCCACCAAATATTGATTCAAGGGTTCTATATACCCGTTTCCAAAAAATACTGATTTGAGGGGTGCAATATACCTGCTTCTACAAAATACTGATTAAGGGGTTCTATATACCTGCTTCCACAAAATGCTGATTTGGGGGTGCGAAATACTGGCTTCCACCAAATACTGTTTGAGGCCTGCGATATACCTGCTTCCACAAATACTGCTCTTCTCTAGGGACTTTGGCACAGGGTTATTTTGAAAATGACAAGCAGAGGAAGAGGTAGGCCGTTCCGCAGGGGTGGTAGGGTCGGGAAGGTGCACCAGGCCGGAGCCTAAGTGGGAAGTTGGAGAAGGTGCGTGCGATTATGTTGAAGGATGCACCAGAGTTGGTTAAGTGGCTAACTCAGCTTTCCGCTTCTGCACCCACCTCATCCTCTGTATCTGCACCCTTCTCACTCTCTGCTGTGTGCACCCCCAAAGATACCACCATCACCACCACCATAGCCCCTCCACTCGAGTAAGAGGAATTATTTTTCCATCCATTCCCAGACCTTACCGATGCGCAGCCATTCCTGGTATCAGATGAGGAAGAGGAGGTAGCAACGGCCGCCACCCAGCGGTCTGATTAAAGTACCCAGATCAGCCCAAGGAGGATGCTCCCTGCTGTTGCTGCCTACTCCTTGATCTCTAATGCCAGTGGTGGTGAAGTTGACGATGATGACGTGTCGATGGACGTCACCTGGGTGCCCACAAGAGAGGAAGGGATTTCAGAGGGAGAGATGGAGCAGCAGATAGGGAGGAGAAGGAGGAGAAGCAGGCAGAACTCGCAGTGCACAGGAGGCAAAAAGCAGACTGCAAATGTATCTGGAGCGAGCCATCCACCATGCACGGTCACATCTTGCGCTCCCAGGATGCCGACACATGGCTCCACAGTGTGGGCTTTTTTAATGTGTCAGCTGCTGACATCTGCAGCCTGTGCTGTCAACGCATAAGTCGTGGTAAGCCCAACACTCACCTAGGGATGACCGCCTTAAGAAGGCACCTGGCCTCCCATCACCGAGCCCAGTGGAAGCAAAGCCGTCAGAACCCACAAAGCCACACTCCCGGCGCTTCACGTCCTGCCTCTCCACCTTCCACCGTGCCGTTGTCGCGTTCATCTGGCAGAAGGCAGGCTTCCGTGGCCCAAATGTTCAAATGTAAAAAGTTGATAACGCCAGATAACCCTCTTGCCCAATGGCTGACCGCTGGCTTGTCAGAACTGCTAGCCCACCAACTACTGCCATATAAACCGGTGGACTCGGAGGCCTGTAGAAAATTTGGGGCCATTGGACACCGCAAAGGAAGTTCCCCGGAAGGAAATATTTCTCCCAGAAGGGCATCCCAGAGCTATATTGCCACGTTCAGCAGCAATTTAATATATCTCTGGCACACAGTGTCAGTGCCATGATACATCTGACCACAGAGACGTGGTCTAGCAAACATGGGCAGGGAAGGTACATAACTTTTACTGCCCACTGGGTCAACCTTCTGACAGCCGTCAAGCATGTAACCCGTGGCCCCCCGTGTGGATTTGGTGTTACCGCCACGGATTGCATGCAGGCCTACCTCTTCTTCTCCTCTTCCTACTCCATCCTCCGTCTCCTCCTCGGCTGACTCCTCCTTTTCCACTGCTACCGCCTGCACCCCCCAAACTCCCCAGAACCTATTCAATGTGCCAGGTGAGACGTTGCCATGCTGTGCTGTGGCTGTTGTGCCTGGAAGCCAAGAGCCACACCGGTCTCTCACTGCTTTTAGCTCTGCGGTCACAGGCCGATCAGTGGCTAACCCTGCTCAAGTTGACAGTTGGTAAAATGGTGTGCGACAACGGTGCCAGGATGCTGAGACTGCTGAAACAGGGAAAAATGACACACGTGCCGTGCATGGCATACGTCCTGAACTTAGTCGTGCAGAGATTCGTTGCCAAATACCCCGGGGTCTAGGACGTCTTGTGGCAGGCCAAGAAAATCTCTGTCCATTTTAGAAGATCTTACACGGCCATAGCTCGCCTTGCTGACGTTCAGCGGAGACACCACCTGCCCGTCAGACGTCTGATTTGTGACAGCCCGACGCGCTGGAACTCCACCTTGTATATGCTTGATAGGCTGCTCCAGCAGCAAAGTGCCGTTAACGACTACCTTTTCGAACTCTGCAGCAGGACAGGTTCTGGGGAGCTTGGTTTCTTTTCACCGCGCCAGTGGCTGCTTATGCGCAACGCATGCAGATGAGATCACCAAACTGGTCAGTCGCAGCCAGGGTACCATCAGTGACATTGTACATTGCACCTTCTTTCTGTAGCATGCATTGTGACGTGTCATTGATCAAGCCGTCGAGGAGCAGGAGCTGGAAGATGAGGAATGCTGAATGAATTCCCATGGAGGGCTACTCCATCTGAGACAGCAGGAGTCTGAAGAGGAGTCAGAGGAAGATGGTGGCTGGAGGGAGGAGGGAGGAGGAAGAGCAAGAAGAGCAGGCTTTGAGGGGGACTTTAAACTTTTCGGGGATCCCTGGTGTTGTCCGTGGCTGGGGGGAGACCAAGGATGACATTTTCCTGGGCGATGAGCAGAAGCCAGGGAGCTCCACCGCTTCCAATTTAATGCAAATGGGGGCCTTCAAGCGCCAGTGTTTGAGGATGGACCCCCGTGTAAAAAGCATAAAGGGGTAAGGACCAGTACTGGATGGCAACGTACTTAGACCCCCCGGTACAAACACAAAATGGCGGACATGTTACCAGTCTGACTACATCGTGTTAACGCCCGATGTGGACGCTCTGAGAAGCGAGGAACCCCTGGACTACTGGGTGTGCAGGCTTGACCTGTGGCCAGAGCTGGCACAATTTGCCATGGAACTCTTGGTTTGCCCCTCGTCGAGTGTCCTGTCCGAAAGGACGTTTAGGGGCATCAGGGGGGATTGTGACCAATAGGCGCACTCGCCTAGCTCACGACAGTGTGGACTACCTCACATTTCTAAAAATCTATGAGACATGGATCTCGGAGGAATTCAACACCTGTGACGACCACGTGTAATTGAATTTCCTCATGCCAGCCCACACATTTCCACCACCACTCAGAACAAAGAATGGCTCCACTGGCCTACAGTAAAATAGTTATCCAGTGACCACCTAACGTACCTCCAGCCACATAATCACTTGTTCTTTTCTGTCAGGTGAATGCCTAATTTCTGGGGCCTGTACTGGCCTACAGTAAAATTGTTATCCACTGACTGTCCCTATATACCTCCAGCCACATAATCACTTGTTCTTTTCTGTCAGGTAAATGCCTAATTTTTGGGGTCTGTACTCCACTGGCCTACAGTAAAATTGTTAATCAGTGACTGCCTAATGTACCTCCAGCCACATAATCACTTGCTCTTTTCTGTCAGGTGAATGCCAAATTTTTGGGGCCTGTACTGGCCTGCACTAAAATGTTTATCCACTGACCGTCTAATATACCTCCAGCCACATAATCACTTGTTCTTTTCTGTCAGGTAAATGCCTAATTTTTGGGGCCTGTACTCCACTGGCCTACAGTAAAATTGTTATTCAGTGACCGCCTAATGTACCTCCAGCCACATAATCACTTGTTCTTTTCTGTCAGGTGAATGCCTATTTTTGGGGGCCTGTACTGGCCTACAGTAAAATTGTTATCCACTGACTGTCTAATATACCTCCAGCCACATAATCACTTGTTCTTTTCTGTCAGATGAATGCCTAATTTTTGGGGCCTGTACTTCCGTGGCCTAAACTAAAAATTACCTAGGCTCCAGCAGGGCACATTTTTGAGAATTTCCATTTAAGACGCATAAAAATGGCCCCTGATTAAAATACATATTTTTTGTGGGAATTTTTCCCCCTGATCCCCCTCTGGTATGTCACTGTTCATGTTGTGGGACTATTTGTGCACTTCTAGTAAGTATTTGGTGGCTGCAAATATGACCTAAAGGTTTTTCAGGTTCGCCTGCCATTAAAGGGAATGTTCGTCCATCACTATTAATCATGGGATAACCCCTTTAAGTATTTTTTTTCCCGAACTTCCCATCTCACGATAATACACCATATATACCATAGCACAGTTTGATGATATCATAAATTACGTGTAGACCAACCTGTGAATATTTTTCCTTGGAAAGCACACACAGCAGCAGCACAATGGACCTGTGTGGAGCTGAAGCTTTGTATCTGCGTATTTCTTCAGGAATTCTTTTTTACCACCACTTTCACTTATCAGCATTATCTGAAATTTGTGTATAAGTACAGCCAGAAACCTAATAGAGAAGAGATAATGCTGAATATTGTGCCCACTTTGCCGCAGTTATATCATGACATGAGTGAAAATGGCACCTGAAATAATGATTTGACCTCTGTTGGTGCCCATAGAGTCACATGATCAATGGCAGCCAATATATTTTGCTGGCGTCAGTGACGTTTCAAACTCATTTTTCAATATTGGAGAGCTTTATGTTTTCTTCCTTTATAAAACTGTCTCAGAAAAAAAACTATATTTGTTGCCCATAGCATCCAATCAGAGCTGAGCTTTCTTTTCTTAAACTGCTCTGGTAAAACGAAAGCTGCATTGTGATTGGTTGCTCTCAGCAACAAAGAAAGTAATTTTTTTCCATTTTTGATAAATTTGCCCCTTAATATTGTATATTAGATTCAGTTGCAACAAACAGACACTAAAATTGAAGTATATATTACATATAAGGTATTCAGTATTTTTTTTAATCAATTTTTTGTCATTTTGCCATTTTTGGGAGGATATACTTTTATACCATTCGACTTGCAATATAAATAATATACACTGCTCAAAAAAATAAAGGGAACACTTAAACAACACAATGTAACTCCAAGTCAATCACACTTCTGTGAAATCAAACTGTCCACTTAGGAAGCAACACTGAGTGACAATCAATTTCACATGCTGTTGTGAAAATGGGATAGACAACAGGTGGAAATTAGGCACAGCCCTCCATGTGCTCGCCAGAGGTAGCCTGACTGCCATTAGGTACCGAGATGAGATCCTCAGACCCCTTGTGAGACCATATGCTGGTGCGGTTGGCCCTGGGTTCCTCCTAATGCAAGACAATGCTAGACCTCATGTGGCTGGAGTGTGTCAGCAGTTCCTGCAAGACGAAGGCATTGATGCTATGGACTGGCCCGTCCGTTCCCCAGACCTGAATCCAATTTAGCACATCTGGGACATCATGTCTCGCTCTATCCACCAACGTCACGTTGCACCACAGACTGTCCAGGAGTTTGCAGATGCTTTAGTCCAATTCTGGGAGGAGATCCCTCAGGAGACCGTCCGCCACCTCATCAGGAGCATGCACAGGCGTTGTAGGGAGGTCATACAGGCACGTGGAGGCCACACACACTACTGAGCCTCATTTTGACTTGTTTTAAGGACATTACATAAAAGTTGGATCAGCCTGTAGTGTGTTTTTCCACTTTAATTTTGAGGGTGACTCCAAATCCAGACCTCCATGGGTTGAAAAATTTGATTTCCATTTTTTTATTTTTGTGTGATTTTGTTGTCAGCACATTCAACTATGTAAAGAACAAAGTATTTCAGAAGAATATTTAATTAATTCAGATCTAGGATGTGTTATTTTTGTGTTCCCTTTATTTTTTTGAGCAGTGTACTAAGACCCATAACAATTTTCGTTTTCAGTTGATGCAGCTGTATGAGAGCTTTATTTTTGCAGGATAATTGTATTTTTTTCGGGGCCATTTGAGAATACATATGACTAGATTTGAGCGAATCGAAGCTGACAAAGTATAATTCAATCCGAATTTCCGGAATTATTATTCGATTCACACCAAATCCGATTTTCCTCACGCTTCATGGTAATGAATCACATTTTTTCCTAAAATGGCTGCTGCACATGTTAGGACATGGAGCAAGGAACTTTGGGAACGAGGGATCACCCACAATGCCATGCATGCAGCCAATCAGCAGCCAGCCCCTATAAATAGCCTCAGCCATCTTGGATTCGTGGGGCCGTGAACGGCAAAAAGGGCTTACTTACGATATTTTTACTTACGATATGGCATACCATCAGCACTCTGTGATTGCATTGAAAAGGCAATGATGGTCTTACAGAGGGAGCCTCCTGCCAATGTCTACAGCGGAGGTAACTGATCCCAGCCGTTGTAGCAGGGGACGTTGCAGAGGGAAATAGCCCCTGCTATTAATTAACAGTTCCCCTTGTGCTGACACTGCATCCTAAGCTCTGCTTGGCATATTATGGCATCAGACATTGGCGCACATGGCTCAATGATGCTCATTACTAGATACATGTATTTGATCTTCAGTAATAGTGGCCAGCCCCTTTAAGTATTTCCGTACACGTAAGTGACCGAGCTTCTAATACCTACACAGAGGCAGTAAAATCTGTAAACATTGTGCTCCTAGGAATCCACATTCCAACACAGCTTGTCATAGCTATTATCTGTAAAAGAAGAGAACAGACTGTTAAAACACAGATGTGTAAGGCTACTTTCATACTTGCGTTTTTTGCCTGATCCTGCAGGGATCAGCAAAAACGCTTCCGGTTTAGATAATACAACCCGCTGCATCTGTTATGAATGGATCCGGTTGTATTATCTTTCAAATAGCAACGATGGATCAGGCATTACAACCATTGTAAGTCAATGGGTGCCGGATCCGTTTTCTATTGTGTCCGAGAAATCTGTTTTGCTCCACATCCCATGCTGGTATGGAAACTCAACCAAACGTAACGAAACGGATTCTGGTGCACTTATTTTTATTCAGTTCAGTTTTGTCCCTATTGACAGAGAATGGGGACAAAACAGAAGCGTTTTTCTCCCTGTGCCGGATATCAATACCGGAAAAGTACATGCATATGTGAAAGTAGCCAATTTTTTTTTTCTAGTTATTGCTAAATGTAGTGATTAATATTTTTTTCAGGTACATTAAAATGACAATGTCCTCTCTTCTGATGAGTCTGGTTTCCTAAATTATTGCGTTCCTCATGAAATAACAAAGCTGGAGAAATTTTACTAGAACTCAGCACTGTGTCGTTGCTCTATTACGCCTCATATAGAAGTAAATTGACACCTGGATGTTACTATTCCCTTTGGTAATGGAGCATGCTCCTTCACTTCTGACACTATGAGCAGTGATTGGGCAGTGTCAGAGTCCATTTAATTAATTGGTAGTATTTTTAAAATCATTGCTCAAACAAAAACAAGCACCGTGGACAATTGCGTAGAAAGTCAGGTCACATTTCAGTACGTTTCTGGAGTGGGATGGGAATATAGAGCCAACAGACAAAACTAACAAAAGTGCAATGACAATACACAAATTCCAAATAGTTACTGCTATTTCCCTGCTTTGATAAAAACTTAGGAGTGCAGTAACCAATAGGCCACAGTGCTGTTCCTAGTTCAATACAGAAAAATCATATGTTCTCATATGACAGTATATGATTATGATGGGATCAGGCTGTATTTTAAAGCCATGTCTGAACCTATATGTGAATATCTACAGTATATACGGTGTGTGTCTATATATATATATATATATATATATATACAGTACAGACCAAAAGTTTGGACACACTTTCTCATTCAAAGAGTTTTCTTTATTTTCATGACTAGGAAAATTGTAGATTCACACTGAAGGCATCAAAACTATGAATTAACACATGTGGAATTATATACATAACAAACAAGTGTGAAACAAGTGAAAATATGTCATATTCTAGGTTCTTCAAAGTAGCCACCTTTTGCTTTGATTACTGCTTTGCACACTCTTGGCATTCTCTTGATGAGCTTCAAGAGGTAGTCCCCTGAAATGGTTTTCACTTCACAGGTGTGCCCTGTCAGGTTTAATAAGTGGGATTTCTTGCCTTATAAATGGGGTTGGGACCATCAGTTGCATTGAGGAGAAGTCAGGTGGATACACAGCTGATAGTCCTACTGAATAGACTGTTAAAATTTGTATTATGGCAAGAAAAAAGCAGCTAAGTAAAGAAAAACGAATGGCCATCATTACTTTAAGAAATGAAGGTCAGTCAGTCAGCCTAAAAATTGGGAAAACTTTGAAAGTAAGGGCTATTTGACCATGAAGGAGAGTGATGGGGTGCTGCGCCAGATGACCTGGCCTCCACAGTCACCGGACCTGAACCCAATCGAGATGGTTTGGGGTGAGCTGGACCGCAGAGTGAAGGCAAAAGGGCCAACAAGTGCTAAGCATCTCTGGGAACTCCTTCAAGACTGTTGGAAGACCATTTCAGGGGACTACCTCTTGAAGCTCATCAAGAGAATGCCAAGAGTGTGCAAAGCAGTAATCAAAGCAAAAGGTGGCTACTTTGAAGAACGTAGAATATGACATATTTTCAGTTGTTTTACACTTGTTTATTATGTATATAATTCCACATGTGTTAATTCATAGTTTTGATGCCTTCATAGTCATGAAAATAAAGAAAACTCTTTGAATGAGAAGGTGTGTCCAAACTTTTGGTCTGTACTGTATATATATATATATAGTAGTCTCACATTCGCACATTCCTGAAAGTCAAAAGTTCAAAACATTGTTACCCTTTTGCTCGTCAGTGTATATATATTTATTTATTTATTTTTTAACAAAAAAAGTGCATATATTTCCTCTCCTGGCTCTTTATTTCCTCCTTTGTTTGGCCTTTTAGTACAATAGACAGATTTGCTTGACTTTCTCTGTCAGACTCATTCACCTCAGCCAGAGAGGGAAGGGGAAATGAGCAGCTAAATTAGAGACCATTCATTATACATGCAATGCTCCTCTGTGGAAATCTTTATCGAGGCCTATCAAGAGAACGATAGAACAGTCATACTGTTATCCTGATTCTACTAATCTACAATTTTACTAACAGATAGAATCTTTCCCTGCTGGCAGCTTTAAAATAGCAAGGAGATCCCTATATAAAAACAGCCAAATAAAAAAAATATATGGTTTTCTATGAATATATGAAAACTATATTGAATTTTTAAAAAGTACCCCTTTTGACAGAAATGTCCCTTTAAAGCTGGCACACATTATAAAATCTATATACACTGAACAAAAATATAAAGGCAACACTTTCGGTTTTGCTCCCATTTTGCATGAGCTGAACTCAAAGATCTGAAACATTTTCTACATACACAAAAGACCCATTACTCTCAAACATTGTTCACAAATCTGTCTAAATCTGTGTTAGTGAGCACTTCTCCTTTGCAGAGATAATCCAACCCACCTCACAGGTGTGGCATATCAAGGTGCTGATTAGACAGCATGAATATTGCACAGGTGTGCCTTAGACTGCCCACAATAAAAGTCCACTCTGAAATGTGCACAGTTTTACCTTACTGGGGGGGGGGGGAGCAGGGTCAGAAAACCTGTCAGTATCTGGTGTGGCCACCATTTGCCTCACGCAGTGCAACACATCTCCGTCGCATAGAGTTGATCAGGTTGTTGATTGTGGCCTGTGGAAGGTTGGTCCACTCCTTTTCAATAGCTGCGCTAAGTTACTGAATATTGGCAGGAACTGGAACACGCTGTCGTATACGCCGATCCAGAGCATCCTAAACATGCTCAATGGGTGACATGTCCGGTGAGTATGCTGGCCATGCAAGAACTGGGATGTTTTCAGCTTCCAGGAATTGTATACAGATCCTTGCAATATGGGGCATTATCATGCTGCAACATGAGGTGATGGTCGTGGATAAATGGCACAACAGTGAACCTCAGGATCTCATCACGGTATCTTTGTGCATTCAAAATGCCATCAATAAAATGCACCTGTGTTTGATGTCCATAACATACGCCTGCCCATACCATAACCCCACCACCACCAAGGGCTACTCGATCCACAACATTAACGTCAGCAAACCGCTCACCCACACGACGCCACACACACTGTCTGCCATCTGCCCTGAACAGTGAAAACCGGGACTCATCCATGAACAGAATACCTCTCCAACGTGCCAGACGCTATCGAATGTGAGCATTTGCCCACTCAAGTTGGTTATGACGACGAACTGCAGTCAGGTCCAGACCCCGATGAGGACGACGAGCATGCAGATGAGCTTCCTTGAGGCGGTTTCTGACAGTTTGTGCAGAAATTCTTTGGTTATGCAAACCGAGCTGTTGATGCAGCTGTCTGGGTGGCTGGTCTCAGACAATCATGGAGGTGAACATGCTGGATGTGGAGGTCCTGAGCTGGTGTGGTTACACGTGGTCTGTGGTTGTGAAGCAGGTTGGATGTACTGCCAAATTCTCGCCTTTGGAGACGGCTTATGGTAGAGAAATGAACATTCATTGCACGGGCAACAGCTCTGGTAGAGATTCCTGCATTATGCTGTGTGATCAAACTGCACATTTTAGAGTGGTCTTTTATTGTGGGCAGACTAAGGCACACCTGTGCAATATTCATGCTGTCTAATCAGCACCTTGATATGCCACACCTGTGAGGTGGGATGGATTATTTCAGCAAAGGAGAAGTGCTCACTAACAGATTCAGACAGATTTGTGAACAATATTTGAGAGTAATGGATCTTTTGTGTATGTAGAAAATGTTTCAGATCTTTGAGTTCAGCTCATGCAAAATGGGAGCAAAATCGAAAGTGTTGCGTTTATATTTTTGATCAGTGTACATTATACAATATATTCAGTTTTACATACTGGTGCTGCAGCGTTCACCCAGATAATGATTTCCTTTTTGGGTCCGGATAGTTTCCTGTATATGTAGTATACTTCTTCTAGGAATATCAGCACACTGACTAGTGTCATAAATGTTAAAACAGCAAACAGCAGCATTCCAGTGACGTCCAGCTCTGGAGGAACAAATGATAAAAATGATTGTCAGCACAGTATGATCCAACTTGTATCCAAGCTGCACAGTCAAGACATTCTCTCGGCGATAATTTTATTACCTTGTAAGATGTTACTGTAACATTTTGCAGACTGCATAATTATATAGGAATACCATATGCAAGAAACAAGTCGACAATAGAAGAATGTGGTCGGTATCCTGAAGGTATAAAGTGAGGATGAACATCATCCAACGGTATATATACCACAGAAGCAGACCATGCAACTGGCATGGGGCCTGGTGAAGATGGAAACATATTGGCCAACTATCCCTTCCTCTTGACTGGCACATAGTTCCTCCCTTTTGGCAATCATTATAACATTAGCAAAAAATGGATGGCACACTTGCCCTACTGTCCTGTTATAAGGCGGGGGGGGGGGGGGGGGGGTTATAGTTTTATGAATACGCCCAAATATTTTGCACACATTTTATTTTACAGTTGACAAGTTCTTCACTTGATCCCTAATGACAGCATGGCATTACTGTAAGAGAGGTTGCCCTTCATTAAACAAATACCGGTGCACAGAGGGCAAGGTGGTGGTGCATCAATATCTGTCAGAGTGCATGCACCAGGGTCATCAACAGCTCAAGATGGTGAATATGGAGAAGGCTGAAGACATTGGGGGTCATTTATTAAACTGGTGTAAAGTAGAACTGGCTTAGTTGCCCATTTTACAAAGGAGCTGTCCAAAATCAAAGGTGGAATCTGATTGGTTGCTATGGGCAACTAAGCCAGTTCCACATTACACCAGTTTAATAAATTACCCCCATTGTCTTTTCTTTAAGGGAATCTGTCACCAGGACATTCACTGCGAGCTCAGCTGAATGTAATGGTACCTTTCACTTAGTGCTCCTCCTGCTTCTTCTAGCAGCCCCTCCCTTTGCTTCTTGCTTGACACAGCAAAGCATGATGACTATTTAGGAACCTGGCCCTATCAATGAAGAAGGAGATCCTGCAGAGGAAGCAGGGAGAGCAAGGGTGCACAGAGTGGCTAAGGTCTGCCCTCAGTGCACTTAACTGCTCATTTGCATATGGATTAAAAGTACTTTTTCTCCAGACTGAAGCAGAAAATTGCTAAGTAAAAGGTATCATTATATTCGGCAATTATCAACACTGGCATTCCCATATGTCAGTCTTGATGCCCTGTGTGCTGGAGCAAGATGTGCCTAATTTATTAAGAGGCTGATACCGCCAATATCTGGTGGAAGTTATAGTAAATCTGAAAAAAGTTCAAAAAAGTCACAAATTATGGCACAAATGTAGTGTGTGCCATAATTTTCAACTTTTTAATAAAATGCATTGATGAGTTCCCCTTATTGTGCATGAAGTCTAAACATAGACAGACAGACAGATATATACTGTACATACATAGATAAACCTGCATAGAGATTTCTCTATTAAGGCACATGGAAATCATGGAAGTGGGGTCCCCCGCTTGGGACCCTTCTCTATTGGCCACAGTGGAGAAGTATTTGAATAGTCGCTGAACCCCCAGCGATTAGCTGATTGGGCGGCATGCATTGGAAAAGGGGTTTTCAAGTCGGGAAAATGCCAAGCTGTACAGTATATCACAAAAGCTTGAATCAATGGTGTAGAATCCATCCAATACATATTTTCAGATATGAAATGATTTTCAGGCGTGAAAACTATGTTTTCTAGCACAAAGAACCAAATTATTGAATTCTTAGAGATTGGCAGCAATTCGTCATCCAACATATCAACTGATCGCTAGCTGGCAATATATAAAATATACTGTATATTTACAGTAGGTGCAGTCGGAGTTCATCAAGCCTGTCATATGTGGTGTCAAGAAGAAAAACAAAACATTTAGGAACATATTTCTTTAATACACTTTAAGGCCTCTTGCTGACGAACGTAAGGGCTCCGTGCCCATGCTGCGGACCGCATACGGCGGTTCCGCAATATACGGGGGCACCGGCCGTGTGCATTCTGCATGGGTCCGCAAATCTGGAGATGCGGTGCGGAACGGAAGCACGGAACGGAACCCCACAGAAGCACTACGGAGTGCTTCTGTGGTGCTCTGTTCCGTTCTTTTGCTGCGCATAAAAATTTAACTTTTTGCGGAATGGATGGATCGCGGACCCCATTCAAGATCCTCATGCGGTCCGCAGCACGGGCACGGAGCCCTTACGTTTGTGGGCAAGAGGCCTAAGTCATACTTTTACACATAGATTGACAATATCGCAGAGTGCAGGGCACATGGCAGCACTGAGTGTATCATAAACTCTGAATATTTATCAGGAGTAATAGCTGCTGACTGACAATGAGTGAGAAGTATGGGAAAGGTTAAAGTTGAGTTTTACACATGTCAATCACCTTTAATAAAGCCGAGGAACGCCATAAAGAGGTGTGTCAGCAGTGCGTTCTGTCATCACAGGTTATTTACCTTCTCTTTTATGCTAAATCAGTGCCAATGCAGAATAAAATGTATTAACCCATAAATGACTTCTGTACTAGACCTGTATGTGATGACAGCGCCGAGGTTATAGCCTACGCTACACCTGGAACTTATTATATGTATATATAATATAGATTATATTGGGTTTTAGCTTTAGATTCAGTCAGGATCACTCAGAATTAATCGGTTGTCTCACTTCAGTAAGGGGCATTTATCATGTAGAGAAAGTTAATACAAGGCACTTACTAATGTATTGTGATTGTCCATATTGCTTCCTTTGCTGGCTGGAATTTTTTTTCCATCCCATTATACACTGCTCATTTTCATGGCTACGACCACCCTGCAATCCATCAGTGGTGGTCGTGCTTGCACACCATAGGAAAAAGTGCCGGCGTCTCTGGTGCCCAGGACCATGGGAGCACACTTAGACCGGTGCATTTTCCTATAGTGTGCAAGCACGGCCACCGCTGTTGGATTGCAGGGTGGTCGTAACCATGAAAATGAGCAGTGTATAATGGGATGTAAAACTGAATCTAGCCAGCAAAGGAAGCAATATGGATAATAACAATACATTAGTAAGTGGTTTGTATTTACTTCTTCTACATAATAAAGGCTATTTGCTGAAGTGAGACAACCCCTTTAAATATGATGCGAAGCCTGAATTACTGTAATCATTTAGTGGGTGATCCAGACAGGGTGAAGACACCTCAGATGCAGAGAGGATTGATGAGGTCTAGCTTTAATAAAATATGTACACAACTACATTCTAATATAAAATAAAACATTAGGACATTTTATATTTAGTCTTATTAAAAAAGCAGCCTACTGGTCTGTGCCTACAGCTGCTATGCCTAAACTATTGGGGTTATTTATCAAACTGGTGTAAAGTAGAACTGGCTTAATTGCCCATAGCAACCAATCAGATTCAACCTTTCATTTTTGACTGCTCCTTTAGAAAATGAAAGGTGGAATCTGATTGGTTGCTATGGGCAACTAAGGCTACTTTCACACTTGCGTTAGGAGCGGATCCGTCTGGTGTCTGCACAGACGGATCCGCTCCTATAATGCAAACGCTTGCATCCGTTCAGAACGGATCCGTCTGCATAACTGTTTATTTCAGATCTGATTTTTCACTCCGGAAAACTCAGATCCGACAGTATATTCTAAACACAGAAGCGTTCCCATGGTGATGGGGACGCTTCAAGTTAGAATATACTGAGAACTGTGTACATGACTGCCCCCTGCTGCCTGGCAGATGCTGCCAGGCAGCAGGGGGCAGACCCCCCCCCCTCCTGTATTTAACTTATTGGTGGCCAGTGCGGCCCCCCCTCCCTCCCCAGTATTAATTGTAACCAGTGCGGCCCCCCTCCCTCTATATTCATCGGTGGCCAGTGCGGATTCCCAGTATTAAATATGACCAGTGTGGCCTCCCCCTCCCTCCCTCCCCAGTATTAAATATGACCAGTGCGGCCTCCCCCTCCCTCTATATTTATTGGTGGCCAGTGCGGATTCCAAGTATTGTGACCAGTGCGGCCTCCCCTCTTCCCCCCCCCTAATTAAAATCACCCCCCCCCATCATTGGTGGCAGCGGAGAGTACCGATCGGAGTCCCAGTTTAAATCGCTGGGGTTCCGATCGGTTACCATGGTAGCCAAGACGCTATTGCAGTCTTGGCTGCCATGGTTACTTAGCAATTAATAGACGCATTATACTTACCTGAAGAGCTGCGATGTCTGTGTCCGGCCGGGAGCTCCTCCTACTGGTAAGTGACAGGTCTGTGCTATAGGCAATGCGCCGCACAGACCTTTTACTTACCAGTAGGAGGAGCTCCCGGCCGGACACAGACATCGCAGCTCTTCAGGTAAGTATAATGCGTCTATTTATTGCTAAGTAACCATGGCAGCCAAGACTGCAATAGCGTCTAGGCTGCCATGGTAACCGATCGGAGCCCCAGCGATTTAAACTGGGACTCCGATCGGTACTCTCTGCTGCCACCAATGATGGGCGGGGAGTGATTTTAATTAGGGGGGGGGGGAGAGGGGAGGCCGCACTGGTCACAATACTTGGAATCCGCACTGGCCACCGATGAATATAGAGGGAGGGGGGCCGCACTGGTTACAATTAATACTGGGGAGGGAGGGGGGGCCGTACTGGCCACCAATAAGTTAAATACAGGAGGGGGGGGGGGCTGCCACCTGCTGCCTGGCAGCATCTGCCAGGCAGCAGGGGGCAGTCATGTACACAGTTCTCAGTATATTCTAACTTGAAGCATCACCATCACCATGGGAACGCCTCTGTGTTAGAATATACTGTCGGATCTGAGTTTCACGATGTAACTTAAATCCGATAGTATATTCTAACATAGAGGCGTTCCCATGGTGATGGGGACGCTTCAAGTTAAAATATACCATCGGATTGGAGAAAACTCTGATCTGATAGTATATTAATAGGGACTCCTGACTTTACATTGAAAGTCAATGGGGGACGGATCCGTTTGAAATTGCACCATATTGTGTCAACATCAAACGGATCCGTCCCCATTGACTTGCATTGTAAGTCTGGACGGATCCGTTTGGCTCCGCACGACCAGGCGGACACGAAAACGCTGCAAGCTGCGTTCGGGTGTCCGCCTGCTGAGCGGAGCGGAGGCCAAACGGTGCCAAACTGATGCATTCTGAGCGGATCCGCATCCACTCAGAATGCATTGGGGCTGTACGGATCCGTTCGGGGCCGCTTGTGAGAGCCTTCAAACGGAACTCACAAGCGGAGCCCCGAACGCTAGTGTGAAAGTAGCCTAAGCCAGTTCTACTTTACACCAGTTTGATAAAGGACCCCATTTACATCTTCATGGTAACTGAGTACAAACAAACCCTGTGAGTAATCTGCACACTCTTTTTGCAAACCTACAGAGAGTAGAAATTGGAGTATTGGGGTGGGATAGGGTCGTATGGAAGAAAAACAAATTTGTTTTGCAGTCATGGAAACAAATAGGTCTGCAAATAAGTACACAAAAAGCTAGATATTTTTTTCATTTAAGACTAGTTGAAAGGGACAGAGGAAAATGTCCCACCTTCCAGCTTCATCTGGATTTCTGTATAAAGCTTTCCTTAGGTGGTACATAATGATTGCATAAATAAGGGTACCTTACCACTGAATGCTTGATAGTGCATACTATATCTCACCATCCACTACAGCTTCGAACGTGAGACTACCATCATTTTATAGACAGTCATCTTGGCTATCTCATACATAAATTGGACTTGCCACTATTTAGCATATGATTAGTTATGTAGATTCTTGTCATGTAACTGCATTGTTAGGCCCCTTTCACATGAGCAAGTATTCCACGCGGGTGCAATGCGTGATGCGAACGCATTGCGCCCGCACTGAATCCGGACCCATTTATTTCAATGGGTCTGTGTACATAAGCGTTGTGAAAATAGCAGCATGTTCTATATTCAGCGTTTTTCACGCAAAGCTGGCCCCATAGAAGTGAATGGGGCTGCATGAAAATCGCATTGCATCCGCAATCAAGTGTGGATGCAATGCGTTTTTTCACGGATGGTTGCTAAGTTTTTTATTACGGTAGTGAAAAAACACATCAATGCGCATTGCACCCGCACGATAAAAACTGAACAACTGAACGCAATCCCAGGCTAAATCGAATGAACTTGCTTGTGAAATCACGCATTTATAACTGAACGCATCCGGACCTAATACGTATCGCTCGTCTGCAAGGGGCCTTACTGTTTTGCTCCTGGTGGTGGAACACTCTTCTTCTTGTATACTACAAATTACAACCTGTTCTCACATTCTCTAATAGCTCACTGTGTTATTATGTTGATTCCCAAGCAAAAGGTCTCTGGTTTGAATCCAGGAACAGCCATGAAGAAGATTTCCCAAGAAAAGAGATTCTCGGCCAAGAAAATTGCCAAACTGCATCATGTGAGTGCCATGACAGCTGGAAGAATACGAAATAAAGTCCATCCATTTCAAAGCCAAGAGGTGGATGTCCAGGCAAAATATCGGAGTCAACAGGTCAGCTCATCACAAGTTCTGGCGTGACAAGGCAGCTGAGGCGGTTTGCATGCCTTGTAATAGTGAGATCATAGATGTCCATGCAAGCACCATGCGACACGCATTACAAAAATCTGGAATGGCGACCTGAAAAAAGGTGAAGAAGCCTCAACTTCAATTAAAAAAAAGTATGAACAGTGGACAATAGAAGATTGGAAATGGGTGATTTGGAGCAATGAGACAAAAGTCAATAGACTGGGCTCTGATGGGTGCAAATGGGCCTGGAAGATACAAGGAAAAAGGGGACTAATGGATCGAGAAATTGAAGGAACTGTCAAGTTCGGTGGAGGAAGCCTGATGATATGGGATTGTTTTACAGCCAAATGCATTGGATACTTGACCAGGATCGATGGTAGTCTCAATGTGAGCTATATGTGAGTATTCTACAAGACGAGTTACTTCATACACTCAAGTACTATGGGTATGAAAAGGACGACATCGTGTTCTAGCAGGACAACGACCTGAAGCATCGAGATTGGTTCAATGACAATGAAGTTGAGGTGCTGGATTGGCTCCCGCAGACCTCATCCCAATCGAACACTTGTTGGCAGAGCTGAAGAAAAGGCTGTATTTGTACACAAGTGAGTTGACCAGTATGCACCAACACTGGGACGCGTAGAAGAGACCTGGGAGCAGATTTCGGTCGAGAAATGCTTGAATCTGATTGAGAGCATGCCCAGAAGGATTCAGGCAGTGTTGAAAGCCAAAGATGAATTTACAAAATAATAAAAATTTTAAGTTTGAATTTTAGGAGCAAAACAATAACAATGTAGTTACATGACAATAATCTGGATAACTAATCATATGCTAAATAGTTGCAAGCCAAGATGATTATAAAATTATGGTAGTCTCATGTTCGAAGCTGTAGTAGCTTAAGCTGAGTTGTATACAGATCTAAAACAATGTTTAACCTGACAAGTTTCCTTTAAGGAACCTTTGGCAGAACTTATCTCCTGGGAGAACACAAGGTTTAGCATGTCAAGTTCTAAGATTTCATATTTTGTTTCACCTGATGGCAGATGTAATTGGACAACCATGCTGCACTCACAAACATTAGAGTTAGTTGGATCTCCTGTAATTAATCTAATGTGCAGTCAGTAAGCATTACTCACATGAATATACCGTGGCACAACTTCGCACCCTTCTTTTTCTCAACTCTTCCCCATCTTTTGGCCCTCAGGGTATTCAATAATCCTAATAATCACCTCAAGAAAAACCTATTATATGGTATAGTAGTAAATGTAATTTGTGCATCCTGCTCTCACATTGGCACCCAGATATTATCCATTGTGAAAATGATCAAGAATTAGTTCCAGGCTATATTTTCATTTGTTTTGGAGGCTCTGTCAATTTCATGAAATTTGAGGACAACAATAATGCTCTATATACACTAATACTGGTGTCAACACAACAAAAACCATGATGTAAACTAGGACACAACCTCAAAGGAGCCCATTATACATCAATGGGGTCTGTAGGGTGGCTTTGGAAGCTGTCAAATGACAAATATGGGACATCATTTTGGTGTCTGTTATGAGCAGAAGCTTTTTTGCATATGTTAATGGAGTCAATTACACAGATGTCAAATGACAAAACCACCACAATAAACAACTTATTTTCAGCTGCCGATTCTGGGATTTATTTGCACTGATTTTTCTGCTGTTGATTTTGCCACATCAACATAGCCTGACAAAGCCACTATTTTTGAACAGCCTTTCTCCTTATTAGTCTTTCTCCTTATTCCAATAATCCCACAAACATTGCAATTTTGTACAGTTTTCTTTCCGATATACATTTATTCTGCATTCACGTGTGTACATTTGAACTCTCTGTAGCTGAGATAAGCTATTCTACCTGTCTTAATGACTCGTCTACTGATAACATCATTTGTTTCCTTATGAGAACGGAATATTGCTAAAGTGTTCTGGTCACCGGGTGGTAATACTAGTGCATGACTTACAAATCCTACAATATATTCAAAAATACAATTATTATGGCTGTATTATGTTTAAAACACCAAAGTAGAGATATTTGTACTTACGTTGAATAATTTCATATGTGTATGGTGCTTGTCTGGTTCCGCAGATTGGATTAAAAGGAGGCTTAGTTACATTTGGAGTCACCGACGTCTGTTGTGTTGTATCCATTTTGTCCTCAACTTTCTGGGGACACTTTTCTCTTCTACTCCCTGTTGCTCCTTGCCTTTCTTGTGCTATATCTGACAGTCCAGAGCTCACTCTGATTTATTTTTGTCTCCAGAGGAAGTCAGTGTCGTTCAATAGGCAGATCTACAGTAATGCTGAAAAGTTGTTAAAAAATGTTTTACAAAGTGGAGGTGGACTCTGCTGCTCTGAGCTTCTTATACCTGGCTGTGCATATCTTAAAGACAAGGCAAGTTCAGCTAAACATCAACCAAAGGATATAAAAGCAGGTCGTAAATCACTTGTCCAAGCGCAATAGAGAAACTTGGGTTGTACCTGACTCATCTGAATGGTACTGATAAAAGATATAACCGGTACAGTCACCAGGGGGACTGTGATCACTACTTCACTTTTACTTTTTCCTCTAGGTTGATTTTAATTTGCAGACTTGAGACAAATTTAAAGGGGGAATGCCATGTTTCTTCTAATCATCCAATACACTGAACAAGTGGTAACGTAAAGGGGATGAGAAGGATTTACTTGTTTAAATTCCACCCCCACTTCCCTGTGCCTATGAAGGAAAGCATACATGCGGGGACCAAAGCGCAGTGAAGACAGCCAGACACCCACAGAGCAGGAACTGAGCAGCTAGGAACAGGTAAGTATGCTTCCTTTCACAGGTTTGGGGGTGGAGGAAAGCAAGAATTAACAAATAGGTCAATCCTGGAGTACCTGTATGCCTTTAACGCAATGAACCAATCTAAGTCTCACTGTGCAGCAAAAAAAGGCACACATTAATACTTTAGTACCGGGGATATTTTAGATCCTTATGACCCTACACTTTTATGCATAAGCAGGTCCAATTGCCATGTTACATAGTTAATACTGTTGGGAAAAAAATTAAGTCCATTAAGTTCATCCAGAGGTTGAGAGGGAAGGTGAATTATGGGAAGGGAGTTGTGAAACCCTAATTCTACCCATTATTATAAGCATTAAGAGGGTTGTCCCACAAAAAATATTCTACAATTTTCAAACCAGCATCTGGAATTATTCAATAAATTGTATCTGTGTCATAGGCGTGCGCACGGGGTGTGCCGGGTGTGCCTGGGCACACCCTAATCAAGCCTGCTGGCCGACGATTACTAATGAGCGCTTCCATTTTGGAAGCGCTCATTAGTACCGGAGCACCAGGAAACGGTGAACTCTATGTACTTACCGCTTCCTGGTCCTTGGCTGTCGGCTGTGCAGGGCTGCGCACAGCGTGAGGCGCTTTGTGACGTCACGCTGTGCGCGCCAGTTCAGAGAACAGCCGACAGCAAGAGGAAGAGGATGACAGGCGGTGAGGAGGTGCGGCATCCAGGAGCAGAGAGGTAAGTGTTTTTTTATTTTATAAAAAATTAGGCTGCTGGGGGTATAATGGAGGCTAATGAGGCATATGGGTGCTAATGAGGCATAAGGGGGCTAATGAGGCATATGGGGATAATGAGGCATATGGGGGCTAATGAGAGGCATATGGGGGCTAATGAGGGGCAAATGGGGGCTAATGAGGCATAATGGGGCAAATGAGGCATAATGGGGGCTAATGAGAGGGATAAGGGCTGATGATGGGGGCTAATGAGGCATAATGGGGCTAATAAGGCATAATGGGGACTAATGGCATAAGGGCTGATAATGGGGGCTAATGGCATAAAGGCTATATATATATATATATATATGTTAAGAAAAGGAGTTAATGGGCGACAGCAGCCTCACGGTGACGCGGATAAGGGTGGGGCTGTTGCCGTGCTTGATACGAACAAGTGCATTGCTGAAATCTTGACAATTAAGTGACACCAGTATCTATACACTGATTGATGCTGATCCTAAGTTTCAGATAGCAGACAAGATTAGAAATGTATTAACGGAAGCAGTTGTGGCTGGGATTATTGATTCAGAGCTCAAGGACTATCTTACAGTAACACATCCAGTTACTCCGGTTATATATATATTACCAAAGGTCCATAAATCCTTGATTGATCCACCTGGTCGTCCCATAGTGTCTGTCTCTGACTCAATCTTTAGCCATATTGCTGTTTTTCTTGACAAGATACTGCGGAGTTTTGCCATTGGAGCTGACTCATATATTTTGGATACATCAGATTTTTTGAAAAAATTACATAACATTGATTTATCACATGCGGATGAGGTCCTTTTGGCATCATTTGATGTGGTCTCGCTTTACACCTCCATAGACCACTGTAAGGGACTTAAAGCTGTGTCACATATGCTTCAACATTCCTCTTTCCCGGAACAGGCATGTCAGTTTATTCTAACATTGTTGGAGATAACGTTGCGGCATAATTATTTTTTGTTTCAAGATCAATATTATATACAGCGACAAGGCGTGGCTATGGGGTCCAATGTGGCCCCAACTTACGCTAATATTTATATGCGGACCTATGAGGAGGATGTTGTCTATGTTTCCCACCAATACAGACATGTTCTGACGTGGTGGCGTTATGTGGACGACATCTTCCTCATATGAGCCGGTTCTCTGACGCAATTATTAGAGTTTCATGACTCTTTGAATAGTATTGATGACACTTTACAATTTACTGCAAGAAAATTTAGACTAAAACCTTCAGAATCACAGGTGCAAATCCATGAAGCAAACATAATTACAAAAAACAAAATGGCTGCACACCGTTATATATACAAACAATAGAGCTAAGAAATGGGGGTCATTCTAGATAAAAGTGGTACAATACCGACTATAAATGAATAATGGAAGCTCTTAGCGCACATGCGTGTCGGGCCCATCTGCCAGGCGTCAAGGTGGCTTCCGCAGAGGGGTCCCTATCACTAAAGATACTGCCTCACTTTGGACTTACTTAAGCCTACAATATTCAGGGCAGTGTAGGAACAAGCTACAAACGTACTTTGCTCAGAAGTCCCAGGTAGATGGGCATGTTCAGTCTAAAAGAGGTGCTACCCTCAATATATTGCAAGAAAATTTAGACTAGAACCTTCAGAATCACAGGTGCATATCAATGAAGCAAACATAATTACAAAAAACAAAATGGCTGCACACCGTTATATATACAAACAATAGACCTAAGAAATGGGCGTTATTCTAGATAAAAGTGGTACAATGCCGGTATTGTACCACTTTTATCTAGAATGACCCCCATTTCTTAGCTCTATTGTTTGTATATATAACGGTGTGCAGCCATTTTGTTTTTTGACTTTACAATTTACATTAGTGCACTCTCACAATGAGATACAATTTTTGGGTACTAAGGTTATCCTCTCTGATGGTAAACTATGCACGGAAGTATTTACGAAACCGACTGATATAAATTCTCTCCTTGATTACAATAGCAACCACCCAAGGTCTATGATTAAATTTTTACCCTATTCACAATTCATTAGGGCACAGTGTATTACTTCAGATCCAGGTGCGCTTGATAGTACTTTAAATGTGATGATAGACACATTTCTGGATCAGGGTTATCCGTATAGACTCCTGAAGCAACAAAGGGATAGGATCCAAGATAGGGATCATGCATTAACCTCTAAAAAGCAGACCCGTATTATTATGAAAAGAATTCCATTTATCTCTACATATACGGAACACAGCACAGACATCTCGAAGATCATTAAAAGACATTGGAACATACACTGCTCAAAAAAATAAAGGGAACACTTAAACAACACAATGTAACTCCAAGTCAATCACACTTCTGTGAAATCAAACTGTCCACTTAGGAAGCAACACTGAGTGACAATCAATTTCACATGCTGTTATGAAAATGGGATAGACAACAGGTGGAAATTATAGGCAATTAGCAAGACACCCCCAATAAAGAAGTGGTTCTGCAGGTGGTGATCACAGACCACTTCTCATTTCCTATGCTTCCTGGCTGATGTTTTGGTCACTTTTGAATGCTGGCGGTGCTTTCACTCTAGTGGTAGCATGAGACGGAGTCTACAACCCACACAAGTGGCTCAGGTAGTGCAGCTTATCCAGGATGGCACATCAATGCGAGCTGTGGCAAGAAGGTTTGCTGTGTCTGTCAGCGTAGTGTCCAGAGCATGGGGGCGCTACCAGGAGACAGGCCAGTACATCAGGAGACGTGGAGGAGGCCGTAGGAGGGCAACAACCCAGCAGCAGGACCGTTACCTCCGCCTTTGTGCAAGGAGTAACAGGAGGAGCACTGCCAGAGCCCTGCAAAATGACCTCCAGCAGGCCACAAATGTGTATGTGTCTGCTCAAACGGTCAGAAACAGACTCCATGAGGGTGCTTACTTTTGTATACAAATGTATATTTTTTTGAGCCTATATAAGAGAATGTAATGTATTTGTATACAATATACATTACAGACCAAAAGTTTGGACACACCTTCTCATTCAAAGAGTTTTCTTTATTTTCATGACTATGAAGGCATCAAAACTATGAATTAACACATGTGGAATTATATACATAACAAACAAGTGTGAAACAACTGAAAATATGGCATATTCTAGGTTCTTCAAAGTAGCCACCTTTTGCTTTGATTACTGCTTTGCACACTCTTGGCATTCTCTTGATGAGCTTCAAGAGGTAGTCCCCTGAAATGGTCTTCCAACAGTCTTGAAGGAGTTCCCAGAGATGCTTAGCACTTGTTGGCCCTTTTGCCTTCACTCTGTGGTCCAGCTCACCCCAAACCATCTCGATTGGGTTCAGGTCCGGTGACTGTGGAGGCCAGGTCATCTGGTGCAGCACCCCATCACTCTCCTTCATGGTCAAATAGCCCTTACTTTCAAAGTTTTCCCAATTTTTCGGCTGACTGACTGACCTTCATTTCTTAAAGTAATGATGGCCCTCAATTTTCTTTACTTAGCTGCTTTTTTCTTGCCATAATACAAATTCTAACAGTCTATTCAGTAGTACTATCAGCTGTGTATCCACCTGACTTCTCCTCAACGCCACTGATGGTCCCAGCCCCATTTATAAGGCAAGAAATCCCACTTATTAAACCTGACAGGGCACACCTGTGAAGTGAAAACCATTTCAGGGGACTACCTCTTGAAGCTCATCAAGAGAATGCCAAGAGTGTGCAAAGCAGTAATCAAAGCAAAAGGTGGCTACTTTGAAGAACCTAGAATATGACATATGTTCAGTTGTTTCACACTTGTTTGTTATGTATATAATTCCACATGTGTTAATTCATAGTTTTGATGCCTTCAGTGTGAATCTACAATTTTCATAGTCATGAAAATAAAGAAAACTCTTTGAATGAGAAGGTGTGTCCAAACTTTTGGTCTGTACTGTATGTAACTTCACTGATCATGTTTTAATAGCTATAAAAGCATTTTATCACAATTATTATGCAACTTTTTGATCATGATGACATGTTTTTATTTTTTTTATTTTGATATTAGAGAGTTAATTTCACTGATTATGTATTGGTCACATGATATATGATGTAATCCTTTGTGGGTATATACAGTCCTGATCAAGAGCGACGTTCCGGCTCTTACATGAGCCTTTCTCAAGCATTGGTACAAAATGAACAGCAAACATATAAAGGCGTAAAAATCAAAGTATTCAGTGAAATAACATGATTGATAATTAGAGTAATAATACAGATAATGTAGCTAATGGGCTTGGAATGTGATTCACGCTTGCGCCGCTTTGGTCATTGGTTGGCGACTTTGCGGCACACTCGTGTCTCCATTCGGCCCTACTTTGATGATGTAATGCAGCCGGAACATGCGCAGAGGCAATCTTTAGACGCGCCGCTGGTATGTGTGGGCTTCATCGTTCATCCAGGTATCAATTTGTTCTCTCCTCCCATTTATGATCACATTGATTATGTGTATGCACTGATTGCACATATATGCGATAAAGATGGATCTAATTATGCACATTGTATGGTGTTGTATGTAATGTACTGTACAATGTATCTGATTTAAAATATGCACTTTGTCACTTTATCTTTTAGTGAAGATAATTGACCTTTTATGTATTTTGATATATGTTTTATCTGTATTATTACTCTAATTATCAATCATGTTATTTCACTGATTACTTAGATTTTTACACCTTTATATGTTTGCTGTTCATTTTGTACCAATGCTTGAGAAAGGCTCATGTATGAGCCGAAACATCGTTCTGTGCCACTTGATGGGTGAATAAAGCATATTGACTCATTTGAAAGTCCTTTGGAGTGCAGTCCAATTTTTGTCTTATATATACACTCACCTAAAGAATTATTAGGAACACCATACTAATACGGTGTTGGACCCCCTTTTGCCTTCAGAACTGCCTTAATTCTACGTGGCATTGATTCAACAAGGTGCTGATAGCATTCTTTAGAAATGTTGGCCCATATTGATAGGATAGCATCTTGCAGTTGATGGAGATTTGAGGGATGCACATCCAGGGCACGAAGCTCCCGTTCCACCACATCCCAAAGATGCTCTATTGGGTTGAGATCTGGTGACTGTGGGGGCCATTTTAGTACAGTGAACCCATTGTCATGTTCAAGAAACCAATTTGAAATTATTTGAGCTTTGTGACATGGTGCATTATCCTGCTGGAAGTAGCCATCAGAGGATGGGTACATGGTGGTCATGAAGGGATGAACATGGTCAGAAACAATGCTCAGGTAGCCCGTGGCATTTTAACGATGGCCAATTGGCACTAAGGGGCCTAAAGTGTGCCCAGAAAACATCCCCCACACCATTACACCACCACCACCAGCCTGCACAGTGGTAACAAGGCATGATGGATACATGTTCTCATTCTGTTTACGCCAAAGTCGGACTCTACCATTTGAATGTCTCAACAGAAATCGAGACTCATCAGACCAGGCAACATTTTTTCAGTCTTCAACAGTCCAATTTTGGTGAGCTTGTGCAAATTGTAGCCTCTTTTTCCTATTTGTAGTGGAGATGAGTGGTACCCGGTGGGGTCTTCTGCTGTTGTAGCCCATCCGCCTCAAGGTTGTGCGTGTTGTGGCTTCACAAATACTTTGCTGCATACCTCGGTTGTAACGAGTGGTTATTTCAGTCAACGTTGCTCTTCTATCAGCTTGAATCAGTTGGCCCATTCTCCTCTGACCTCTAGCATTAACAAGGCATTTTCGCCCACAGGACTGCCGCATACTGGATGTTTTTCCTTTTTACACCATTCTTTGTAAACCCTAGAAATGGTTGTGCGCGAAAATCCCAGTAACTGAGCAGATTGTGAAATACTCAGACCGGCCCGTCTGGCACCAACAACCATGCCACGCTCAAAATTGCTTAAATCACCTTTCTTTCCCATTCTGATATTCAGTTTGGAGTTCAGGAGATTGTCTTGACCAGGACCCACCCCTAAATGCATTGAAGCAACTGCCATGTGATTGGTTGACTAGATAATTGCATTAATGAGAAATAGAACAGGTGTATATCATTGTGGCAACATTCATTAATTGCTATATATCGCAACAGTGTGCAACCAAGAGAGAGAGAGAGGCAAGAAGAGGACTAAACGGACTTATAAAAAATCTTATAAGAAGCTGTTAATCGCGTAGTCCCGGTTTAACCCTTTAGGAGCAAATGTCTGTAGCCGATGGATCCAGAATGCCTCGCGTCTATATGATTCCCACCCCGTCTAGGTAAGATAACTTCTTCAATAATCTGAAATCGTAGTTGTGAGGCATTATGTCGCTGCTGGTGAAAGTGTTGAGGAATGGGGAGTAATAGATTCTCATTGAGTATGGTAGATTTGTGTTTACCAAAGCGTTCCGTCATGCGCATACTGGTTTCACCCACATAACAAAGACCGCAGGGGCACTTCAACAGGTAGACAACAAATGTGCTGTCACATGTGAAGTGTCCCTTAACCGGGATCTGCTCACCTGTGTGGGGATGTGAGATATATGCCCCTTTGATGACACTTTAGCAGTGGACGTAATTGAGACATGGGAAGGTGTCCTTTCTGACAGTGGCAAGTGTCCTTTGTCTAATATTTGGTTTGTTGCTGCCTATGTTGCTGCCTATATAGTCTAACCTCACCCTTCTGGCTGTGCGGTTGATAGCTTCATTTGGGTTTTGGAAGAGCTGGCGTGTTGTTCTCTCTGGAGTCCGTGCTCGCCCATCTCTTCAGAAGCTAAGTGTCTTGCTCCTTTGTGTTTTGTTGTCCCTCCCTGTGTTTGTTGCTAATAGGCCTCAGGGAGACGCTGGTTGCTTCAACTGGGAAGGAGTGGGTCGCCTCAAGCCTAGCCTTGATCTTTATGGATCCTTAGGGTCTCCAGGGTCTCAGGTTCCGGTGTAAGGGAATTCCAACCTTTGGGGTGTGCCCATACGGATAGGAGACAGGGAAAGGAGTAGGGTTATTTAGGAGGTGACCCTTCTCCTTTTCCCTAGCGTTGAGGCCTAGTGGCTTTTCCATTCCCTCCTGTTGTTGGTGTGGTGTTCCCTCCCATACCTCACCCATGACAGATAAAAGCTGCCATGTGAACTATGCCTTAGATGGGCTACAGGATTTTTGGAGGTCTACATTTGCTAATGCTAATTCAGCACCTTCTCTTCCTTGTCCCTCAGATGTACCATGCTAGCAGGAGGGTCCAGCTGATGTTATCTCATAATTATTGTCCTCATACATAAATCACTACCATATATTTTTCATAGTTACTGAGTTATTTGGGGGACTCCTACTTTATACTCATGAAATGACTCCTACTTAGTCAACCTCCTCGAAAGACCCTATTCCCATCAACTGTAGTGATAGACTCCACTGAATCATCCTTCAACTGGAAACTTGAAAGTACTCCACTTCTTGACTGGATGTGTGTGTGCTTTCCGACACCAACACCTAACCGCCAATCATGTCCTAATTTAACCCCTCTCAACTTTTCCCTCTCACCCCCCCTTACTTTCCAAATGAACAATCCTCCACACCTTTGTCTCTTTTACAGTCATTCTCTAACACAAACCTTATTGTACCATGACTCTGGTCGGCATATACTGTACACTGATATAATCTAACTTCTCTTGTCCCTATGAGATTAGAATCTGCCTGGCATTTAGGACATGACATGCTTTCCTTTTTTACAATGAAGTTTTTCTCTCCCATCGTAGTGCAGTGAATGTCAAAGGATCAGAGCAAAAATAATGCACAGCTTAGCTCCACAATAGTTTTGAATGACACCACAAGTATGCATGCACAAGAGTCCTCCTATGGGAAACTACCTACCAACATTAATGCACACAAAAGCTTACCCATTCAAAAATTTCCAGTAATTTCCACATAGAAGTGCTACATGGAATATTTAAACCAAAAGTGTGATTAGTGGGAGATATTCTGCCTTAGAAGAAGGGAATCCTTTAGAAAAAGCTTCCATATGAAATTAGAGGAATACAGAGGTATATGAGAGGTCCTATACATTGGAATGGGAACTATAATATGGCTCAACAGACAAAACCATAATATGACCATGGGCAAGAGGTCTTTCAGCATAATATGCAAATCTTATGCTGTGAAACCAGTTCACTTAAAGTCTACAAATCTCCCTCGCTCTAACTGCTTACATTTACGGTTCAATCATTATTTTATTAAATCGTATAATTGAATAATGTATAAATACATCCAATGAGTATACAAAACAGTAAAGTACACGGTCAAAAACTGAACATACCAATAAGTCTGAGGTAGTATTACATTCAATAATTAGTCTTATGGAACAAAATTTCAAGTATTAGTGCCGTTGGGGCTTCCATAAATGAATCTAAGAGCATACACGGCATTTATTCTCTAACTTCCAGACTAATAACCACATAAGACCGGGAAGACATCACAAGACATGACAGACCAAAACCAAGACATATACACAAGGGAAGGGGAGGGGGAGAGGTGTATAGGACAGGATAGGAGATTCTACTTAGTTTAGTATTTAGGAGCTATCACCGGGTACAATACCTGTTGTCAACCAATCATGGAAGGATGTGGAGGTACGAAATTGATTCCATGGGTCCCAAGTCCCCCTAAAGGCTGTAGCAGATCCTAAATCCCTAGCGCTTAATTCTTCCATATGAACTAGTGAGTCCAGGGCGTTAGACCAGGTCACTCTCAAAAGACTCTCTGTAGACCTCCATTGACGGGGAATTATCTGTCTCATAGCTAGGATAAATACTCGGAGGGCTCCCTTCTTAATCTGTGAGATCCGCCCTGAGAACATGGATAGAAGAGCTAACGCAGGTGAGGGTGTAATAGTAGCTTTGTATAAGAAATTATATAAGTCAAAGATCTCCTGCCACAGTGGGGCTACACCCGGGCAGTCCCACCAAATATGAGTCATGGATCCCCTTGCATTAAGACATCTCCAACATGCATCAGATACCTGAGGATAAAATTGGTGTAATCGCACTGGGGTCCTATACCATCTGCTAAGGATTTTATAGTTGAGTTCCTGTAAATTACAAGACACCGTTAATTTGTGAGTGAAGAGGAGAGATCTAGACCATTGGTCTACAGAGAAGGTGGCTCCCAGTTCCGATTCCCAATCAGACATGAATTTGAGTTTAGTTCCCTGGGTATCTGTGGAAGAGTCCTCTTTCTCCCCAGAGTTCAACATGGCATATAAATGAGAAATAGCATGATCAGGAGCTGACCTTGCTGTGCACATCTTTTCAAATTCAGTTAAGGGGGGACATGACCGCGATCCAGGTATCAGGGCTTTAATGAAGCTTCGCAACTGAAAGTAGAGGAGCCAACGCCCAGGGCTTGCAGGAATAATGTGGGAAAGATCCTCCAAAGGGAGTAAGCCATTCTGTTTATATATGTCTATTAATTTGATTGGTTGTCTATTATGGTCTCCTAAAGCTGGGAGTTGACTCAAGCCTGTGGGGAGATCTGTATGACCCGTGAGTGTCGTGAGAGGACCAGGAGAATGTATAAGGCCAAGTTTACCCGCAAATTTAGCCCAGGACCTAGCCAAGGAGTATAGAAGCATCGGGGATTGCGAATTAGATAATGAATTCAAGGAGGTAGGGGACAACCAAAAGATTCCAGTGGCTAAATGTGGAGCCATTTCATGCTCAATTTCTACCCATAGTTTAGTAGAGCGGTTGTGACATAGATCAAGCACACAATTCATGATTGTCGCTTTATAGTATGAGCTAAAATTTGGTAGTCCCGTACCCCCCCGGGCTTTAGAACGAGATATTAAGCTATAACTTAGTCTAGCTCTGGGTGCTTTCCATACAAAAACCGATACCATTCTCCTGATCTTAGCGAAATAGGTTAAAGGGATTTTGCATGGGATCGTCTGAAACAAGTATAAAAGACGCGGTAAAATGTCCATTTTCACCACATTAATCCTCCCAAACCAAGAAATCTGGAGTGAAGTCCATTTATGGAAACTGGATTCAATAGCTCTAAGCAAAGGTAGATAGTTAAGTTTAAAAACATGTGTCAAGTTGGCTGGGATATGTACTCCTAGATATTTAATATGTTGGGAGGTCCACTTAAAGGAGAAAGAGTCCCTTAAGGAATCTGCTTCCCGTTGGGGCATGTTTATGTTCAAAATCTCTGATTTCTGCACATTGACTTTGAAGTTACTAAGGCGCCCAAAAAGATCAAATTCGCGAAGAATCGAGGGCAGGCTAATCCTGGGAGAGGTTAAGTAGATAAGCAGGTCATCTGCGAACAGGGACAGTTTGTGCTCTTTATTGCCCAGCTTGAGACCCGCGATGGAGGGATTTGCCCGAAGAGCATTAGCCAGGGATTCCATCACAAGGGTGTATAAAAAGGGGGACAAGGGGCACCCTTGACGTGTTCCATTCCGGATCTCAAAAGGGGCAGAAAGAAGTCCATTAACACGGACACAGGCTGAAGGGGAGGAATAAAGAGCTAATATCCTATAGATCATTTTGTCTCCTAGGCCAACGTGGCGTAGGGTCTCCTCTAAGAACCGCCAGCTCACCCTATCAAACGCCTTCTCAGCGTCTACAGCGAGAAGGCATAGTGGAATTTTGGTTTGTTGTGCTCTCGCTATTAATCCTAGCGTTTTAAGTGTATTATCTCGGGCTTCTCGTCTAGGTACAAATCCTACTTGCTCTTTGTGTATGCAACCTGGAATGTGGGGATGGAGCCTCAGAGCCAAAAGCTTGGCATACATTTTGAGATCCACATTGAGCAAGGAGATAGGCCTGTAATTAGAGCATGACGCTGGGTCCCTGCCTGGTTTGGGGATGACTGTGATATGTGCCTGGAGTGCCTGTCGTGTAAATGGACAATCTGGTGCGATGGAATTAAAGGTTTCAACCAATAGGGGTGTAAGGTCTTCTCGGAGAATATTATAGAACCGTGAGGTCAATCCATCAGGGCCTGGGGATTTCCCATTCTTCAGGTTCTTGATCACTGACTCTAGCTCAGGGAGGGTGAAATCATCTTCCAACGTGGCTGTATCCTCGTCAGATATAGGAGTAGGGCCAAATTGGGTTATGTATTCACGAGTTTCATCACTAAGGGGTTCTCGTGAGAGAGCGGATGCTGGTAAATTATATAGGGATGCATAATAGGATTGAAATTCCGCTGTGATATCTACTGGGTTGTGTACAGAGCTTCCAGTACCTGTATTAATTGATGGCACGTGAGTCAGAGCAGTTCGGGGATGTAAGGCCCTAGCTAGCCAGCTTCCACATTTATTACCATACTCAAAGAACCCGTGTCTAATTTTATCTCTAAAACATAATGATTTTTGGTCTAGGATCTGTAATATTTGGTGTTGAACTAGAGAAATGTCTGATTTTAGGTTGTCAGTAGGGGAATTTTTGTTTAGGTTTTCTTTTATGGCCAGGTCAGATATAAGAGATTTCAATTTGTGGGACCGTTCCTTCTTCAGTCTGGATCCATGTGAAATAAACACCCCTCTAAGCACGCATTTGAGGGCCTCCCATTTAATAGGGGGGGCGGTCAAATCCGTTAGATGATCATTAGTAAAGTTGGTAATAGCTTTCCTAATGTCTGCTAGGCAGACTACATCTGATAACAGGTTATCATTCAGTCTCCATGAGAAAGGCCGGGTGTAAGAAGGTTGGGAGGAAATAATGCCACACACCGGTGCATGATCAGACCACAGGCGAGTGTCAATAGAGCATTTAGGCCCAGAGTCCAGCAGCTGTTGAGATATAAATATGTGATCGAGTCTACCATAGCTATTATGGATTGGAGAGTGGAAGCTATAATCCCTGACACCTGGATGCAAAATGCGCCATAGGTCCACCAGGCGAAGTGCCATGAGCTCGGATTTAAAACTGCGCAGAGAACTCGGGGAGATCGAGGACTTACCAGATGAGGAATCCAGCAGTGGGTCCATCACCAGGTTGAAATCACCTCCAAGTATGATTGGGGATCCATCTGCAAATTTGGATAGTTTTTTCAGGATCTTGGATCCAAAAGTTGTTTGTCCCTGGTTAGGAAAATAGACATTAGCTATAGTTATGACAGACTGATCCACAGAGAGCTTAATGAAAACAAACCTGCCCTTAAGGTCTATCTCAGAGGATAAAACTGTATAGCTGAATGATTTGTGGAGTCCTATAGAGACTCCCCCTGATCTGCTAGTGGGATTAGGACCATGAAACCAATTCTGATAATAACGGTTGGCATATTTGGGAACGGCGCCTGCTTTAAAGTGAGTCTCCTGTATCATAGCAATCATAACTCTCTTCTTATGGAGGTTGTATAGGATCTGACTCCGTTTCTCGGGTTTATTGAAACCCCTGACATTAAAAGTGCAAAACGATATGGGTGCCATTTTGAGGAATATTAGTGAGAGGGAAGCATAATCTCCCATGTTCTGCCAGTACTATCTGAGATGTAGTAGGAGTATGGGGAAGGACACATGAGGGAAGGAAGACAACAAGGGGAACAATTAAACACAGAGCAGTGCACATATAAAGCAAATAAATCTTATTTGGAAGAACCAACATCGTCGGTTCCAAGGGTGCTAGGTGACAACTGAGGTCTTTCGCAGCGGTGTGTGCTGCGGTCCCTAAGTGGGGTGGGGAGAAAGCAAGGACCAACCGTCTCCTTACTGGACTCCAACTTATAATAACGCAGAAATAACATTTGCTGAATATATAACAGGACAGGTGTGTGTATAGGTCTAGGAGACCCATACATAAGAAAATGATATGCATATAATTTCTATAACAGTATAGAACAATAAAGGCAACAGGAGGGTGTAGATCCCCTCAGGTGGGTGAGCGAGAATGTCCCAACAGTCAGTCGTTAGGGTTAGGCTCACGTCTAGAGGTCCTCTTCTGCTTAGGTGAGGTCGTCTGCCATCTTTCCCTCTGTGGGATGGGAATGGGTTGCTTCGGACTAGGCCAATCCGGCAACTCCAGCAGCGGGATATCAAACGCTGCACAGAGGTTGGCGAGGTCATCAAGGGATCTGAATACAGCTGACCTCCCTTCTTTAGTAGCGGACAATTGAAATGGATATCCCCATCTGTAAGGAATGTCCTTGGCTTTGAGTGCTGTCAGTAACGGTTTCAGTGCTTTGCGTAGCTGCAAGGTACGCCTGGCTAGATCCTGTAGAATGATGACTTCTTTGTCAGCATGCATGATTTTGCTTGCAGATCTGGCAGCTTTCAGGATGGCCTCTTTATCTTTAAAGAAATGTATACGGCATATGACATCTCTGGGGCGATTAGGATCGCTTAGTTTAGGACCAAGGGCTCTGTGGATACGATCTATTTCAAGAGATTGTCCTGGTTCTCTGGACATCAATGTATTGAAAAAGGAAGTGGCCCATTTCTCAAGATCTTGTGGTAAAATATCTTCAGGAAGGCCTCTAATGCGTAGGTTATTCCTCCTATTTCTATTTTCAATATCGTCTAAATGTGTGATGATATCTTGGATCTGCGCAGAGTGTGTCTGGATGACTTGTTGGTGTGACTCCAGGACCCCCAGCACTTGTTCCTGCATGGATTCTGCCTCCTCTACCCTCTGACCCACCTGCTTTAAATCATGCTGCAGGGCCTCCATATCTCTTTTATGAGAAGTTTCCAGCCTGGAAAATAAGGCATCTATTTCATGCCTGGTGGGGAGGGATTTGAGGTGAACCTTCCAGTCCCAGTCCTCATCCTCTCTCTGTGGGGTTATGGATGCCCCTGACTCCAAGATCGAGGTCTGGGAGCAGCGGCCTCTAGAAGAATGTCCCTGAGGAGCTGCTGAGAACGACCCTGTGTATGGCGGGGATGAAGCCGCCGACGAGCCGGAGCTTGCTGCCGCAGCATAGGATACCGGCGAACCGGTAGGTGTACCCCTCAGCTGTTGTGGTGACCCTGGGGCTTGTGGGCCTGCATCTTCATGGTGCGTGGGGGACGCCGCTCTGACCTGTCTCGCCGCCATCTTGGGAGAGTTGTCTTCCCCTCGGTCAGCGTCTGTCTGGCTGGAGGGGACGAAGAAGCGGGAAATCGCTCCCGTTTTGCGGCGTGTCGGAGCGGGCGTCGATGAGGGTCTTCTCCTGCGACCTGTCATGTGGTCAGCGAGGCGGATGGTGTCCTGTCAGGCTTTAAAGTTGGAGTCGGTCGGGAGCCGAGGTAAAGCACGTCTTACCCGGCCATTGGTTAGCTCCGCCCCCCCTAACTGCTTACATTTAAAAGTGCCACAGAAATAAGGGAAGTAGATTTACTAATCCTATAGATCAGTGTTCCTCAACTCCAATCCACAGGGCCCACCTACCGGTCATGATTTGAGAATAAACCACAGAATGAATACCTGGGGTTAAGTCCTGATGAATTAACACTAATTATATCACCTGTTCGGTACGAAGGAAATCCTGAAAACATGAACGGTAGGTGGGCCCTGAGGACTGGAGTTGAGGAACCTTGCTATAGATGGTGTAAGCTTAGACAAGCTGTCTACACCTGCAACACTTTACTCAGACAGGGTGATATATGTGGTGCAGGGAGAGATACTTTTATTTAACTCAATAACAACTATTGGTTAGCTTACTTTGAGACAAGATTTTATCCCAGAATTGTGAAACTACACTGCGTGCAGAATTATTAGGCAAATGAGTATTTTGACCACATCATCCTCTTTATGCATGTTGTCTTACTCCAAGCTGTATAGGCTCGAAAGCCTACTACCAATTAAGCATATTAGGTGATGTGCATCTCTGTAATGAGAAGGGGTGTGGTCTAATGACATCAACACCCTATATCAGGTGTGCATAATTATTAGGCAACTTCCTTTCCTTTGGCAAAATGGGTCAAAAGAAGGACTTGACAGGCTCAGAAAAGTCAGAAATAGTGAGATATCTTGCAGAGGGATGCAGCACTCTTAAAATTGCAAAGCTTCTGAAGCGTGATCATCGAACAATCAAGCGTTTCATTCAAAATAGTCAACAGGGTCACAAGAAGCGTGTGGAAAAACCAAGGCGCAAAATAACTGCCCATGAACTGAGAAAAGTCAAGCGTGCAGCTGCCAAGATGCCACTTGCCACCAGTTTGGCCATATTTCAGAGCTGCAACATCACTGGAGTGCCCAAAAGCACAAGGTGTGCAATACTCACAGACATGGCCAAGGTAAGAAAGGCTGAAAGACGACCACCACTGAACAAGACACACAAGCTGAAACGTCAAGACTGGGCCAAGAAATATCTCAAGACTGATTTTTCTAAGGTTTTATGGACTGATGAAATGAGAGTGAGTCTTGATGGGCCAGATGGATGGGCCTGTGGCTGGATTGGTAAAGGGCAGAGAGCTCCAGTCCGACTTAGACGCCAGCAAGGTGGAGGTGGAGTACTGGTTTGGGCTGGTATCATCAAAGATGAGCTTGTGGGGCCTTTTCGGGTTGAGGATGGAGTCAAGCTCAACTCCCAGTCCTACTGCCAGTTTCTGGAAGACACCTTCTTCAAGCAGTGGTACAGGAAGAAGTCTGCATCCTTCAAGAAAAACATGATTTTCATGCAGGACAATGCTCCATCACACGCGTCCAAGTACTCCACAGCGTGGCTGGCAAGAAAGGGTATAAAAGAAGAAAATCTAATGACATGGCCTCCTTGTTCACCTGATCTGAACCCCATTGAGAACCTGTGGTCCATCATCAAATGTGAGATTTACAAGGAGGGAAAACAGTACACCTCTCTGAACAGTGTCTGGGAGGCTGTGGTTGCTGCTGCACGCAATGTTGATGGTGAACAGATCAAAACACTGACAGAATCCATGGATGGCAGGCTTTTGAGTGTCCTTGCAAAGAAAGGTGGCTATATTGGTCACTGATTTGTTTTTGTTTTGTTTTTGAATGTCAGAAATGTATATTTGTGAATGTTGAGATGTTATATTGGTTTCACTGGTAAAAATAAATAATTGAAATGGGTATATATTTGTTTTTTGTTAAGTTGCCTAATAATTATGCACAGTAATAGTCACCTGCACACACAGATATCCCCCTAAAATAGCTAAAACTAAAAACAAACTAAAAACTACTTCCAAAAATATTCAGCTTTGATATTAATGAGTTTTTTGGGTTCATTGAGAACATGGTTGTTGTTCAATAATAAAATTAATCCTCAAAAATACAACTTGCCTAATAATTCTGCACTCCCTGTATTTCAGAGCCAAATATTGCATCAGGTCATTTTGCCCATTTTGCTCCCCCCATTCCTTGTTTGACGCAGCACAGATAACTTCTCGAAACATAAATATGCCCAATTGCACTAAATTATGGCACACTTTGGCACAATTTATGCCAGAATCTAAGTGCTCTGATATTAGTAGATGTGGACCAATGATGTTCTTGTATCATATACCAGAAACATTACAGATTTTATCCATCAGTTACGGACAGAAGCAAGCGAAGTAAAACACACATGGGTTCCTTGTTTCATGATTTTTGGTCCTGTGCACTGGTTAAACAATACTAAGAAATGGTAAGGACTTTGGATATGGCTGCCCCATTGGACCCACTCTATTATTTGCTTAATGCATCTATGAGTACGGCTTGCACATTGCGTGCATGGCTGCTTCTCCATTTCCTCGCAACTGTAAAATGCATTATTGCCCTGAACTGGAAGCAGATATTTCTTCCCAATTCGAACTCTATATCTGGGTCAGGAACGTCTGTAGTATGGAGTACTTCATGTCTAGCCTTAACAATACGCTGGACCATTTCTACACCCTTTGATCTCCATGAGATGACTACATTACAGCCCAGATCAAACTCATGTTCCATTGGTCCCGCACTTCCTGTGACCTGTGCCTGGCAAGACTGGTGGTCCCTACCAATCCTTTCCTTCCCCCCTCTCCTACTCCTTCCCCCTCACCTTTCCTTTTTTATTTCTCTTGTATGAGCTGTCACAAATAGGTAGGGATAAGTGCAGCCCTATCTTCACCCACACCCCTATCCCTACCTACTTGCACGGTCCATCCTAACCGACAGGGTACAACTGGCACAGTCCCTAGCTTACATACGTGCAGGGGACTAAAGAAAGGAAAACAATAAACAAGACAGAACACACAGAAGCAAGAGCTTCCCAGTACAGAATAGCAATAGAAGCAAGGGGTCCGAGGACAAGGTTCAGGAGGTAACACAAGCACAAAGGGTATAACAATATCAAGAGAACTAGCTGAGGTCAAGAGCTAGGAGATCACGTCAGTACAAGGGGTAACACCAGGTCATAGTCAAATACAAGCCAACCAAACAGACAGAAGTCGCACATGTAGGATATGCTAGTGAGGAAGTAAGACTAATCACAGGCAACCTGTGGCCAGCAGGTTACCTGCTTAAATAGGTCCTCTTGATGGGTCACATGACGTTGCCAGCGTCACATGACCCATGTCCAGCATGTCAGTACACCTGGGCGCCGACCTGGTTTTTCTAGGTGCGCTAAATGGAATTTCTTCAGCAACCTTTTAGCATGCATTTTATTCAATGGAACCCATGTCCTCTCCTTCGGACCAAAACCCTTCCAGTGAACTAAATATTGCAAAGAATTACGAACTTTCCTTACATCAAGGATTCTAGAGACCTCATATTCTAGTTGATCGGCAACTTCTACTGGCGGCGGGGATTCCTGTGCCGGAGATACAGGCAATACATACTTTTTAAGTAAAGCTTTGTGAAAAACATTATGAATGCGAAAGGAGTCAGGGCGCCGTAACCTAAAAGACACAGGATTAATGATGTCAATAATCTCATAAGGGCCAATAAATCGAGGTGCCAATTTACCGGAAGGTACCTTCAGACACAAATTTTTGGTGGATAACCACACCTTGTCTCCCAACTTAAAATCTACCCCTCGAGAGCGCCTTTTGTCAGCATTAACCTTTTGAACCTCCTGCGCTTTTTTCAGGTTCAACTGAACCTGGGCCCAGTTCTTTAACTCCTAAATCAGCTTCAGGCACCTGTGAGGAAGACGGCGAGAAAGAACTAAATCGCGGATGAAATCCAAGATTACAAAAGAAGGGAGAAATACCAGTAGACGAGTTCACCTGATTATTAATGGCAAATTCCTCCAAGGACAAATGTTTCACCCAAAACTGTTGGTTGTTGGAGACTTAACACCTCAAATACTGTTCCAGAGACTGGCTTAAACGTTCAGTTTGACCGTTGGTTTTCGGGGGAAAGGCCGAAGAAAAAGACAGAGAGAAAAAGACAGAGAGATATAAAAATTTATGACAAACAGCCTCCAAAATTTTGAGACGAATTGAACGCATTTATCCAAAACTTTATTCTCTGGAATACCGTGTAGACGTATTACATGATCCACAAAAAGGGAAGCTAAAGTCTTAGCATTTGGCAATTTTGACAGAGGGATGAAATGAACCATTTTGCTAAACCTGTCAACGATTACCCATACAACCGACTTACCCTCCGAAACCGGTAGGTCTATAATAAAATCCATAGAAATATGGGACCAAGGTCTACTAAGGATGGGCAGAAGTCGCAACTCACCCACTAGGAGTTTTGGACCTGACACAAACCTCACAAGAGGATACATACGACTGGATATCTCTAGACAAGGTGGGTCACCATAAAAACCTGGAAACTAGTTCCTTGGTGGCATTAATGCCCAGATGCCCACTAAAAACAGAATTGTGGCACTCACCTAGCAGTCGGAGATGCAAATGAACAGGGACAAACAACTTATCTTTAGGAGATTGTACCAGAGCTAAGTGTTGTTCTGCAGCAATTTCGGTCATCAAATCGGAGGAGACCACAGCCACCTTCCAGCAAAATAGGTTCTGGAGGAGTATCAGGAGACTGAAAGGCACAAAAACTCCGGGATAGGGCATCCGCTTTAACATTTTTATTTCCTGGACTGTAAGTAATGCAAAAGTTAAAGTGTGTAAAGAATAATGCCTACCTAGCCTGTCTGGGATTCAAACGTTTAGCAGATTCCAAAAACATTAAATTCTTATGATTAGTAAGCACCATAACACGATGTTGAGCCCCCTCCAAAAAATGACGCCATTCCTCAAAGGCCTATTTAATAGCCGTTCCGGACCAGACAAGTTATAAATACGACCCCTAGGGTACTTAGATCCCGGAATATGATTGATGGCACAATCATATGGTCTATGAGGGGGAAGGAAATCAACATCGGACATGGAAAAAACATCAGCAAAGTCATTAATGTATGTGGGAAGGGTTTTCGATTCTGTAGAGATTCCAGCCTGAATAACAGGTTGACAGCATGACTCACATGTTAACCCCCATTTTTCTAATTCACCTATGGCCCAGTTGATGACTGGCTTATGAACCTGAAGCCAAGGCATGCCGAGAACTATCTCCACGGGTAAATTCTTTAATAACAGAAAAGAGCCGCACTCCGTATGGAGGGCCCCCACAGTCAAGGTCACTTCAGGGGTACAGTATTCTACTGTTCCACCCACTAAAGGGGTGGAGTCAATAGCAATAAGGTGAATGGGATTAACAAGAGGCACAATGGGCACCCCAAGGGAAAGCACAAAATTGTGGTCAATAAAATTAGAAGCAGACCCTGAATCAATAAATGCTTTCCCAGACCCCTTACAAGAACCAAAATAAATAGTCACAGGTAACAATATCTTCTCTTTAACCACCTTAGGGGGAACCTTATCCTTCTGGGCGTCAGGACGCAGAGGTCTTCTGGAGGGAGGAATTTTAGGACATTGCCTTAACCAGTGATCCGATTCTCGGCAATAAAAGCAGGCACCCCTCTGACGTCTTTGATGCCTCATGGTTATTCCAAGTTGCATGGGCTCTTCGGGATGATTCTCCAATTTGGCTCCCAAGGGCGAGGAGTCAGGTTTAACCACCACCTGTGGAAATCTTAGCTGTTCTCTTTGTCTTTCCCTTATACGTCGGTCCAGTCTGACAGCTAAAGTCATCGTCTGCTCTAAGGTGTCATGGAGGGGGTAACTGACCAATATATCCTTCAAGTCTTCAGAGAGCCCTAACCTGAACTGACACTTAAGTGCTGGATCGTTCCACACCATTTCCGAAATTTGGTGCAATATTCCTCCACAGGTCTGTCTCCTTGGCTTAGAGATTTTAATTGAGACTCTGCCACAGCCGACCTATCGGGTTCATCATAGAGAACACTTAAAGCCTGAAAAAGCGCTTCCACAGTAGCTAAGCAGGGGGAGTCCGTGGGAAGAGAGTAAGCCCATTCTTGCGGGTCTCCATGCAACGAAGAGATGATAATGCCTACTCTTTGTTTTTCAGAACCCGAAGAGTGTGGACGTAGATGAAAATAAAGCTTACAACTCTCCTTAAGTGTCAAAATTTTTTTACAATCCCCTGTAAAATGGTCAGGCAATTTAATATGAGGCTCAAGATTCTGAACGGAGGAAGCCGCTAGAGATGGGGTCTGAAGCAGCTCCTGCGACTGTAGCCTCTCCGCCATTGGGTGAGATTATGTACTTGATCTGTAAGCATACGATCCATGGTTATAGGTGAGGCCTGTGATTCTGTCACAAATAAGTAGGGATAAGCGCAGCCCTATCTCCACCCACACCCCTATCCCTACCTACTTGCACGGTCCGTCCTAACCGACGAGGTACAACTGGGCGGCAGTTCCTAGCTTCCATACGTGCAGGGGGCTAAAGAAAAGAAAACAATAAACAATAGAGAACACACGAGCAAGAGCTTCCCAGGCCAGTACAGAATAGCAATAGAAGCAAGGGGTCCAAGGACAAGGAGATCGCCTCAGTACAAGGGGTAACACCAGGTCAGAGTTAAATACAAGCCGAGGTAAAACAGAGAGAAGTCACACATGTAGGATACACTAGTAAGGTAGTAAGACCAATCACAGGCAACCTGTGGTCCTCTTGATGGGTCACATGATGTGGCCAGCATCACATGACCCATGTCCAGCATCTCAGTACACCTGAGCGCTGACTCAATAACATTGGCGCTCAGTTTCCCACCTGCTCGTTGTCTAGGAGATGGAGGACACCGGCTGCATTGAGGAGACGTGCGCTTCCGGTCCTCCCCGTCCTCTTGTCACCATGGAGACGCGGCCGCCAGCTCCCCGTTACATGAGCATTATTATTTGTGTTATACCTGATTTTATGAAGTTGACAGATGTTGGTTGTTGAAAGGATTGTATTTTACAGCTGACCTCAGCTTTTCCTGCCTGTGCTTAAATTGATCTATTTCTTTGTATCTTCTGCAAATTATCTTAGAGATATATTTATACTTCTATACTGATACTTGACCACAAACACACGCACTCACTATATATATATATATATATACAGTGAATATAAAAAGTCTACACACCCCTGTTAAAATGTCAGGTTTCTGTGATGTCAAAAAATGAGACAAAGATAAATCATTTCAGAACTTTTTCCACCTTTGTAGAAGGTTGTGAGTTCGAATCCCGCCAGAAACATTTCAGAAATAGAGGCTAAATTAGATTTAAATACACTGACTCGAGCATCGTGCTCGAGCACACCCGATATTCAGCTGAACACCGCGATGTGCCGAGCATAGCGATGCTCGAGCCGACCTGGTGTTCGGCTGAGCATGCTCGCCAAACACTAGTAATTGTCATTTGATTTTTTTATGTTAGGTAAGGAGAGTGATTTGAAAGTATTTAGAAATATACGGTACTTTATTAGGGAATTATATAAAGTATTAATAAACAGTCTGTAAAATGTCTCATTAGTAATTCTTTTAGTGTTGCTAAAGAAATTCAGTCATCAGTGTCTAGTGAATGCTGAAGACAAATAGGCCACAGCGTCGCAGGGGTTGATAGAAAACTCCAAGCCGTACATCAAATCAGTACATCAGTTACAAAAGTGTGATATTTTGGTGGAAAAAAAACGCCTTTATCAGGCATAAAATACAATGTAAAGGGCACATTTATATACCCCTCCCCTCCACACCATTGGTTACTACACAGAAAGTTGCCATGACATCATGTGTAAACAACCAGTCAAACAGTATAAACCTTTGCCATAAATAAGGCTTCGTTCACATTTCTATGTCCATTTGACGTCCATGAAAAAATCATGTCTGTTTCATCCGTGAAGACGTCCGTGAAGGATCTGTGTTAGGTCCATGTGTCCTTTTTTTGCCCTCCGTGTCTCATCCGTTATTTCAAAAGCATTTCCTAGCAATGTTTTTTTCATGGACTCATAGACTATAATGGGTATGTTTGGGCCGCATCACAGACCAAAGTAGTGCATGTCTACCCATAGTCAGTAAAAAAAATCTGATGTGTGAACAAACACATTAAAATCAATGGGTACATGTGCTGTCCTCAGAAAATGCAGGCACCACACATCAGTTAAAAATGGAAATGAGAACAAGACCTAAATCCAGTTAACAACTGCATATTGCAAGTGTAAGTGAGCACACGTTCCGGCGCACCATGTATGATTGTCCAAAGATTGCTACTGAACACTGTAATCCATATATTTTAAGGACAGAAACACATCCTCATATTGTCACGTCATCAGGCACGGCCCATTATCTCCCTCACATATGTCTTAGGTGTCCCAGCAGGATGATTAGCACATGCGCCACTAGTCACGTCAACACCATCGGAAAAATCCTACCTATCAAGCTGAATATACCGCTACTGGTAACATACAATATACAAAGACTACTACTCACCGTATATCCCAATCTCCAAAGGGCTTTATTATAATTTAAAGTAAATACAAAGTATAATACACTATTACATCCCTACTTTTTTATTTTCCTGTATTCGGTGACGTCACCGGCCCATTTTACAGGCTAGGGCAGCGCCGGTGACGTTACTGGGCTCACTGCTGGGCGGAAGCCTCCACCTGGCAGCCCAGGCTCAGGGTCTCAAAACTCCATAACAACTCTTTAGTTTAGTCCCCATTCATTGTCAATGAGGACAAAACTGAACAAACCAGAATGGATCGCACCAGAATGCATTCCGTTCTGGTTTGTTGAGTTCCCATACAGACATAAAATTGCTGCAAGCAGCCTTTTTGTGTGCCTCATAGGAAACTGAAGAAGCTGGATCCGGCACCAAAAACCATGTAAGTCAATGGTGCCTCATCGAAAAAAAAATGATCCAGCGCCCATTGACTAACAGTGGTTTTAGTGCCAGATCCGGTTTCTTTATTTTTTATATAATACAGCCGGCTTCATTCTGAATGAACACAGCTGGTTGTATTATCATAATGGAAGCATTTAGCTGTGATTTTGAGACCCCCTGCCGGATGTCAAAACCATACAGTAAAAACGCAGATATGAAAGTAGCCTTAGTTAAAGAAATCAAATTATTGCATATTGTAGCTTCCTAGGGATGCTTAAAAAGTTTTAAAAAAAAGTACAGTTTTTTAAAAATAAAAAAAATGTAAATTACCCCCATTTCCCTAGAATAAAAATGAAAATAAATAAGTAAATAAAAACTAATGATCATGGGAATCTCCACATCCCAAAATGCCTTAACTATTAAAATATAAAAATATTTATCTCATATGGTGAATGGTGTAATGGTAAAAAAATCTAAATCGCCATTTTTTCATTGCCTCATCCCAAATTTTTTTTATAAAATGTGATCAAAAAGTCACACACACTCCAAAATGGTGTCAATAAAAACTACATATCTTCCTGCAAAACAAATGTGCACACAGCTCCGTAGACATAACTATGAAAAAGTTATGGGGGAGTCAGAATATGGCGATGTATTAAAACACAAGAAAAACTAAATAAATGTGGCATCATTATAATTGAACTGACCCAGAGAATGAAGGGCACAGGTCCGTTTTAAAGCATAGAGAATGCCATAGAGACAAAACCTGTAAAACTGTGGAAGAATTGTGTTTTTTTTCCAATTCCACCTCATTTAAAAATGTTTTCCTGCTGCCCACTACATTGTATGCCACATTAAATGGTGGCATTAGAAAGTATAACTTGTTCCGCAAAAAACAAGCCCCACACAGCTACGCGAAAATAAAAATAAAAAAGTTATGGCTCCAGGAAGAAAAATGAAAACGCAACAACAAACTAATTTCTGGTACTCAAGGGGTCAAAATGAAGGTACTGTTTTCACTAAAATGGCTCAAGACAATAGTCCACATTGAGATCCTTAGGACTCAAGGTCCCTAACGCCTTGATCCACCATAATTCTTGGGGGACCTGATCAATAATCCTAAATCTCAATTGGTGCACACTATGGCTCTGTTATACACAGTGCTTAGCAATAGATTAATGATTGTTCAGTTGTCTCACCAACATAAAATATGCTGCATGGACACTGAATGAGATACACTACATAGTCCGAACAACATGTAAGGGTCCACTCACACGTCCGTGGTTTATTGTGGATCCGCAAATTGCTGATCGGCAATACACCCAGCCGGCACCCCCCATAGAACTGCCTATTCTTGTCCGCAATTGCAGACAAGAATAGGACATTTTCTATTTTTTTGCGGAGCCGCGGCCTGGAAGTTCGGGGGCCGCACTCCGGAAGTGTGCTCTCCACATCCCATTCTGCCCCATTGAGAATTAATAGGTCCGCACCCGTTTCCGATATAGCGGAACGGATGCGGACCCATTTGTGGACGTGTGAATGGACCCTAAATTACGAGATTTACAAGATTATTACAATGGCTACATTCCAAACATGGAAAATTACCTACCATAGGTGGACACAAATAGGTTTGGGTTTTTCACATATACTACTAGCAATGTCTCATCTCACCACATGATCCTTTAAATTACTTTCTCTCCTACATGCCATCACTGGAGGTTCAACTAATGTAAAAGTCCTCCCTGTAAGATCCCAATTATTCATAATAATGTTCACATTCTTCCTGCTCAAAACATTCAAAGTATAAATAAAAGGGACTCAGTCTGACATCTTTTTCTGTCCGCCACATGGCAAGAGAGTCCCATCTACCTCCCTAACCTTCTGTTTACACTTCTCAAGAATAGGATAGGTGCAGTATATCCATGTGTCTGAAATTTCTCAGACATCTGTGTTAACTATGATTCCAGATATTGGGGATCTGAAACAATCTGTTTCACCTGCAACATCTGACTGCAGGGCAATGATTCCACCAAGGTGTGAATGAAAGCTATCAGAATGTAGAATGTTGTTCTGGTCGGTGCTTTTAAATATAGGTCAGTCATGAGCTTACCATCCCTCAATGTCACCATTGTGTCCATATATGGATCATACTGACTGCTGAAGATGGATAACTGTAGGATGCAGTGGCAGGCTTCTCAGCGCTGGATCATTGTTTCTGCTGTGTTATCAGGGTTAGGATTCTGATCCATTCTGTGCACTGGACTTACAACAAGCAGCAGGTGAGCTGGAGCTGCTTTACGCTTTTTAACTAACCAGGGATGTGTTGGGCAGATAGAAGAGACCTGGGCTGCCAGCGATCAACATTGGTCAAATTGGCAGTGAAGCTTAGTAAAACCATAGTTTTTAATTAAAAAATATATACTGTATTTTCCGTTCAATAAGACGCACTTTTCCCCCCAAAAGTGGATGAAAATGGCAGTGCGTCTTGTGAAGTGAATACTAATGAGCACTTCCACTAGTGCACAGTAGGATCGGGAAGCGGTGAATACAGGTAAGAGTATAGTGTGCGGCACTGGCAAAAGAAGACCAGGGAACAGTGAGTACAGGAACAGCACCCTGTGTCTGAGTGGTGTTGCTGTCTGGAGCAGGAGAGGTAAGTTCATTTATTTATTTTTATGTCTCATCTGGAGGACTGATCTTAGGTCTGATGGGGTGTGATCTGATGTCTGATGAACAATGGGTGTCTGATCTGAGGTCTGATGAGCAATGGGGGTCTGATTTGGGGTTCTGATGGTCTGATCTGATCTGATTAGGAATGGGGGTCTCATCTGACGTTTGATGGCTGTCTGATCTAAGGTCTGATGAGGAATGGGGCTCTGGTTTGAGGTCTAATGAAAATTGGGGGGGGGGGGTCTTATTTGGGGGTCTGATCTAAGGTCTGATGAAATATATGAATATTTTTTTTCTTATTTTCCTCCTCTAAAAACTAGGTGTGTGGATCCACCTCTTCGTCTGAGCTTTGAGGCTGTCTAGTCTTTAGTAACCAGTGAAGGTGATTTGTTGTCTGAATACCCATGTGCTGAACCTTGCCTGTCTACTGATTCTGATCCTTGTCGCCTGCCTTGACCTTGGAACTGTGACCTGGACTACGTACATACTCTGCCTGCCACAACCTTGGAATTGCTATTTTGAATACGCAAGTGCTCAGCCTACCCTGACTTTGGACTGTGTTCAGACTTTGCCTTTTGCTTGAGTCCTTGAGTCCCGTGGGTCAGCAGCAAACTACACCAGGACTACTCCAGAAAATAGCAACCTGGCTGGTTCCCTGCAGCAAAGACCAGATCCCTACACAGGGGTCAAAGGGTGAATACCAGGGGCACAGTGAGTCCACACCCACTGCCAGTTATAAAAAGTTTACACTTTGAGTTTTGGGAGTCAGGACCTTCCTCTGAGAGAGTATCTCTCTTTGCAGGTGTGCCACTAAAGTCAGCTAGCTCAACATCAGATGGCTGCAGCAAGGTGAGATGGCTCTGCACATGACATGGCAAGTGGTGATGAATGTGAAAGGAAAGAGAGCCTCACCAAAGTGCCAAGAGAGCAACTGGGTACGTAAAGAAGCAGTAGAGTTGGCTTCTAGGTCTGAAGGGGAGCCAACACCCTGATCTGTCAGCCCATGGGAATACAGTTAGGGTCCATTCACACGTCCGCAAAATGGGTCCGCATCCATTCCGCAATTTTGTGGAACAGGTGCCGACCCACTAATTTTCAATAGGGCCAAAATGTGCTGTCCGCATCCACATTTGCGGATCTGCACTTCCGTTTCCGCAGAAAAATAGAACATGTCCTATTTTTGTCTGCAATTGCGGACAAGAAAAGGCATTTTCTATGAGAGTGCCGGTTATGTGCGTTCCGCAAAATGCAAACGCACATTGCCAGTGTCCTTGTTTAGCGGATCCGCAAAACCCATACAGACGTGTGAATGGACCCTTACAGTGGGAGGAGTAATACACCCTGGCAAATGTGACCCCTTGCAACTAGGCAAAGTATGGAGACTGTATATAGTTTAAGGACTGTGTTTGTACATAGAGCCAATGTAAATATTGTGTGTCGGCAATAGAGATGTGAAACCACAAAGTAAGGCCTCATGCACACGACCGTTTTTTTTTGTGGTCCGCAAAAACGGGGTCCGTAGGTCCGTGATCCGTGTCAGTTTTTTCTTCCGTGGGTCTTCCTTGATTTTTGGAGGATCCATGGACATGAAGGAAAAAGTCGTTTTGGTGTCCGCCTGGCCGTGTGGAGCCAAACGGATCCGTCCTGACTTACAATGCAAGTCAATGGGGACGGATCCGTTTGACGTTGACACAGTATGGTGCAATTGCAAACAGATCCGTCCCCCATTGACTTTCAATGTAAAGTCAGGAGTCCCTATTATACCATCAGATTGGAGTTTTCTCCAATCCGATGGTATATTTTAACTTGAAGCGTCCCCATCACCATGCGAACGCCTCTATGTTAAAATATACCATCGGATTTGAGTTATATCGTGAAAACTCATATCCGACAGTATATTCTAAAACAGAGGTGTTCCCATAGTGATGGGGACGGTTCAAGTTAGAATATACTAAGAACTTTGTACATGACTGCCCCCTGCTGCCTGGCAGTACCCGATCTCTTACAGGGGGCTGTGATCCGCACAATTAACCGCACCTGAGGGGTTAATTGTGCGTATCATAGCCCCCTGTAAGGCTCTATTCACACGTCCGCAATGTGTTTTGCGGATACACGGAGACACGGATCCGCAAAACACGGAAAGCGGCAATGTGTGTTCCGCATTTTGCGGACCGCACATTGCCGACATAATAGAATATGCCTGTTCTTGTCCGCAATTGCGGACAAGAATAGGACATGTTCTATTTTTTTGCGGAAACGGAAGCACGGATGCGGAAGTGCGGATCCGCAAATGTGGATGCGGACAGCACATTCCGTCCCCATAGAGAATGAATGGGTCCGCATCCTTTCCGCAAAATTGCGGAAAGGATGCGGACACATTTTGCGGACGTGTGAATGGAGCCTAAGAGATCAGGTGCTGCCAGGCAGGAGGGGGAACACCCCCCTCCGTCCCCTGTATTACATTCATTGGTGGCCAGTACGGCCCCCCCCCCCCTCCTAATTAAAATCCCCCCCCCCTTGGTTAGTTTAATAGAGGTCTGCAACCAGCGCAGGATAAATGTCTGCATTTATCCTGCATATAAATGTATATATATTGTTTGATACCTCCATTTGCACTATAACACGAAAAAACCTAACATGAGCAAAAGCTGTTCCCTTAGACAAAATACAGTCAAAAACAAATATTGACTCAACATCATATCTTCCTAAATATCTCTGTGTCTGACTATCTACACACCGCGCACGTCTGACCTGGACATTTAAAATCTTCACTAAAAAAAATATATGTATATTTTACCTGTTTATAAGCTTATGCTGTTGCTATTTCTCATTGTACCAGGTGTAGATGCCCATCATTGGTGGCAGCGGAGAGTTCAGATCGGAGTCCCAGTTTAATCGCTGGGACTCTGATCGGTAACCATGGCAACCAGGACGCTACTGCAGTCCTGGCTGCCATGGTTACTTAGCAATTTTAGAAGCATTATACTTACCTGCGCTGTCTGTGGCCGGACGGGAGCTCCTCCTACTGGTAAGTGAGAGGTCTGTGCGGCGCATTGCTGTTGTCCATTTGCCATCCATCCCCAAAGGTTCTCAATTGGATTTTGATCAGGGGTACACGCAGGATGGGCCAAAAGAGTGATGCTATTCTCCTGGAAGAAGTCCCTTGTCCTGTGGGCATTGTGTACTGCCCACTGCTACAGAATAAACAGTGCAATCCTAAAATTCACAGGTTAAGGGCTCATGCACATACACACATTTTTTGTGGCTCAGATGCGGACCCATTCACTTCAATGGGCCACAAAAGATGCACACAGCACTCCGTGTGCTGTCTGCATCCGTTGCTCCATTCTGCGGGGCCACAAAAAAAGAGTAGGTATTTCTATTATGGGCGTCACATTCCGTTACGTAAATTGCAGAACGCACACAGGCGGCATCTGTGTTTTGTGGATCCGCAATTTGCGGACTGCAAAACACGGCACGGTCATGTGCATGAGTTCTAAAGCCCAGTACATGCAAATTAATATGTGTTAATGCACCGACAATAAACATGGTATTAGCACACAGCAGAACATGTAAACTTAATATTGCCCAGGTGAACAGTCCATGGCACAATAATGATGTTCAGTTCCAATGCACATCTTTATAAGGGGAGCAGAGTACCGTGTTACAGTGTTGCATGTGGCTCAGGCCCAACTCCATCTCTTATCGGATCAAGCATATATTACTCCATATATTACTACATACCATATACGTATCACTGCTCTGTATAAGGTGAACTTAGTGCTATGAACTCAGCAGTTCTCATGTATGTTTTCTAGAACAGTTATTTTTTTTGTTTGAAAGTACAGCACTTGGCATAAAATGTTGTATTGCATTACTAGTAACAGTAGTTAGTGGATTATATCGTACTTGGAATGGGTGCTATGCTATTCGGATATAAACCAAGACAGCCCATCCACAGGCTATTGCCAATATTATAATTGGGAAGCAGCAGTCTCGTTAGTGATAGCTTAGGGAATTGCTGTTTGTACAACATACTTCAACAATGTATTAGAAATAAGTGATATTTCTATGACCATTTTAAGAACACTTGGTAAATAATTACATTGTAAATCCATGAATAATCACCGAGTTCCAGACATGTGGGTTTTAAGATTTCTGAAATGGGCAGGTTTTAAATCCATTATGGGAAGCTATCAACTTTGGAAACATTCAGAACAGGTCAAAGACAAAAGGCAGTGCAGGGAAAATGTGCATAACACTTGTCCAAACATGAGAATGCACCAAGGGATTACTAAACGCTATCGTTAAAGAGTTGTTTCACAATACTAGGATATTCCCTGTGAAGCCATTGTAGTATTGTCACTTGGAGGTGGCCTGGGCACATACAGGTATCTAGAATTAACAGGATGTCTCTGCATTTTAAAGACCTGTTTCAGGAAAGGCTGTTTTTCTTTGAAGCATTTTGAGTATCTATTTTAAATCTGAGTTGAATTGTTCTTTTTTGTAGACTCAAATACATCCAGACAATTCTCTAATATGCAACTTTTAATGTTTTATGTAATGATCAATGGGCGTGGAACCACTGTGTCAACCAGTTTGTCTTTGCACCTAAGATGTGTTATCCTGGCATTCCCCTGGAACTTAAACATTAACCCCTATGCAGGGATCTAGACTTCACTACAGGGGCCGCTACAACCTGGAGTAGGTGACAGACACACCGGTGGGGTACACCAAGGGATCAGGAAACTCATAGTCAGCAACAGGCTGACATCAGGGCCGGCAGAGTTCCTGCACATCCATGAAATTAGTCTGAGGTCAGGGCAGGCAGCAAAGCGTCAATATAGTAGTCAGGCACAGGTCAGGTCAGGCAGTGGAGGCTCAGAGTCAGGAATCGGGCAGAAGTCAGTATACGAGTTGACAAATAGAGCAGAACACCTTTGCAGGGATTAGCTTTTAGCACACAAGAAATACCTATTGCTTAAGTGCCCCTCCCCAAGGGAAAGGTGCTTTTAACACCTATGGATGACCAGCCATAGGCTGGGTAAAAATTAAGGAGCACACTGGCACTTTAAGAGCCCAAGGGAATATGTGTGCCCTAGAGATAGGATGGAGAGGCCCTATGCTGGCAGGAGGCAGACAGAAGCCTCCAGGAAAGAGGAGCATGGGACTCTGGTAGCAGCGGAGGACCAGAGAATCTGGACCTCTAGGATTACAGGAGAGTTAGGCCCCTTTCACACGAGCGAGTATTCCGCGCGGATGCGATGCGGGAGGTGAACGCATTGCACCCGCACTGAATACTGACCCATTCATTTCTATGGGGCTGTGCACACGAGCGGTGATTTTCACGCATCACTTTTGCGTTGCGTGAAAATCGCAGCATGCTCCTCTTTGTGCGTTTTTCACGTAACGTAGGCCCCATAGAAATGAATGGGGTTGCGTGAAAATCGCAAGCATCCGCAAGCAAGTGCGGATGCGGTGCGATTTTCACGCACGGTTGCTAGGAGACGATCGGGATGGAGACCCGAACCTTATTATTTTCCCTTATAACATGGTTATAAGGGAAAATAATAGCATTCTGAATACAGAATGCAAAGTAAAACAGGGCTGGAGGGGTTAAAAAAAAATAAAAAGTCATTTAACTCACCTTTATCCACTTGCTCGCGTAGCCGGCATCTCCGTCTGACTCTTTTACTGTCTAGGACCTGTGGAGAGCATTAACTATAGTTTAAGGACCTGGGATGACGTCACTCCGGTCATCACATGGTACGTCACATGATCTTTTACCATGGTGATTCACCATGGTAAAAGATCATGTGACGTACCATGTGATGACCAGAGTGACGTCATCCCAGGTCCTTAAACTATAGTTAATGCTCTCCACAGGTCCTAGACAGTAAAAGAGTCAGACGGAGATGCCCGGCATCGCGAGCAAGTGGATTAAGGTGAGTTAAATGATTTTTTATTTTTTTTAACCCCCTCCAGCCCTGTTTTACTTAGCATTCTGTATTCAGAATGCTATTATTTTCCCTTATAACCATGTTATAAGGGAAAATAATACTATTTACAGAACACCGATCCCAAGCCCGAACTTCTGTGAAGAAGTTCGGGTTTGGGTACCAAACACGCGCGATTTTTCTCACGCGAGTGCAAAACGCATTACAATGTTTTGCACTCGCGCGGAAAAATCGCGGGTGTTCCCGCAACGCACCCGGACATTTTTCCGCAACGCCCGTGTGAAAGAGGCCTTAGTGACCTGGAACCCATGCATGCCTGGGAGAGTGGGGCAGCAGCAGGTATGGGACACCAATGTAACACTTTATCAGATTAAGGGTAGCTGTACATCCTTCCATAATACACTTCAGCCCTTTCAAGTGATTTATCCACTTGTCAACTATACTGCCTAATGTTAAAAAAGGAATAATACCCATCTTTACATGTAGCAATTATTTAATATAGTCATAAAATTGAAATCAAAGTCACATGCCATGGTAAAAAGTGAAGGACCATTAACATGGTGCATTCTGCTGCATAGTTTTATGTGGCAATTCCCCTTTTCAATTGCAATGCCATCAAATATTTATAAACCATGATCTGATGATGTAATTTTTCAGATTTACACATTATGATTATTTGTGAATTCAACTATATTAAGCAGCTGCCTATAAATCTTTATACATTAAGTTGATTATAACTGAAATTATAAAAAAAATACAAACTATATGAATTATCAAAGGGTATAAATGAACGCTAATTATAGTCACAACAAGGTACTTTTAGTGCAATCTTGGTTAGAGTTAATATAAGGGTATGACCACACAGCGCAGTTGGGTCGCGGCCAGCTGTGGTCAAGAATCCCAGCGGCCAATTACTAGCTGCCTGATGTTTAAAGAGGACCTTTCACCTGGAAAAACATTGTAAACGAAGTATGCTGACATGAAGAGCGGCGCCCGGGGATCTCACTGCACTTACTATTATCCCTGGATGCCGCTCCGTTCTCCTGTTATGCCCTCCGGTATCTTCTCTCACTAAGTTATAGTAGGCGGTGTCTGCCCTTGTCCTGTGGGCGTCTCCTTCTCCTAAGCTGCAGCGCTGGCCAATCGCAGCGCACAGCTCACAGCCTGGGAGAAAAAAACTCCCAGGCTGTGAGCTGTGCGTGTCACAGCCAGACAGCTGAGAAGCGCTCACAGGAGCTTCTCAGATCCTCCTCCTTGAATTTCTTTGTTTTGGTTTAGTTTCTCATCTCGTTAGTCTATCTCAGCTGTCATGCAGTTGGACTAATTGCTACCCTTTAAGTTCCTCCCCATAATGCAGTAGTGTGCGGCTGATACAACTTCCTGGAGTGTGTGTGCTTGCTGTTCTCAGTCCTCAGTCGTCAGTTGTCTGCAAGATAAGTGCTGTTTATGTATTTATGATTTTGTCTTTTCTGGATCCAGGTGACCCTGACTCCCTCGTGTCAGTGTAGGGAGCCGGTGGTCATGTCCCTTCACTATTGTAGGGTCTTCAGGTAATAGATAGCCGAGGAACGTGGATATGCGGCCATCCACCTTTGGGGTGTTCGCATAGGCTGAGCAGTGAGGGAGAGCGGCAGGTCTATTGCAGGGGTCTCCCTTTGTTCCTTAGTTGTGGATCCAGAGAGACATTGTTTATATGGTATTGTCTTGTTTCCTGTACACCATCCGTGACATTATCAGCCGCCAAAACCGTCTCAAGCATGGATCCGGTTTCACTTTTGGCTGAACGCTTTCAGGGTCTTTCTTTGGAGGTAGCTGATCTCCGTAAGACTTTTTCTCAGTTTCAAGTGACCGGTTCAGCTTGCGTTCATGGAGTTTGTGCTGAGCCTAAGATCTCGCTCCCGGATACGTTCTCCGGGGGTAGTGAGAATTTTGTGCGTTTTAGAGAGGCTTGCAAACTCAATTTTCGCCTTCTTCCCCATTCTTCTGGTGATGAAGAACGGAGGGTGGGGATCATTATATTGCTGCTCAGGGGTAACGCTCAGTCCTGGGCCTTTTCGCTGCCGGAGGGGGCACGGCCCCTTCGTTCAGTGGATGAATTCTTTTTAGCCCTGGGTCAGATATATGATGGTCCGGATCGTATTGCTCTGGCTGAGTCTAGACTACGTCTGTTATGCCAGGGTAAACAATCCGCAGAGATATACTGTTCAGAATTTCGGAGATGGGCAGCAGATACGGGTTGGAATGATGCTGCACTCCGAAGTCAATTTTGCTATGGTCTTTCAGAGGGATTGAAAGATGCATTTGCCTTTCATGAAAGACCTACCTCCTTGGATTCTGCTATGTCTCAGGCTGTTCGTATTGACAGGCGTCTTAGAGAGAGAGGAGAGATCTCTCCTTCCTGTCATACTCAGTCCCGGGACAGTGCAGCAGTCTCATTCTGTGCACAGGGGTCTCAGTCGCTGTCAGCCCCTTCTGAGCAGGAGTCCATGCAGCTGGGGTTGATTGCCTCTGACAATAGAAGATTCAGCCCGCAGGGGAGGGTTTGTTTTTGTTGTGGAGGTATAAATCATCTGGCAAATGTTTGTCCCTCTAGGAGATTCAGGCAGTTTTCTGGGAGTAATAAAGAGACAAAAAGGAAAAAATCTTTTAAAAATGTTCCGTCTGTTACTATTGGCAGGGTTGAGGCGGAAATTGAAGGTTTTCCGTTTGCTTGTAGTTCCCGTTTTGTCCTGCCTGCTAGGGTGGCGCTAGAGAGCAAGAGCATTTTTTGTGAGATTTTTGTGGATAGTGGAGCAGCTGTCAACCTCATTGATAATCAATTTGCAATAACTCATGGTTTCCAGTTATGCACTTTGGGAAAGGATATTCCTGTTTTTGCAATTGATTCAGCTCCACTTTCTCAGAAATCATTAAAGGGCATAGTTCACAATATCCGTTTAATTGTGAGTGATGCTCATGTTGAGGATGTGTCATGTTTCGTCCTTAGCGGTTTGCCTACTCCTCTAGTGTTGGGGCTACCCTGGCTCACTAAACATAACCCCACCATTGATTGGCAAGCGAGGCAAATAAATGGTTGGAGTAACTTTTGCAGAGAGAATTGCCTCATAACATCTGTTTCTGAGGTTTCTACTAAGACTGTACCACCTTTCCTCTCTGAATTTTTGGATGTCTTCTCTGAGAGTGGAGTTCAGGGTTTACCTCCGCACAGGGAGTATGATTGCCCTATTAATCTCATCCCAGGCGCCAAGCTGCCTAAATCTCGTTTATACAATCTCTCCCAACCTGAGAGGGTCGCTATGCGGGCTTATATCTCTGAGAGTCTGAGAAAAGGACACATACGACCCTCGAAGTCACCTGTTGCCGCTGGTTTTTTCTTTGTTAAGAAAAAAGATGGTTCTTTAAGACCTTGTCTGGATTTCAGGGAGCTGAACAGTATCACTATTCGTGATCCTTATCCGCTTCCTCTGATCCCGGACCTGTTTAACCAGATTGTTGGGGCTAAAGTCTTTTCCAAATTAGACCTAAGAGGGGCATACAACCTGGTTAGGGTCAGAGAAGGAGACGAATGGAAGACGGCTTTCAATACCCCTGAGGGCCATTTTGAGAATTTGGTTATGCCTTTTGGTTTGATGAATGCCCCAGCCGTTTTTCAGCATTTCGTCAACAGCATTTTTTATCATTTAATGGGAAAATTTGTATTAGTGTATTTGGATGACATTTTGATTTTTTCTCCTGATTTCAAGACTCATAAGGAACACTTACGTCAGGTCTTGCTCATCCTGCGGGAGAATAAATTATACGCGAAACTGGAAAAATGTGTGTTTGTGGTTCCAGAAATCCAATTTCTGGGGTTTTTTGTCTCCGCTTCTGGTTTTCGCATGGACCCCGAGAAGGTCCGCGCTGTGCTTGAGTGGGAGCTTCCTGAGAATCAGAAGGCGCTGATGCGTTTTTTGGGCTTTGCCAATTATTACAGGAAATTTATTTTGAATTATTCCTCTGTTGTTAAACCACTCACTGATATGACCAGAAAGGGGGTAGATTTTTCTTCCTGGTCGGTAGAGGCGCGTAAGGCCTTTTCTAATATCAAGGAGAGTTTTGCTTCCGCTCCCATCCTAGTACAACCTGATATTTCGTTACCCTTCATAGTTGAGGTTGATGCTTCTGAGGTAGGGGTGGGTGCGGTCTTGTCTCAGGGTTCCTCTCCTGCCAAATGGCAACCGTGTGCCTTTTTCTCAAAGAAACTCTCCTCCGCAGAGAGAAATTATGATGTGGGAGATAGGGAATTGTTGGCCATCAAGTTGGCTTTTGAGGAATGGCGCCATTGGCTAGAGGGAGCCAGACACCCTATTACCGTGTTTACTGACCATAAAAATCTGGCCTACTTGGAGTCAGCCAAGCGTCTGAACCCGAGACAGGCCAGATGGTCTTTGTTCTTTTCAAGGTTTAATTTTGTTGTTACGTTCCGCCCTGGGGTTAAGAATGTGAAGGCAGATGCCCTGTCACGTTGTTTTCCGGGAGGTGGGAATTTTGAAGACCCGGGTCCCATTTTGGCTGAAGGTGTGGTGGTCTCTGCTCATTTTCCTGAATTGGAGGCAGAGGTGCAGGCAGCCCAGTCAGAAGCTCCTGATCTTTGTCCTCCTGGGAGGTTGTTTGTGCCTCTCGCTTTGAGACACAAGATTTTTAAAGAACACCACGACACGGTCCTTGCTGGGCACCTGGGGGCAAGAGCCACACTGGATCTCATCGCTCGGAGATTCTGGTGGCCTGCACTTCGTAAGTCGGTTGAGGGTTTTGTGGCAGCTTGCGAGACTTGCGCTCGTGCCAAGGTCCCTCATTCACGGCCATCTGGTCCTCTCCTTCCTTTGCCCATTCCTTCCCGTCCTTGGACACATCTGTCCATGGACTTCATAACGGACTTGCCTCGTTCCTCGGGGAAGTCTGTGATTCTGGTGGTGGTGGACCGTTTTAGCAAAATGGTGCATTTTATCCCTTTTCCTGGTTTGCCCAATGCTAAGACGCTGGCGCAGGCATTTATTGACCACATTGTCAAATTGCATGGGATTCCTTCAGACATAGTCTCTGATAGGGGCACGCAGTTTGTTTCCAGATTCTGGAAGGCTTTCTGTTCTCGCTTGGGGGTTCGGTTGTCATTCTCTTCTGCTTTCCATCCGCAGTCGAATGGCCAGACAGAGCGCGTCAATCAGAATCTGGAGACATATCTGCGCTGTTTTGTGGCGGAGAATCAGGAGAATTGGTGTTCTTTTTTGTCCCTTGCTGAGTTTGCTTTAAATAACCGTCGTCAGGAGTCCTCTGATAAGTCACCATTTTTTGGTGCATATGGGTTCCATCCGCAGTTTGGGACTTTCTCGGGAGAGGGCTCTTCTGGTTTGCCTGATGAGGACAGATTCTCCTCGTCTTTGTCATCTATTTGGCAAAAGATTCAGGATAATCTAAAGAGCATGAGTGAGAGATATAAGCGTGTGGCAGATAAGAGACGTGTGCCTGGTCCGGACCTGAATGTTGGTGATCTGGTGTGGTTGTCTACCAAGAATATCAAATTGAAGGTTCCCTCCTGGAAGTTGGGTCCTAGGTTTATTGGGCCTTACAAGATCCTGTCTGTCATCAATCCTGTTGCCTACCGTCTTGATCTTCCTCAGACTTGGAAGATCCATAATGTTTTTCATAAGTCCTTATTGAAACCTTATGTTCAACCTATTGTACCCTCGCCTTTGCCTCCTCCTCCGATTATGGTTGATGGAAATCTTGAATTTCAGGTCTCTAGGATTGTGGATTCTCGTCTTGTCCGCGGTTCCCTCCAGTACCTCGTTCATTGGGAGGGTTATGGTCCTGAGGAGAGGATGTGGGTCCCAGTGACAGACATTAAGGCCTCTCGTCTCATCAGGGCTTTCCATAGGTCCCATCCTGAGAAGGTGGGCTCTGAGTGTCCGGAGTCCACTCCTAGAGGGAGGGGTACTGTCACAGCCAGACAGCTGAGAAGCGCTCACAGGAGCTTCTCAGATCCTCCTCCTTGAATTTCTTTGTTTTGGTTTAGTTTCTCATCTCGTTAGTCTATCTCAGCTGTCATGCAGTTGGACTAATTGCTACCCTTTAAGTTCCTCCCCATAATGCAGTAGTGTGCGGCTGATACAACTTCCTGGAGTGTGTGTGCTTGCTGTTCCCAGTCCTCAGTTGTCAGTCGTCAGTTGTCTGCAAGATAAGTGCTGTTTATGTATTTATGATTTTGTCTTTTCTGGATCCAGGAGACGCCCACAGGACAAGGGCAGACACCGCCTACTATAACTTAGTGAGAGAAGATACCGGAGGGCATAACGGGAGAACGGAGCGGCACCCAGGGATAATAGTAAGTGCAGTGAGATCCCCGGGCGCCGCTCTCCATGTCAGCATACTTCGTTCACAATGTTTTTCCAGGTGAAAGGTCCTCTTTAAGTAATGAAGACCGCACTGTATAGGCAGTCTGAATTCTTAAAGGCCGTGTGGTATTGAAGGTTCGTGCTATGTGGTTGTACCCTTAAGAGACCATGTAATTAGACCAACACATGAAATGGGTCTAGACTCTAGAGTGATCATTTCCATACAATTTTCCTTTGTACAGTGCACTTCTGTCCATTGGACACATAAAAAATGTTCACATGGTAGCAATAGACTAAAGTAATTTAGGTGCATTATTTTATGAAATTAAAATTTCTTCGCTCCTGGAAAACCACTTTAATTGTATCAAGGATGGCTGAATCTACCAAAGGATCAAATGAAAAAAATAGATGTGTTCCCCACTAATGTTTCTATTAGTAAATAAGAAAGCAGCAACGTCTATAGACATGATTGTTGGGGGAATTGGGGCAAAAACATGCTATTAGATGGCCATATGGAGTACCTGTCTGTACCCTTTCCCTTTAAACTTTTCTGTAACTTAATTCACTAACAATGACATTATTTTTATTGTCTGCCAAGGTACAGATACAGTGGGCAAGCAACCTCTTACACTTCATAAACTGCCTGAGTGAATCACTGCCAATTTTGCTGTGATTACAGGACTTTGTTAGCGAGCAAGAGTTCTGTAAAGACTCACAGACAGGCTGTAATTCTCTGTTTGAGGAAGATATTTGAGTTATTTTATCTGTAGCTCCATCTCTCTGTCTCTAATTAGCATATGTATAACTTTTCTTTTTGCAAGGGTTTTTATATTTTATAAATAAATATGCTTTGGGCTGACCTTTCTATATTGTATCATTTTCTGAATGCAGCCATGAATATACATGTTAGATTGGCAGTCTGTGCCAGTTGTGCCATATATTCTGTGTGGTGTGTCCCACCCCTTGCCTAAGCAATAGGTCTCAATTGATCTGCCAGGTCACTCTAGCCTGCTAGAGCCTGTAACTAGCTATAATCCATTTGTCTGCCTGTGTACCAACTGTTGCCCGTTTCCTGTTCACACCAGAGAATGAATACAGGTAAGTAGTCCAAAACCAAAGTAGTAAAATCAAATTATTTGGGCCTTATTGACACGATCCGTGTTTGGCTAGTGATTTCCATCAGTGACTGTGAGCCAAAATCAAGACTTAAAGGGTTTCTACCACCTCATTTTGACCTCATTAGCTCTCAGACACTAGCGATTTGCTAGTGTCTGATCTACCTAACAATGCTATTCTCAGACCTGTGTGTGGATCCGTTTCACCAAAAAACGAACTTTTATTAATATGCTAATGAGCCTCTAGGTGCTATGGGGGCGTCTTTTCAGCACCTAGAGGCTCGGTCTACTCACATTGTATGCCGCCCCGCTCGTCCGTTAAGCCCGCCCATCTCCTATTGAATGCCATCCTCCATCTGAGCCAGCGGACGAATTCTCGCGCCTGCGCCGTGCGCGTCTGTATTCGGCGCAGGCGCAGTGAATGTCTGACCGCTGCCTGCACAGACATCTCGGTCATCGGCGCAGGCGCAGTGGAGATGTCTGTGCAGGCAGCGGTCAGAATACAGACGCGCACGGCGCAGGCGCGATAATTCGTCCGCTGGCTCAGATGGAGGATGGCATTCAAGAGGAGATGGGCGGGCTTAACGGACGAGCGGGGCGGCATACAATGTGAGTAGACCGAGCCTCTAGGTGCTGAAAAGACGCCACCATAGCTCCTAGAGGCTCATTAGCATATTAATAAAAGTTCGTTTTTTTGGTGAAACGGATCCACACACAGGTCTGAGAATAGCATTGTTAGGTAGATCAGACACTAGCAGATCGCTAGTGTCTGAGAGCTAATTAGGTCAAAATGAGGTGATAGAAACCCTTTAAGCCTGCTCAGAGATCTGGTATAATGGAAAGATTTGCTCCTATTCTCTGGTTTAGACCCACCCCTGGTTTGGCTCACAATGATTAATGGAAATCCCTGGCCAAATCTAACTTGTGAATAAGGCCTTATTCAAGTAAAAAAAATAATGCTTTTTGCGCAGACTGCACACGTCCTCAGGTCATTTTGTATTTTATGGTTAGGAAGAGCACTCAGTAGACAGGACCACTAATGCCTGGTCATCATCCTGAGGAGGTAGCAGCACCATATAAATTTTTCTTCCCCTGGAATCCAGAGGAGACACAAGAGGCAGACCAGTTGGCATCACTGCTCTAACCATAGATATACAGATAGACCAGGCAATGCAACATTTTCATTTAATTCACAATGCATCTGTGTCTTGTATTATAAAATTAATTCAGGCCAATACTGTGGGAGAGAACAGTCATCAATGAAACATGGAAACATGAATTCTCTGTATTTCTGGTACAGCGCAATTCCCCAAAGCTTCTGATAAATGCGAGCTAAGGATAGCAACTTAGGCCCTGATTTATCATATCTTCATTCCAGAATTCTGACTTCAAAAAGTCACAAAGTAGGGCTTTTGCAACTTTTTGCACTCACTTGCGTAAACATTTTGCGACTTTTTGCCTTTTTATACCACTCACTCCAGTTTTGAAGTATGAGTGGAAAGTGGACGTGGTTAGGCTACTTTCACATCTGTGTTTTTCTTTTCCGGTATTGAGATTCGGCAGAGGATCTCAATACCGGAGGAAAAAGATTCTGTTTTGTCCCCATTCATTGTCAATGGGGACAAAACTGAATTGAATAGAACGGAATGCACCAGAATGCATTCCATTCCATTTGGTTGCGTTCCCATAACGAACAGAAAACCGCTGCAAGTGATGCGGAGCAAAACGGACACAATAGACTTACAATTGACTTACAATGGTTTTAACCCCTTAAGGACTCAGCCCTATTTCACCTTAAGGACTTGGCCATTTTTTGCAAATCTGACCAGTGTCACTTTAAGTGCTCATAACTTTAAAACGCTTTGACTTACCCAGGCCGTTCTGAGATTGTTTTTTCGTCACATATTGTACTTCATGACACTGCTAAAATTGGGTCAAAAAAGTTAATTTTTTTATGCAAAAAAATTAACTTTTTACCGAAAATTTTGAAAAATTAGCAAATTTCAAAGTTTCAGTTTCTCTACCTCTGTAATACATAGTAATACCCCCAAAAATTGTGATGACTTTACATTCCCCATATGTCTACTTCATGTTTGTAGCATTTTGGGAATGATATTTTATTTTTTGGGGATGTTACAAGGCTTAGAAGTTTAGAAGCAAATTTTTAAATTTTCAGAAATCTTCAAAATCCCTTTTTATGGACCAGTTCAGGTTTGAAGTCATATTGTGAGGCTTAGATAATAGAAACCTCCCAAAAATGACCCCATTCTAGAAACTACACCCCTCAAGGTATTCAAAACTGTTTTTTCAAACTTTATTAACCCTTTAGGTCTTCCACAAGAGTTAATGGCAGATGGAGAAACAATTTTGAAATTTCTATTTTTTGGAAAATTTTCCAATATAATCAATTTTTTCCAGGAGTAAAACAAGGGTTAACTGCCAAACAAAACTCAAAATGGGTTGCCCCGATTCTGTAGTTTGCAGAAACACCCCAAATGTGGTCGTAAACTACTGTTTGGCCAAACGGGAGCACATAGAAGGAGGGGAACACCATATGGGTTTTGGAAGGCAGATTTTGCAGGACTGGTTTTGTTTATACCATGTCCCATTTGAAGCCCCCTGTTGCACCCCTAGAATAGAAATTTCAAAAAGTGACTCCATCTAAGAAAGTACACCCTTCAAGGTATTCAAAACTGGGTTTACAAACTTTGTTAACCTTTAGGTGTTCCACAAGAGTTGATGGCAGATGGAGAAACAATTTAGAAATTTCTATTTTTTGGAAAATTTTCCAATATAATCAATTTTTTCCAGGAGTAAAACAAGGGTTAACTGCCAAACAAAACTCAAAATGGGTTGCCCCGATTCTTTAGTTTGCAGAAACACCCCATATGCGGTCGTAAACTACTGTTTGGCCGAACGGGAGCACATAGAAGGAGGGGAACACCATATGGGTTTTGGAAGGCAGATTTTGCAGGACTGGTTTTGTTTATACCATGTCCCATTTGAAGCCCCCTGTTGCACCCCTAGAATAGAAATTTCAAAAAAGTGACTCCATCTAAGAAAGTACACCCCTCAAGGTATTCAAAACTGGGTTTACAAACTTTGTTAACCCTTTAGGTGTTCCACAAGAGTTAATGGCAGATGGAGAAACAATTTTGAAATTTCTATTTTTTGGAAAATTTTCCAATATAATCAATTTTTTCCAGGAGTAAAACAAGGGTTAACTGCCAAACAAAACTCAAAATGGGTTGCCCCGATTCTGTAGTTTGCAGAAACACCCCAAATGTGGTCGTAAACTACTGTTTGGCCGAACGGGAGCACGTAGAAGGAGGGGAACACCATATGGGTTTTGGAAGGCAGATTTTGCAGGACTGGTTTTGTTTATACCATGTCCCATTTGAAGCCCCCTGTTGCACCCCTAGAATAGAAATTTCAAAAAAGTGACTCCATCTAAGAAAGTACACCCCTCAAGGTATTCAAAACTGGGTTTACAAACTTTGTTAACCCTTTAGGTGTTCCACAAGAGTTTATGGCAGATGGAGAAACAATTTGAAATTTCTATTTTTTGGAAAATTTTCCAATATAATCAATTTTTTCCAGGAGTAAAACAAGGGTTAACTGCCAAACAAAACTCAAAATGGGTTGCCCCGATTCTGTAGTTTGCAGAAACACCCCATATGTGGTCGTAAACTACTGTTTGGCCGAACGGGAGCACGTAGAGGGAGGGGAACACCATATGGGTTTTGGAAGGCAGATTTTACAGGACTGGTTTTGTTTATACCATGTCCCATTTGAAGCCCCTGTTGCACCCCTAGAATAGAAATTTCAAAAAAGTGACTCCATCTAAGAAAGTACACCCCTCAAGGTATTCAAAACTGGGTTTACAAACTTTGTTAACCCTTTAGGTGTTCCACAAGAGTTAATGGCAGATGGAGAAACAATTTTGAAATTTCTATTTTTTGGAAAATTTTCCAATATAATCAATTTTTTCCAGGAGTAAAACAAGTGTTAACTGCCAAACAAAACTCAAAATGGGTTGCCCCAATTCTGTAGTTTGCAGAAACACCCCATATGTGATCGTAAACTACTATTTGGCTAAACGGCAGGACATAGAAGAAGGGGAACGTCATATGGTTTTTGGAAGGCAGATTTTGCTGGACTGGTTTATTTACACCATGTACCCTTTCAAGCCCCCTGATGAACCCCTAGAGTAGAAACTCCACAAAAGTGACCCCATCTAGGAAACTACGGGATAAGGTGGTTGTTGTTTTGGGACTATTTTAGGGGTAAATATGATTTTTGGTTGCTCTAAATTACTCTTTTTTGAGGCAATGTAACAAAAAAAAAATCTAAAATTGTTTCTACATTCGCTATTTAGTTTTGTGGAACACCTAAAGGGTTAACATAGTTTGTAAAGTAACTTTTGAATACCTTGAGGGGTGTAGTTTCTTAGATGGGGTGACTTTTTTGGAGTTTCTAGTCTAGGCTACATCAGGGGGGGCTTCTAATGGGACATGGTGTCAAAAAAAAAACTGTCCATCAAAATCTGCCTTCTAGAAACCATATGGAGTTCCCTTCGTTCTATGCCCTGCCGTGCGGCTATATAGCCATTTACGACCACATATGGGGTGTTTCTGCAAACTACAGAATCAGGGCCATAAATATTGAGTTTTGTTTGGCTGTTAACCCTTGCTTTATTACCGGCAAAAAGGATTCAAATGGAAATTTTGCCCAAAAATGGGTGTTTTGGCACCGTTTTTATTTTATATTTTTAACACCGTTCATCTGAGGCATTTGGGCAAAAGTTGTTTTTATAGCGACGACTTTTACGCACGCGACGATGTCCAATATGTTTGGTTCTCAGACTTTGGAGACACTAAGCAGGCATCCTAAAAACTGCGGCCCTCCAGATGTTGTAAAACTACAATTCCCACCATGCCCTGCTGATGGCTGTAGGTTGTCTGGGCATGCTGGGAGTTATAGTTTTACAACATCTGGAGGGCCACAGTTTGAGGATGCCTGCACTAAAACTAATATTTTTTTGGGGAAAAAAAAATGTTTCCGTGTCTCCAAAGTCTGAGAGCCATAGTTTTTTATGTTCTCTAGTGGACTGTTGGGGATTATAAAAATTTAGTACTCCATGGAAGTGTGATACTCCCTGAAGCAATCGATAACGCAGAGGCCCGGATGATCGGGGCAAGTGTCGCACTGAGTGGTGGTGTCCTTCCGTATCCCCCTCCTGCGACACACTCTGCACTTTTTTTTGGGTTCGTCCCTTCTTTCCAGTATGGGGGACCACACCTGGAAAGTGTTGGCCAGGGACGATCCGGGCGCCTCCAATTCCCGAGGTACTCCGGCCTGCTCTTTCCCGGTCCGAAAAGATCAGGTCCTTGAGGACTGCCTCATAGAATTGGAGGAATGTCCCTGTGCTGCCAGCGCTTCGGGATAGTACAAAAGAGTTGTACATGGCAACCTGCACCAAGTAGACCGCAACTTTTTTGTACCATGCCCGGGTTTTGCGCATGGCGTTATATGGCGTGAGGACTTGATCAGAGAGATCAACTCCTCCCATATACCGATTGTAGTCGACGATACAATCGGGCTTGAGGACCGTTGCCGCGGTACCTCGCACAGGGACAGGGGTGGTGCTGTTACCGTGGATTGTGGACAGCATAAGGACATCCCTCTTGTCCTTATACCTGACCAGCAACAGGTTTCCACTAGTAAGTGCACGGGTCTCACCCCTGGGGATAGGTACCTGGAGGGGGTAGGGCAGGGAGGCTGCGTTGATTTTTCTGCACGGTCCCACAAGCGAACGTGATCTGGCGGCAAGGGACCTGAACAAGGAATGCTGTATAAAAGTTGTCCACGTACAAGTGGTAACGTTTATCCAGCAGTGGGTACATAAGGTCCCACACGAGTTTCCCGGTAACACCCAGAGTGGGGGACATTCTGGGGGTTGAATCCGGGAATCTCGCCCCTCGTACACACGAAATTTGTAAGTGTACCCTGAGGTACTCTCACAAATTTTGTATAGCTTCACGCCATAACTCGCCCGCTTAGTGGAATATATTGGGCGGAAACTGAGTCTCCCGTTGAACGCAACGAGAGACTCATCAAC